>NW_017729014.1:4752039-4761131 GCF_001723915.1 Gavialis gangeticus
CAAGAGGCTGGTGGAGCAACAGAACGCCATCCATGAGATGGACTTGCTTGGGGAGATTGAGATCAGCAGCCCCCTGAACAGAGCTGAGTGGGATACCATCTCCCAGATCTTGGTAGTCCTCAAGCCCTTCCTCGACACCACTAAGAGCTTCAACACTGCTGATGCCCTCCTTAACCAGGTTATCCCCTGGGGGCCATGAACTGCTTGGTGCAGCGGTGGCTTGTTGGGCAGGGCGAGCTCACCTGTGAGTTCACGGTCACCGACAATGGGGCCAATATGGTCAAGGCAGTCCATGATGCCAACTTTGTTGGCATCTGCTGTGCAGCACACAAGTTCCATCTCATTGTCAGGGATGCCTTGGAGGTGACAGAGCTGCTGGTGATGGTGCCAGCACCACCAGCAAGCTCATTTCCAAATGCAGAAAGGTGGCAGGCTACTTCCATCAGAGCATCAAGGGGGGCAAGATGCTGCAGGACAAACAAGCAGAGCCAAACATCCCGCAGCACAAAATCATGCAGGATATGGAGATGTGGTGGAAATCCACATACTGGATGCTTGAGAGGCTGGTGGAGCAACAGAAGGCCATGCATGAGATGACCTTGCTTGGGGAGATTGGGATCAGCGGCTCCCTTAACAGAGCTGAGTGGGGTACCATCTCCCAGATGTGGGTAGTCCTCAAGCCCTTCCTTGAGGCCACCGAGACCCTTAGCACTGGTGATGCCCTCCTCAGCCAGGTGATCCCCCTAGTGAGGGAACTGGAGAACCAAATGCAGAAGTTCCAGGGAATCAATGTTCCTGGCTGGAGCAGGCCACTGTTACCAGATGTGCAGGCACTGGTGAGGTGGCTGAAGGATGGCACCAGGAGACGGCAGGATCCCTTGCAGTCCAATATGGTCCACATGATGGCGGGCATGTGTGACCCGAGGGTGAAGGGGAGCATGTGCACTGGCAGCCCCAAAACCCTTGATCACTGGACGCAGGTGCTGGTGAGCAAAGTCAGGGAGGCTGAAGTGCAGAGGTGAGGGGATGTGGAGAGGGGGGATCCACTTTCCCGTGCCAGCACTCCCAGCACCAGCACCAGCTAGTCTCCTCCACGCCAGCCACTGCCAATGTGGGCTATGGGCATGGCTTTAATGCTGGGGTCCAAATGCACCAGACCCCAGCCTCAGGCAGGTTGCGCCGAGGCTTCGGTGGCTACCTATCTCACTGAGGATGTGGAGCCACTGGAATGCGACCCCTTGGCCTACTGGGCAAGCTGCAGCCAGATGTGGCAGGATCTGACCACAGTTGCCCAGCAACACCTATCCTGTCCACCAACCAGTGCTCCAAGCAAGAGGGTGTTCAGCATTGCTGGGGATGTTATCACACCCCACCTCACCTGCTTGGATCCTATGTTGATGGAGCAGCTGGTGTTCCTAAAGGTGAACCTCCTGCTGCTGGGGTTCCCCAAGCTCCACCTGCAGATGGACTAAGTGCCACCCTCCTCACTCCATCTGCACCAATTTCCTTTTTTGAGGTTTTGAAAAGCCAAGTAATGCCCCACTCTCAGCTGGAGGGGGCACTAACTGCATCACCAGCCAGCAGGGAAAGAACATGTCCCTGCTGAGCTCATTCCCCTGCCAGGACAAACCTGGAGGTATGGGATTGGGGCTATGGGGAAGGAGGAGGCCCCAGGTCCTGGGAACGACCACTAAAACTGCACCCTGCCAGGGTAGGGAGGCCTGTTGGGACTGCTGGCACCGCAGCAGCCCCGTAAATGCCAGGACCAATGATCCCCTGATGAAAGGCAGGTAGGAGGTGCCATAACCTCCAGTTAACGCCTGTCCCTCCCCATCTGACGCCTCCATTTCCATTTTCACTGACTGCCTTTCTTGCCTGCATTGTGGACCAGGCCAGCCTCTGGTTTCTTTACTATTCCTTCCATCCAGGACCAACTGCAAGTACTTCCTCAACCTGACAACGGGGTTTTCAACCCTAAAGCTTCCAAAGATACATTTTTTTTAAGTACTCCTTTTTTTTCATAATACACATATGGACATAAAAACACAAGATAAGCCATCACACACCATGAATAACATCATATGTCCAACACAACACAACATCTTTACTTCTTGCTCTCAATTCCTTTATAAAACGACAGGCTCTGTGACCATTCCATTTGGGTACCTTTGATGCTGCTGCTGATGCTACTGGTATTGAGCCAGCTAAGTTATTATACCTGTTGTCACGTAAAGCGGAGGACTGGGTGTGAGGCTGTAGGGGAGGAGGAGGCCTCAGTGGGCCACACTGCTGTGTTGTGCAGAGGCCCCAGTGCCAGGAAGGGCGCACCTTAACACACACACAGTGTCACCCATCCACATAATGAGTTTTGCCTGTCAGCAACTTGGGGTGCAGGAACCCAAATGACAGACTCCCCCAGCAAGACACACACAGCTGGCAGGCTTCACAGCCTGGCAGAGCCCAGCACTCACTCGGGCCTGCTCTGGGACACACACTCACAGCTGGCAGGTTTTGTGGCCTCAGTAAGAGCTACCACCCCAGCAGTTTGCAGCCCCCTGTGGTGTAACACACAGCCGTGACATGGGTTTGGCTTTCAAGAATTTGGGGTATAGTTCCCCCCAAACCCATGCTCTGATCATCTTGAAACTTGGCAGGCTTCATGCTCTTAGCAAAGGCTACCACATCTGCAAGTTTCATCCAAATCATACAAAAAACAACGAAGTTATAGATCTTCTATTGATTCCCCGTTATATCCTATGGCCGAATCTCCAAGGTGGCTCCGAAGTTTCGGAGCTGCTTCAGCCGGATCGAGGTGGAAACCCAGCTCGGATGTCCAGAGCTCTGGATAGGATCACGGACATCCAAAGCAGCTGGATCTGAAGCCGGATCAGATCGCTGCTCCCTTGTGCAGCCCTAAAGAATACCCAACTACCTGTGGGGGCACATGCCTCACCAAAAAAATACTTTGTTTCCAGTTTCTTGAACCTGATCCTGAGAGGGAGCAATTTACAAACCACTTTTCACAGCCAGGTGTTGTGTTTTATTCACTGTTCTGTGTTGTTGTGTAGTGTACCTAAAATATCTGTTCTCTTCTTCTCCTTCTTCTTCTATGACTCTCTGATTTGTATGAATCTGTATCTGAGTTCTGTGTTGTCTGTAGTGTGATTGTACTAGGTATGATTATTAATAACTATATATAATTTGTTGTCTTCTTCTGTGACTCTCTGACTTGTGTGATGTTAATCTGAATCTGTGACTTTTTCTTCTTCTGTGTTGTGTTTTATTTACTGGTCTGTGTTGTTGTGTAGTGTACCTAAAATATCTATTCTCTTCTTCTTCTTCTTCTATGACTGAATGTCTGACTTCTGTGTTGTGTTAGTCTGACTTCTTCTGTGTTGTTTTTAGTCTGTATGTAACTAACTATAACTAATACTATTAATAACTATATATAATCTCTTCTGCTATGAATGTCTGACTTCTTCTGTGTTGTAATAATATTTTGCTTCTTTTATGATGCATGTGTGTGAGTGTGTATAATATGTGCTTCCCTGCACAGTGATGGATCACACTGCCAGGGAAAACACAGCTTTCTTTTTTAAAAGTTTTGGGAAAAAAAAACCCAAGAAGAAATATACATTGAAATAAATAGATAAGTAGAGGGATTCTAGTTAGTAACCTAAACTATATCCAATCCTTTCCAAGAACAAAAAATAGTAGGAGACTGACTAGGAAGCCAAGCCAATCCAGTACCTTTCAGACACTGTTGCTCACTCAGGCAGAAACAGCTCACAAAAGGCACAGAAAGCCTGCAGACAGAGGCTTATATGCTGTTTCTATGTCCCTCCCCCAGACACTGTGGTTGGAAGGGTACTCAAGGTGAGATCACTGGCCAGGTAGAGATGTTAGTCCTTCCCCGCCCCCCCCGTTCCCTCTCCCTTGTCTAAGTTTCTGTTCCCCTGAAAGACCACCTCCAAATCTCTGAATCTTTTCCGAATCGATTCAGAAAGTTTTAAGCTTATCCTGATTTTATTCAGATAAAGAGATTTGGCCTCCAAATCAGGCTGAATCTTCTCCTAATCAAATCATGGGCTGAAGCATAGCACATCCCTAGTGTAACGCTTCTTGATCCTAGGAAGCCGGCTCTTTTTGAAAACACTCAAGCAGATTTCATAGCCATCTCCAGCACTTCTTTGATAGTCAGGTCAGTTTGCTTTGACTCAGGTGATGTAGTATGAAAAAGCTAAGGAAACATGCCGTCCAGGGAACATGGCCAGTTTGTACTGCTTCCATCTGGATCCCAGGATACACAGAGAATTTCACATGAAACATCCTCTTTACCTTCACCTGATCTGCTGTATTACAATAGTCTGTGACATTAGTGTGGGCTGTCAGCTGATTGGAGTCATGTTGGTAGAGCCATCCACTCTGAAAAGCTGTCAGAAAGGAGGATCATTGATTGCCAGGTGATGAAACTAATGAAGCTAGGATGTCAGCCTTTCTGCCTGTCTCTCTACTACTCATCACTCACACCAGCAAAGTGAAAAATTAAGTAAACAGCTCCAAAACTCCCAAAAGTGCAGGGGAGGTTTCTGATGTATGCCACTTTCCAATTACCTCAAGAAGCCCTCAATAGATTAGGTTGCTGGGATGTGAAGACACCTGGGGAAGTGGACAGCAGGCAGCATAGCTCTTAGATGCACAATATACTCCTCCAAGCAGCAGTTATGGCTTAGTGGCAGTGATGGGTCCCTGCAGGTGCCTAGTTGGATCTGATGGATGCTTGGAGACTGGACCTGAATCTGATTTTATCCAGCAGGTTGCTGATGCAACTTAAAGATTTTCATTGAATCAAGCTAAACCAGCAAAAGGACACCTTTGCACCAGCATCACAGCATAATTAGCAGTACAAGCACATCAAAGGGACCAAGACTATTATAAAACACTTTACATTTGTCATGTGCTCCCTCAAATGGCCAAGAGGTCAGCCACCTCATCTGCCCTCCAGCTGAGTTCCCAGTGCTGGCCCTGGACAGGCTTCTTTGCCTGGGTCTCACCACTTGCCTCACCAGCAGAGATCCTGATGTTTCCTGTTTAAAAATTGCAAATTCTCTGATAAGAAACCCAAATTCTATCATTAAAATACCCAAAATAGTGTTCTTCTGCTATTAAAATGAAATGCCAATATATAGAAAGAGATCAGTTGGGCAATGTTTTATTATGTATTTACAAGTTTAAAGCAATTTGGAAGCCTACCAGTGCTTCTGTCATAATAATAAAATAAATTCTAAATATCTATACACTTTGGCTTTTACTTTTGGGTTTTTTCTCATAGAAAAATCAGACCTGCCCCTACCCCCTTCACTCACCAGAATGTGCGGTGCTGAGCAGCACTGATATCCCAGTGCCCTGCCCTTGCCCCTCACTCTCAACCCACAGCCCACCACCTCCCCACCCCAGTCCCCTCACTCCTGACCCACAGGGCCAGGTATGTGGGTGAGGGGTTTGTAGAGGTGGCTTATAGGTGTGGGGTTTGTGAGTGGATTGTGGAGGGACTGTGAGTATGGGAGGGCTGTGTGAGGGGGGCTGCTCAACTCGCCCCCACATAGCTCATGGACAGCGGTGCCAGGTCTGAGGTGGCTGGGGCCACGCCACAGCGCACTACAGGGCATTCTGGCCACAGCGGTCCCTGAACACCCAACAGCTGCTGCTGCTGTGATGAGGGGCCGTGGGCCCTGTGGGGGACCTGTGCCCCTCAACCAGCCCCTTCACCCCCATACAACCCCACCACAGCCACAGTCCCCCCACATATCCACAGCCCCCCCACAACCTCCCGCAGTCCCTACTTACCAGGGACAGCACCCAGGCCATACCACCTTGCACCGCTCCTGCTTGCCCCCCTCCACCCCCGCCTGCGAACATGGCATGTTAGGGCAGCAGGGACACCATAGAGATGCTCTGGCCAGATGCCAGAGCATCTCTGGAGGTCCAAGCCCCAGCTTGCCTCAGGGCACAATGGGAACCCATTCCCTGCCCCGCTTTTTTCTGGGGTGGGGGTTTTTTTTGCGGGGGAGGGGTTGATACCTGGAAATCCTGATACCTGGAACATTTTTTCATTCTCAGAGTGCCTCTTGCATCATCTCAAACTGGTGTGAGATGCTGCAAGAAGCATGTGTGCATTTATCTGGATGTGCCCTCTGTGGGAGCAAAGATTGGCATGCTACCGTTTCTCCAAGAGCAATGAGGGGCCCTTTGCACCACAGAAGGACCCACACACTCTAGCACCTTCCCCTGGTGCAGCACAGCCTACATACTATGTCTTGTAGATAGTAGTCTCTTAAATTGCATTTGGTGTTTTCCTCTGTTTTCTGTAAAAAGAAAATCTGTCTTTTGTGTTTACACTGCTTGCGAGGATGGGGGGGTTGTTTATTTGGGACACCCTGGTAATCCATTTAGTGTTTCCCAAGAGGTCTGGGTGGAGACTCAAGACAAGGTAAAATATATTTAGTACCCCAAAATTGAACCCGGCCCTTGTTGCTGCCAACCAGTGCCTGGCAGAAGGGTTACATCTGTTCACTTGCTTATTGGTTCAGTCTGCACAGCTTAGACTAGCATGTGAAGATTGAATCAATTCAGCCTTGGGCTTTTTAACTATATATATTTAGCCATAGTGGCTTTGAAAGTCCCAATTCATGAATGGTTGTAAAGAGCACTGAAAACCTCAACTAGAAGGCATTATGTATGTGTACATCATTAGGTCTAATCCTGAAGCCTTTATTTGGGACTGCTTGAGTTATTAGCAGACCTCTGACGAGCAGGTACGAAAAATTTGCCTGAAGAAAAACCTCATGATTTTGGGCCATTATTGTAATGAAAATAGGAGAAATAGGTTTGAACATCCACATTGTGGTGATTCTGGATTGTTTCTAATTTTTGTTGCATCTCCATTGCTTACTCTGTAAATATCTAGCAGAGCACAGTAATCTGTTAAGGGGTTTCTTAGGCAACTGATGATCAAACATCCTTGGCCCCCTTGATACCCTGCTTGCATCTTCTTACACAAAAGGGTAAATTAAATCTGGATTTGGTTAGACTGGAATCTGAGCTCAATATGCCATATTACCTGGCAAGAGGAGTTCCTGTATGTGAAAAGGGTGCAGGAGATGCCAGCAGGGCCTAAAGAATCTGAGTTAGGGGAATAGTTAAAGAAGGTTGGCTTGACCGCTTCCAGAAGAGGAGATACCAAGGTGACCTGCAGAGACCTTCAAAATTCTGCAGGCAGCAAGTGGTGATTTTTTTCTCTCCAACTGCAGATGGAAGCAGCATTATGCTGGACAATGATGTGCGTTCTTCTTGCAGCTATCAGTCTCTGCTGAGAAACTTAGATTGGAATGTGCACAACAGGAGCCAGATCTCCTCCTTGCTCTGGAGGTGGTTACTCCCACTCCCATAATTTCCCTCCCAGCTATAATGCTGCAAGCAGTGCCAGCTCAAGAGGGAGGCATGTCAGTGGCGTATTGAGAAACTTGAATTGTCATGGTTGTACTATACCAGTCCTATAGACACAGCAAAGGATAATCACTATAGAAACCATAAATGCATCCAGCTTTGCAAGTCTAATTGTTACTGCAATCTGGGGGATCTATTCTTACCTGTATATGTAGGGGGCTAGATGTTTTTAACTCTCTGTGGAGTTAAGGGGAGTTATGCATGTAATTACACCTGCCACACTGAGATGAATATGAATTCCTGAGTCCTTCATTCAAACATGATTAAGCTAAAGGATGCAAGACACATGGAGATGTTTATTGTACCAAGCTGAGTGAGTTTGCTCCTCCAGACCTAGGAAAGGTAGACTGTTGCCAGAATATAGCTATTTATTTTCCTCTTTTATCCAGCTTGAATAAGTTTGAATGGGAGATGTAGTGTGAACTCAAGTGAGGTGTAGAAAGGTAGCACTTTCCTCATGGGAAAGGCTGGCTTCGGGCATCGCCAGCTGAGGCTCAGAGAGCAAGACAGGCATGGTCTCTGGCAGGCAGGAGTGGGAGGAGTAGGAGCAGGAGGTAGGCTAAGATAGCAGAAGTCACCATGTCTCAGGCTCCCAAAGGTATTTAGGTGCCTAAATCCTGCTTCAGCTCCTGGCTCCTGCAACTGACTTCAGTGGTGCGGTCAAACCTCCCTCTGCTTAAGGATGTTTCACATGAGCATGAGATAGTAACATTGTACTTCCTAACCTGCTACATAAAGAGGATGGGAAGTGTACTAAAGTGACCTTTCATAATAGACAGCAGATGGATTATTCAGCCCCTCCGCTGCCTCCTACTACGTCCTGTCACTGTACGATAGGGAGGTGTGAAACCAACAGAGAATCACCTCCCCCACTGCAGAAAACACCATAGAAACACAGAGCCAGATCCCGGCCGGCAAGAACTGATGCAGCACGATCCCCTTCAAAGGCACAATGCTGATTTACCAGAGCTGAGGATCTAGCCCATGAAATGTAATCATAATTTACAGCTTTAAGAAGGCTATGAAATTCAGGTGACAAGGCTTGTAATGAAGCCAGGAGAATGTTTAGCAAGGAGGCTTTCTCCTGGCACTGGTTGTAATGGAGCTGATAGTACAAATATCCACTTCATTCTCTCTTCCCAAAGCACATGTGAAATGACAGCTTGAGCTTTGCTGTGCCTTTTCTCTCCCCTTGAGTACAGAGACACTCTCTAGCGAAGAGATACAGCAAGGACAATCACAGACCACCAGGGTGAAGTCCACAAATTGCAAAATAAGCACAGTATGAACAACAGAAGATTGCTTGACTCTTTGTAGAAGTACCATATGTGGCGCTCCTCAGTCTGAGCCTCCTGTTGAGGGCTTTATCCGTGACAAATCTGGACAAAACCAGAAGACAGCCCTCAGTGGGCCCTAGACATTTCCCCCCCCACCTCCTCAATGACATCCTGGGAATGATAGGAGTGTAGGTCTTTTGTGCTGGCCTGATTTTAATTTCCCCAATAGGGAAGAGGGAGATTACTCCTGCACCCAAACTGGCATGTTAACTCGAATCTGACCAGCTGCAGCTCCCACCGAGCACCTGC
>NW_017729014.1:4766131-4769385 GCF_001723915.1 Gavialis gangeticus
AAAACCAGAAGACAGCCCTCAGTGGGCCCTAGACATTTCCCCCCCCACCTCCTCAATGACATCCTGGGAATGATAGGAGTGTAGGTCTTTTGTGCTGGCCTGATTTTAATTTCCCCAATAGGGAAGAGGGAGATTACTCCTGCACCCAAACTGGCATGTTAACTCGAATCTGACCAGCTGCAGCTCCCACCGAGCCCCTGCCAATGGGAATCTTTGGCAGATGTCTTGACCAGCCTACAGGACTGGGAATGAAGCATTTGTTTTGCACCAGTAGGTACATCCCTGATTGGAAGTATGGTTGTCATCTGAGGCCTGTTTGGCTTATGTAAAAGAGTAGCAGGGTTGGCCCATCTTTTAGAAGACAGGCTGATCATCATCACTCAGAACTGGACAGGAAAGTCCACTGAGGGCTAATAGCATGAGCTTGAAACATATAACACACTCTTACTTCCAGGTGAGGTCACTCCAAGTTAGTAAGAAACCATGCACCTAGAAAGAAATTTGCACTTCTGATTGACCTGCCCCTTTCCAATCCCGCACAATGTACCTGGAATGCCTGATAATCACTGAGCATGTTAACACAAATCATTAAAAATGAATGTCTGGACCCTGGCCTTACACCAATATAACTTGGAGGAGACTTAGATTCTAAACTATTCCGCATGGAAAAAAATTGCTTAAATGAATCTCAGCATTGGAGTCAAGAGATCTTTAAAAATCTAGTTTCTTTATCTGTTTTCCTATGACATCTATTTTGTGTTCCCTTGTGTACAAACTCATTTAGTTTTCTTGTAAAAACATGTTGCTCCAGGTTTTATCAGTAACTAGTGCAGCTGTATTAAATATCCCTTCTACCTGTTTATAAAACAATTTTGCTTAAACTCCACGTTCGATTCAGGTACCCTAATTTTGAGACTGTTGTCCTCTTGTTTTCATGTTTTTCATGCCTATGGAGAGATTATTCGGATCGATTTTACCCGTTCTCTCTGTAATTACAAAGAAGAAAGCTCAATTATGTCCCCTACAATGTTTTCTATTTCTCACAAGAACATTCTACTAAATGACTACAGAAAAGTGGCAGGTTCCACATTTGATTATAAGATAGATATGAGGCATTATAAATATGGAGTTGTGCTAAGTATTGATGGATTCACCAGACACTGGTTTATTTCATTTTCCGTTTGAAATGTATTGTGCGTTTGTACTCCCATGCTGTGATACTGCTGAAAACCTCTCCTGAAGTTTCCCAGCTGACTGAAGCTGTGTTGGTGTTTATTTTCAAGGTGATTAGAGTTTCCATCTTGATGCTGTGGAGTACATTATATTCAACAGAGCATTAGGAACTTGGACCCCTGTGTTTTGCATCTAATACTGTCACTGACTTGCTGTATGACTCAGAGCAAGGCAACTTATTTCTCTATGCCTCTTTCAAGTATCATAAAGTTCTTACAAATTTTGGCTTTTCCGGTGTCTCTGTGATGTAGGTACATACTAATTTACCCATTTTATAGGTAGGTCAACTGAGATACTTAAAATTCAAGCCTGGCTTTTATACAAAATGTGATTAAACTAGCCACTCATGAAGTAAGGAACAATAGACTGTGAGTTAGGATCACAAAATCTGTTCTTAAATGGCCAAGATTACTTAAATAAATCTCAACAGTGAAGCCAAGAATAACAAGTGAAGTCAGTGACAAAGTTTACACTTGGGTTATAACTTTTGAAGTCTTCCCTCAGACTGCATAATGGGTATGATACTCTGTCCTTTCCAGGCTCTGATCCCATGGCATACTTAGCGCTTGCCTCACCGTAAGGTCAGAAGAGGTGTCAATGAAATTGTACATTTTAAGGAAGGCATAGATTTGAGAACCTGCTGAATGAAGGCCATAATTAGCACGACAGCTTCTGTAGCTGATGAAACCATATTACTGAGACATTATGCATTAAGATACAATTGTTAATGGCATTTTTTGTTTGGAATTGTTACCTTTATGGCTGTGTATTTTGGGGGGTGTTTTTTGCTTGTTTGGGGGGGGGGTTGGTTTGTTTTTTTTTTTGTTTGTTTGTTTGTTTGTTTGTTGTTTTTTTTTTTTTTTTACACAAAGGACAAAAATATACATTCCTTATTTAAAAAAAAAAAAGGACTTCTGAATTTTTTTTCCCACAGGCATGAAATGTTTGCCTTCAAATACAAGCTTTCTGTATAGGGTAGGGACAGACATTACACTTAAAGTGGTTTAAGTGATCAGAAACTGGTTTAAACTCTGTAACAGAACAGATGTTCAGTGCACATAAACCAGTTTGAAAATGGCTGAAACCTGTTTGAGATAAACCTGATTGAATGTAATATCAGACTTAACTGATTTGGCTCAAGCTGGTTTATGCAATGTTTGTCCCAGATCCCACCCAGGTTTAAGTTAGACCAGAGTCCCCCAGCATCCTGGCATGCTCTCTGGGCTGGGCTGGGCAGGGCTTTTTGCTCTACAGCAGGGCTAGCCCCTCCCCTCTGCTCCCTGATTGGAGCTCCAGCAAAAATTGCAGGTACAGCAGGATCTGCTGGCTTCCCCCTGCCCTACCCCTGCCCCCTTGCTGCTCACTGCTCAAGCAGGAAATCCCCCTCTTCCTCCCTCCCTTCCCCCACAGCAGGGACCCCAGCCCTACAGACCCTAAGCATGTGGTATGCTAGCTAATGCAGACGTGTTTGTCTCTCCAATTTCACTGGGACAGGTGGACACAACAGGGCTTTTTGGATCTAATCAACAGGTCACCTGGCAAGCTGTTTAAGAAGAGTTTGAAGGAGAGAGGCTATTGTTTTGCTGATCAAGTGATAAACACTGTTATCAGCCCCCTGCTGGATTGCTCCCCTGTCAGTTTGCTGCAGGCAGTAAGGCTGTGCAAAGCTTCAGTCCCTGGTTTGATTCAGTGGAATTTGGCCTAATTTGGTGGCTGCATCTCCAAATCTGAATCAAATCAGAAGACTCTTTAATCTCTCCAAATTGAATCGAAACCCTCCAAATCGATTCAGAGAGATTTGGAAAGATTCAGAGATTTGAACATAGAGACAGCTTTAAATGTTTTTTCTACATATCTCTAGGTAGCAGGGGCTCATGACTGTTGTGATGCTGGGGCATATGGAGCATCCCACAGAAGCACAGGGGGCTCCCCAGCGCACTTGGCAGCAGACCCAGAAGTGGACCAGAAGCATTCTGGTCTGCTTCCGGGTCCACCGTGGAGCATGTGCCCCCCCCCCCCCC
>NW_017729014.1:4769395-4785311 GCF_001723915.1 Gavialis gangeticus
CCCCCCGTCTCAGTGACTGGTGCCTCCTGGGTCTGGGGAGGAGGGGCAACCAGGGTCCCCCTGTGGCCAATTGCCAAGCTGGGGAGGTGCAGGGAGTGGGGGGGGGGAGTAGCTCACTCCTTGGCAGACCTGAAAGTGGACCAGAAGAACTTCCAGTCTGCTTCCAGGTTCACTGCCAAGCACATGGAGAGCCGCCCCACACTCTTGTGGGATGCTCCATGCACCCCAGCATCACAGTGATCACAAGCCACACCTGTTACCTCAAAGTGTGTAGAAAAAACTTTCAAAGCTGTGTCTATGTCCTAATCACTGATTCTCCAAATCAGCATTGAATCTTCAGATTTGGATTCAGCCGAATCAAATCAGAGATAGTGATCTGAATCAACAGATTGAATCACTGTCCCTGATTCAGGCCAAATCTGAATCTGATGACTCAAATAGGGCCAGCTTCACACACCCCTAACAGACAGTATAAAGAAGCAGGGAGGGAGACTGAAAAGCTCCATATCATCAACAGATGCATGCACTGCGCCCCACCCCTTGCCTCAGAGTGTTAGCAGGGGGCTGAGGTCTGGCAACACTCCTGCCCCTTGAGCAGCGAGTGGGAAAAAGTCTTGGATGGTGCAGGCAGACCTCCATCTCTTCAAGGCTGGATCCACTGTACTGCATGGGAACCTTTGACAGAAGCTTGCTCTGGGGCCCAAATGAAGATCACACAGGGCACTTCTCTCCCATTTCTGGGGACCTCCAAATGACAGGCAGCCTTTCCTATTTTGGCAATGTTAATGTTATTCCATAAAATATTAAAGCAATAACAAAAAGGCTAAAATTATCTTCATAATGTTTTTATAGTTATGACCTTTCAAAAATATGTCTCTCTGGGCCCACCTCCATAATTTTACTGAAGAAGGTATATCTTATAAAAATTATAAAGCTCTATGTGCTTTGAGCCTTCTCCATTTAGCCTGGGCTTTGCAACCACTAAAGATATCTAGCTAAGTCTTTCTAGAATATAGACTTCACAGGAGTGATGTATGGATAACATTTTATCAACTATAAATTAACTTGTCTGGTTGGCTGAAGAAATTACTCTCAGGAAAGTTCCCTAAAGTTAATTTTTGATCATGGTGACAGTGGGGGGGATGGATGATAGAAGCTTCTCTGAGAAATCTTTGGAAGTCAGAGGGACTTTTTCCACTGATTTCCATGGTCTTCATATCAGGCCTATGACGCTAACCACAGGAGCCAAATACACTCCTGGAGTAGTCCTACCATTTTCAGTGAAACCATTACAGCAATGTATTTGGCCCATTGTGTCAGCAGAAGAGTACAAAAGGGATAATCATAGTTAATTTACCTGTTAGCAGTTTTCTAGCTAACAGAAAAACAACACCTGAATTCACTAATGTTCTCCCCTGAAATCTTTTGGGCTGCTTGGCCCACAATTAGTTTAAACTGCTGTTGCCCCATTGAATTCATTGGAGTTACACTAGGGATTAATTGTGCTCATCTAAGTGGCCAGTCCTTCATCTAATGTAAACAGGTCCAGTGACTTCACTGGGAATATCCCAGCTTATACCAGTTAACAATCTACCCTGTAGTAGTTAACCATCTCAGACAGCTCCAAATTGGCATTTGATTGGCACTTTCTTAATGTGATTTTCTACAAGGTGTGGGGTCAGGCCAACACTCAGGATCTCAATATCAGGCTGTTAGAGAGGAGGGCGTGGTGTATAATTGCATATATACACACTCAAAAAATCAATTAGGTGCATGCACACACTCTAGGTACATGCACACACTCTAGGTACATACATCCCCACCAGGCGTGCGCACACATACTACCAACTCAGGCATGTACACATCCAAAATTACCAGCCTAGGCACATGCACACCTATCACCAATTCAAGCATCTATACAAACCAAAAGTTAGACAAAAATCAATTGTCAATACCCACACACTCAGTACACATACACTGATTACTAATTCATATATCATGCACACAATGACATATACACTCACCAGTTCACACACAGACAACCCACCTACACATACACACAGGTAAGTTCCTAACTTGGATAGTACAGTGTGTGTATGTGTGTGCTTGGGAGAAGGTTAAGGTGAGAGAGAGCGTTAAAGTGGAGGGAGTGAAAGTTGCCAGAACTGGGATTAGAACCAGCGGACTAGAGAGAAGCTGGCTGAGGAACTGAGGCTTGGGGTTACTTAAGGTCGAGTGGCCCCAGGGTTACTTAGGCTCACCTGGTGCCAGGGTGGAAGCAAGGGAAAGCCCAGTGGCAAGGAGAAAACAGCCAAGAGATAGAGGCAGAAAGCTGGGAGATCAGGAGAAAAGGCAGTAGAGACAAGGCAATAGAAGTGGCAAAAATCAGGGGAAAAGGCAGTGGGGGTGAGACAATAACAGTGGCAGAGATGAGGGAAAAATGCAGTGTGGATAATGCAATAACAGTGGCAGAGATCAGGGGGAAAATGCAGTGGAAATGAGAGAGTGGCAAAGAAACAGGGGTTTGCAGGCAGAGAGGAGCTCAGGACAGCTGGAGCCACAGGAACATGGGACAGGTATTGGAGGAGGTGGTGAGCCAGGAGAGGGAGAAACAAGACAGAAGTTAGAGAGGCGAGGAGCAGAAATTGGAGCAAGGCCGGAAACATAGTAAAGCAGAACCCAACTCAGGGTCCAATTAACAGTTTTATTAAATGAACACTGTACTGTACAGCTTGGTTCCTACACACACTCACACAAGCACTCCCACAGACACACACACAATGGTAGCAAGAGAAAGAGACTCAGTGGAAGGGTTGGAGTCTATGTAGAGAAGAGAAGCAGAGTCCAAGTCCTTGGCTGAAGAGGGGGTGGGGGCAATAGCTACCTATCCAGGCTAGAAAGGGGTCTTTGTCCAGCAGGTGTTGTCCAGAGGGGTGTCGTCAGCAGGGCCTCTGGGTGAATAGGTGGTGTGGCACGGTGTTGGTCCAGATGGACAGGGCGTCCCAAGGAGTCAGTCTTCACTAGCCCTTTTTATGGGGCAGACCACCTCTGATCTCCTATGGGGAGGGCCTGTCCAGGCAAGGTCAGTCCTGTTACAGAGGGCTCCAGGTGTTCTTACTGAGCATGTGCAGCTTGGCACAATGGTGGATTGCCTCATCTTTTGTTTCTTGAATGCTGAGGGTGGTTCCAAGGGCTAAGGCGTTGGTCCAGGTATTGGTTTTGATGGTTTGGTCATTCAGATGGAGCTATTTTTAGACCTACTGCCATTGTCTCTCAAGCACCCTCATCCCCATTCATTCAGGAACCAAGTTACACAGGAGGGGTAGGTGTGAGTCATAGGTTATACAACTGGGCATGGGGACAAGATGGAGACTTGACAAACAAAATGGAAACTTGACATTACTTATGCTAACTTACATATGTAGGTGTAAATCACATAGTATCTGTAAAACAGTAATATAGAACAGTAAAAATCAATATAAACATAATAATTATACAATATAAAGGAGAAAACACAAAATACAACTTGCTACCAAAATAAAATGCTGAAGCTTATCCTATGTTTTAGCTCACTTATACTTATCTATAGGGAGTAGAGAGGGAGAGAAAAAGTCAGAAATGTTTGGGGAAGGGGAGGGAATGCATTTTTAAATTAAAAAACCAACAACAAAAACTGGGGGGGTTGCTACCGGTGCACATTTGGAGAAGTCCCTCACCATGTTTCTAAGCTGCCTTCAAAAATGGCCTTTTCACAGTGGAAAGGAGAAGAAGCCACATTGTCCTTCACATTCTTCTAAAACTACAGGAGGAAGAACATGACACCCAGTTTTGCCAGTGAAGACACAGATTCTCCTATGCAGGGCCTGGCATCTGAAACCTGAAATCTGCAACAAGGAAATGGAAAACAGTAGGGGGAAGATATCTGTCAAGGTGTATCCTAAACCCATGCAATAAAACAAAATGCCAGATGGAAATATAAACAGTGGCTGGTACTTTCAGACCCAGTCATAAAGCTGTAGCATAAATAATGTCTCTCAACTCACTTGGAGGTTTGAGCTCCTGAGCTGTAGTTTGTCTCGGCCAGAGAGCCTTAGAGTTTGAATCTATTCACTGTTACACAAGTGCCAATTAAGAGTGATTTGGTCAATGTGAAGCAAGCAACTAGGATCTCAAACCAGTGCAGAATTAGGCTGTAGCTGTACCCTGAATGTTTACAGTTTTCCCTTTGCAAAATGATTCTGAATGCTAATGCAAGCCACTGAGCTGACAGACTGTTTACACTCCAGAGCAGGTATAAGATGAGCAATGGGTCATTTACATTTTTATTAATGATCTGAGTGCTAAAATAGAGAGTCTCCAACATGAAACAAAAATAGGAGGAAGTGCAAACACTTTGGATGAAAAAATTAGAATTGAAAGGCATCTTGATCAATAGAAGTAATGGGTTATAGACCACAAAATGAAATGCAATAGTGACAAGGGTAGGGCTAAGTACAGACAGTCAAAAAGCCTAAGCTAAATCAGTTCAATCTTTGCAGATTAATCTAAACTGCATAGGTTGAACCAATAACCAAGTGAACAGACATTCACTTTTAAAAATGGAAAGACAGCCAGACCCCTACAGTGGCCCATACCAGTAACTCGGGGGCAAAAGAGCACACCTCCCAGCCTGCCCACCACTGCTGAAGGGAAAGAAGGGGAGCTGCAGGGGAAGCCCTCGGAGGCTTCCTTCCCCACCCACCCCCCCACTCAAGCAGAGGGGAGAGGGGGGTGTGGCAAGGCCCTGGCCCAGCCACCTGAGTATGGGGGGAAGTGGGGGAGGAGTTAAACCTCCACCCTGGCCCTCACCTATCTCAGCTGGAATATGCCTGGTGGGCAGTGGAGGTGGGGGTTAGGGGTAAACCCTTAGAGGCTTTCCCCCCATCTCTGGTCCAGTGGGAAGGGAGGGACAAGTCTCTGAGGGCTTCCCTCCTCCCCTCCCCTCCTGCCTGCCTAGCAGACCCCAAATGAGGTCTGGTGCTAGGGGTTTCTCCCCCACCCCATTCTCTGTTAGTTGAAGCAGTGATATTGTACGGGCTAGGGAGCAGAAGGGTGGGACAGGCACTGCTCTGCTGGAGCCCAGGGCTGTGAATCATCCTGGGATGCTGGGGGAATGTGAGTTAACTTGAATCAGGAGGGGATCTGGGACAGAAGTTCCATAAGCTGGCTTCACCTAAATCAGTTAAGTCTGATACTACATTGAACTAGGTTTATCTTAAATTCGTTTGGGCCATTTTGAACATGGTTTATGTACACTGAACTTGTTTGCTAGGTACAGACAGTCAAAGTGCCCAAGGCTGAATCAATTCATTCTTTGCAGGTTAGCCTAAACTGCAGAGATTGAACTGGCAAGCAAGTGAACAGACATTCACTTTTGACTCAGGAAATGCAGGCACATACCTTCAGTGGCTCAAGCGACAAGCTGGGGGGCACTAGGCACACCTCCCAGGCTGCCAGCTCCAAGGCTCTCCACCCCATCCGTTCCAATGCAGGGGATGTGGCCAAGCCCCAGGCCAGAGCTAGCTCTAGGGTCTGCCTTGGGGAAGGGAGGGGGCAGCACCTGCCAGGCTGAGGGGGGGGTGGGTGGGAAAAAGATAGTGACACTGAATTTATAAAAGCTTGAACAAGAATAGTCCTTTCTCTGAAGTGAGCATGTATTGAACAAAAGAGAATGAGCCTGTGGAGTCCGGCTGGCTTTGATTATGGACTGCAAATCCCAGAGGCACCTGGAAGTAGGAAGAGGAAGTGATGAGCAACCCTGCAGAGTCCTACAGCAGTAGGTCTGGACTGCAAATCCCAGAGACCTCAGGGGCAGCAGGAAGAGGAAGTAAACCCACGGTCTATGCTGGGGGACTGTGATTTAACTTGAACCAGGAAGGGGTCTTGCACAGAAGTTTTATAAACCCAAATCAGTTAAGTCTGATACTACATTTCAGCCATTTTGAACCTGGTTTATGTACGCTGAGCTTCTGTTCTGTTACAGGTTTAAACCAGTTTCTGAAGACTTAAACTGGTTTATGTGTAACTTCTGTTCCTACCCTAAGGGACTACATTGATGTTAAAAAAAGTAAATGCACACTGACCAAATGGTTAATAACTGGCTGGGCAGTAACACTGCTGGGAAGGATCAGCAGGTTGCAAATTCTGTGAGTTAACCATATGATGCCGTAGCAAAAATATGTTCAGTTTTGGGTTGCATTAACAAAAGTACTCTTTGCAAGACAGTGAAGGAGATAGTCCACTCAACCTGTGCTAGTTGGGTCTCGGATAGTTTCTGAATGCAGTTCTAGGCACATTTTAAGAAGAAAGTAAAAAAACTGGAGAGTAATGAGAAGTGAGTAACCAAGATGAGAAAGGGATTGGAATGCAAGCCATAACAAGAAAGGTGGAGAGAACTGGATATATTGTTGGCTGGAGGAAAGTGGGGACATGACAGCAGGTTTTAAATATGTAGAAGACTGCTATAATGAAGGAGAACAAGTGTTGCTGCAGAGGACAGGACACAAGACAATGGTTTTAAACTATAGCAGAGTAAATTCAGATGAAATCACAAGAAAAATTTCCTAACTGAAAAGAGCTACACACTGGAAAAAGCTGCCCAGGGAAGTTCTGAAATCTCCAGCACCAGAGATTGCAACCACTTGCAGTATTTATCAGTCTCAATGAGGCATTGAGCAAGCTAGGTTACCACAGACTTGCTTTAGAAATCCACAAGATCGGGGTTTGCTAGTCAGTTTATGCATCTGCTATCAATCTTGCCTGTTTTTCTACACTAATATGACATCTGGCATCCCCACAGTAAACCCAGGAATAGCTGCCTGGCTTACAATCTGTGTGTTTCCATTGGAGAATAGCTGTTCATTGGTTTTTATGGGTTATCAGTAGCAAAACTTCATCTGCCACTGGGAGCAAGCAAGTTCAGTAAGGGAACCGGTACATCTTCCCAAAATCCCATATGTACTAATGAATCATCCCACAGTGTTTTTTTTTAATTCATTTGAGATCATTTATTTTGCTATAGATGCTAAAAATATGAATCTATTAGTACCATAAGCTCCCAGCTATACTGCAAGAGCTGAGGACTAATTCAGATCTTAAGCCTGTCTTTGGGCCATCTGTTAACAGGATCACATGTGACAATGTGTCATTATGGTCTGAAATATGCATAAACACTTTGAAAGAATGGTTTGTAATTCTACTCAAATTAGTGAGACAGAAATGAATTCTCACACATTGCAGAAGGGTATGAAATGTAGTGGAAATAAGAGGAGTTAGAACAACATTTGCCAGGTGATGATTCTGACCAGTGGCAGTAGATGGAGTCCACTCCAAGGCATTCTTGTTTAATGACCTTGGTGAGATGAGTTCTGTTCCTGACACTGCCCCAGAGCAGATGTAACACCTGAAGCATGCCACTTCCCCTCTCTGAGTCTGTTTCCCTTTCCTGACTTATTTCTCTCTGTCTAGCTGTATGCTTTTTGGGGCAGGGCCTGCCTCTGGCTGTTATGGCTAGGGACAGACATTACACATAAACCAGGTTAAGTGATCAGAAACTGGTTTAAACCTGTAACAGAACAGATTTTCAGTGCATATAAACCAGTTTAAAAATGGCTGAAATCGGTTTGAGATAAGCCTGGTTGAATGTAGTATGGGACTTTTAACTGATTTGGTTCAAACCGGTTTATGCAATGTCTGTCCCAGACCCCTTCCTGGTTTAACTTAAACCAGCATCCTCCAGCATCCCAGATACTTTGCAGCCCTGGGTGGGGCTCTCTGCTCCAGAGCAGGGCTTGCTCTGCAGCATCTACCTGGTTTCCCCATGCCCCCTCCACCCCCACCCCACTCAGGCAGGGATTCCTTTCTCCCCTCTCTCACAGCATGAACTGTAGCCAGCATGCAGTATGCTAGCTAATGCTGAAAGGTGTCTGTGGAAGGCAGATAGAACAGTGTCCACTTAGGGCTTTTTGGAGCTAATCAACAGGTCAGCTGGTCTCTCCGTTCCTTCCTTGGAAAAAGTTGTTTAAGAAGAGCTTAAACTAATGAGAGAGGCTTTTGTTTTATTTTGATGGGGTGCTAAATGCTCTGTTATCAACTCCCTGCTGGGCTGGTCAGGAGCAGTGAAAGGGGTAGTGGGGGGAACATCTCCCTAATCAGAGTGTCCTGCTAGGGGCTAGCTACACCTCCCCCACCCTCAGTTTAGTACTGTGAAAGGGAAGGGAGGGCTGCTCTAGTACCCCCAGCTTCTAGCTCAACCCACTGCAGGCATGTGCCTGCGTTTCTTCAGTCCAGAGGGGATGTCTGTGTTGTTACAAACGAGTTCAGCCTAGCCAAGTTAGACTAGCCTATAAAGACTGAATCAATTCAGGCTAAGGCTTTTTGAATGTCTGTCCCTAGCATATATCTGTACACCACCTTAAACAATTGGACCACAATTTCATCTGAGCCTGCAGATGCTCCTATAACACACATGATACTAATTAGCTAAGGAGATACAGTTTGTTTCATCAAGATTCCTCCTAGTTTACCCATTTACTTTTCCTACTTTCCAAAGCTTCATAACATATCAGCCAGCTCCTGGTTCTATCCAAGTAGGAGGCAACAGCAGAGTGCCATGAGGCAGTCCACACCTCAGCTATGGGGCCCACTGTCACTGCTTCACTCCTAGACCTCACTAGTCAAAACAGAGACTCAGGATTTGATCTATGATTTGGTTTTCAAAAATAAATTTAACCCAAAGGGCATAGTGCACAGTGATTCCAGACTCCAGGCACTTCATCTTGCTTGGGAGGTTAATGCACTAACTCTCCAGCCTACAGCAACAAAAGCTTAAATAAGCATGTAAATAATACATCAGGTTGCAGAGAGCCAAGAGAAAGGAAGCCTTGTTTACCGCAGTCTGGTGCCCCCTCTTTATCAACTGCTGGAAAATAGATGTCACCTGAAGATAATGGAGGTTTATATCTCACAGGATCTCTCCCTCCAATGGTGTGGAGTAGAAACCCTGGCTAACGAGCTGAAGATACATCCTACCTTTCATTTTGACTAGGGACAGACATTCAAAAAAACCTGAGCCTGAATTTATTCAATCTTTGCAGGTTAGTCTAACCTGACTAGGCTGAACCAGTTTGTAACCACACAGACATTTTTTGGACAGGAAATTCAGGCAAATTTTCTCCCTTCCCTTATACAGTACTGAGCTGAGGAGGGACATGGCCAGGCCCTGGCAGGACCTCTGATTAGGGAGGGGTATATACCCACACCCTGCCTGCACCATCCCTGGCTTTTCCCCGCTTGCTGCTCAAGGGGAAGGAGACCCCAGACCCTTGCTAGTGCTCTGAGGCAAAGTGGGGTGGTGTGCAGTGCATGCATCTGTTGATGATAGGGAGCTTTTCAATCTCCTTCCCCCTGCTTTTTTATACTGTCTGCAGCAAACTGACAGGCAAGCAAGCCAGCAGGGGGTTGATAACAATGTTTATCACCCCATCAGCAAAACAATAGCCTCTCTTCATTCCTTTAAAAAGTTCTTCTTAACAGCTTACCAGCTAACCTGTTGATTAGCTCCAAAAAGCCCTAATCAGTCACTGTTCTGTCCGCCTGCCCCCGTGAAATTGGAGACACACAGAAACATCTTGGCATTAGCTAGCATACCACATGCCTGGGGTCCATGGGGCTGGGGTTTGTGCTGTGGGAAGTGGAAGGGGATTTCTGCATAAGCAGCAAGGGGAAAGCCAGGCAGACCCTACTGTACCTAGAGTTTCTGCTGGAGCTTCAGCCAGGGAGAAGAGGGGATGGGCCAGCCCTGCTGTGAAGCAGAGAGCCCTGTCGAGCCCAGAGAGCAAGCCAGGATGCTGGGGGAGTCTGGTGTATCCTAAAACAGGAAGGGGTCTGGGACACCTATTGCATAAACCAGTTTGACCCAAATCAGTTAAGTCTGCTACTACATTCAACCAGGTTTACCTCAAACCAGTTTCAGCTATTTTCAAACTAGTTTATGTGCACTGAATATCTGTTCTCTTACAGGTTTAAACCAGTTTATGATCACTTAAATCAGTTTGTCCCTAGCCTTTGTGTCATGTTTCCAATTCTCTTTACCAACCTCTCCTCCTCACCCTCAAAACCCATCAGTAAAATTGATAGCTCACTTAAAGGCAGTCTATGTTTTTGTGTTTTCCCCCTTAACTGAGGGAATGGTGTCAGGGACACAGCTTTAATCTGCTCCAGTGCTTCAGCATTTCATAGAGGGCAGAATACAGCTCTTGCTTGGCGCCTGACTATGCTAAGTGTGCCATGTTATACATATGCAGAGGTTGGTTTGTATAAGCCCCTCTTACAGTATGTTTTTTTTTCAAGTTATTTGTCTCCATGCTGCGGCTCCTGTTCCTGCTGTCTCTGTAGGCTGCACTTTGCAGTCTTTGTTTATTGTTACAAGTCAGGCCCAAAGCTGAGGGGGAGAGAAACAATTTTGAGCATACAGTTATAATCCTTTACATTGCGCTCTAGTGTCTTTTGCTTTCTTTGACCCCAGCATTCTTTACAAACTATGGACCACTTCAGGTCTTGGTGTAAGTGGGAAGAACTCCATTGCCAGAGAGAATGAAAATCATTTTTTACCTGCCAAAGCTAGAATTCATGGTTCTTTATTTCCTTCAATAAACAGGAGATGATGACACATCACACCAAGGTGCAGGCAGGGAGCTGCACTCCTCACACTGCTTCAGGTGTTACTGATGTCATCAGCTCCTCCAGGAGAACAGGTGGCTGTGAAACCTGGGTCTGCTGAATAAGATAAATTAACTCAAAGGCCTGAATCTCCTCTCATTTCACTGAAGGTTAAAAGTAGCTCAACTGAAGTCCAGGGTAGAAAGGAAAGGGTTTGAAATGAAAGCTGTGAAGCATGCTAGGCCTAAACAACCCCCTGATACTGATTTGAGATTTTAATGTATCCTTTTTACATGGACCTTTTCACTTCCTCTTTATATGCTTACCAACTGTTTGAACACTGAAGATGAAAATGAGCCCTACACTTATGACCAGACATCCTCTTCCCCTACCTCTGACTAACAGATATGAATATCACACTGTGGAAAAGCTCACAAGGCCCTGCTTAATCATTGCTAAAAACACAATAGCCTGTTAATGGTAATTAGAGGCTTTCTAAAGATAAGCAACAGCTCTGTTGTTTTGTAGGTTTTTGTACCAATAGGTACTGTTTAACTACTTGAAAGAATGGCACTTCAGCAGATGTCTTGTATGCAATGTTAGGTTAAATTGTACCAAGAGCAACAGGAAAATGAACCCTAATTTCCATTGCATGATTGGATTTAGATGGCTAATTCTATTTAAAGCAAACATCGAAAGTGCAGTGGGGCTCAGTAACAACCACCTCCTATATTTCTTCTTCTATATGACAACTTCGGAGAAGAAATCTGTCAGAGTAATAGATCTGAGCTTTACCCACAGCTCCCTCAGTCTGATGCACCTGGTAACAGTTGTTCCACATATAAAAGTTACTCATCAGAGAGCAAACACAACTGTGCTGCTGCTGAGACATGATCTTGTCCTTCAGCTGTGTTGACTGCTTCATTGGTTTATGTAAGCCACTGGATGTTTAGCAGGAGACATGATCTAGGGCTGCTTTCACCAAGCTGTTATGGCCTCCCTCCTGTAAGCAGTGACTGATAGATGTGTTTGGCTTCATAGATAATGCAGGGTCATGGCCAGATTTTTTTTAAAGTTTAGGCCTGCTGTGACTGGCCCAGAGGGGAAGATAATAGTGTGCAGGGGAAAGCTGTGGGAAATTGCAGAGTGAGCCCAGGAGAAATGGGTTTTGTTTTCAGATTTGATATAAATCCATTTTGTTGTTTTAAGCTACCAGGTTTGTTAGGGCTTCAGAAGCTGTTCATTCATGTGTTCGCCTCAGTCAACATAGGGTCCCTTGAAAACTGGATTCTTTGTGCCTCAGTACACCTCTCTATTAGACTGGTGCATTAATATTTAGATTTGGTGGACAAATAACAGGCTATGAGCCATAGGAATAATACTTTTAGCACCAATAGCATTTGATGTGACCACCCCTGTGATGGGTCTGGTTCAAACCTCCCAGCAAGTAACCACCCCTCCATCCTACCTGCAGAATACTCAGCTGCCTTGGCCTTGTTATACCACAGTCAGCTCAAGATAATGGAGAATGTTGACAGGTTATTTCATTACCTAGTGAAATTCCCTGACAATTCATCTAGTGGAAGAACTGCAGATATGTAGTCAGCAGAATTAGAGGAGACTTTATACCTCTAGGAGATTGACATTAAAGATGCCAGTAATAGACAGGAATGTAGAATCAGTTCTTTCTTTTTTAGCTATAATTTAGTACAGTGTTAATGGTACACATGGAAATAAAGCACTGTTAATTTGTTCCTAATAAAGGTACCCATAAATATACAGTAGCAGAGTAGCTTACTGCCACTTGGATTTGATTCTTACTGGTCCACATCACTTTACCTTTTCCCTGGGGCCTTTTTCCTCCTGTTATACAGATAGATGCCAGAAGGAGGAAGTGCAACGATGTATTTGCTTTCTAGCACTCCGTATTGGTTATTAGTTGCCTAATGGTGACTGTTCACATTGCTGTGAAATTTTGCTTGGAGTTTACTCCATAGAAACCTTTTGGATGGACAAAAAGACATAAGGTGCCTCAGGACTAACGAGGTAAAAATAAATATTGCTTACAACCTATTAAGTCAAGTTTTTTATATTGTATACGTGAACATACAAGCATTCAGGATCGGGAACAGGAAGAATACCTATACATTCTTTGGCTTTCACCTAAGGTATGTTAAAGCAGGGAAGTCCACAACTAAAAGACAAAAGAGAAGGCTGTCCTGGAATTCATCTCCCATTACTGATGTGTGTGTTAAGTAATCGCAGTCACAGAGACTGTCACAGTAGCCCACATCATGGACTCATGTGAATATTATAGCTTCCTGAGAATTTCCAACTTGAAAGCTTATTGAAGAGTTTTAGGACAATATTGAAATTCTTTCCAAAGGAGGAATCAATATCTCAGGACATCAGACCAACTGCTCAGAAACTTAGTGACTTTTCCTGCTATATCTAGCCTCGTACTGTTTGCAAAAGTAGTTCATTTTCCAAGGTATTGTTTTCCTGCCATCAAATCCCATTTCTGAAATGTTGCAAGTACTCAGAGCATTACAGGTTTGCCTCGCTGATTGTCCAGTCAGGCTAAGTAGAGGCATTCAAGAAGCCCACAGTGGGAATGCTCTAACTTTTGAGCTTTACTCTAAGCACACACAGTTAGGTCAGGAGGAAGCAGAAAGTCAGGAGGAAGCAGAACATACATTAGCCCTTGTGGGTGGGGTGGAGGCTCAGAGCCTACCTGCATGGCCCGAATCCAGCAGGTAGGGGAGGATCTTGTATGCCTCCCAGCATGTCCTTTGGGTTCCCCAGGCTACCAAAGACTCTCAAGCAGAAGCGAATGGTCAAGCCACACCTGATTAGCTGGTGGAGACATCACAGCCACCCACCTGGACCTGCTGCAGCAGCAGTTCATCATGGCCACAAGCCACCCTGTGGCCACTGTGAGTGTGTGTGTCCCAGACACCTGGTGTGTGTGTGTGTGTGTGTGTGTGTGCGCGCGTGCGTTCTGGAGGCCTGCATTCCACCCACCCAGAGATATTGGTGGCCCTAGCCCCACACAGCAATCCTCGTGTCATCAGCACCATTTACGCACATGTCTCTGGCATGCTGCAGGTGTCTGGGCAACCATCCTGAATCCAGCATCTCGGGCTCCACGACTGATCTTCCTATGCACACATGCAGAGCCTGCAGACAAGGAAAACACAGAAGGACCTCTGGTGAGTCTTCTACCTGGACCTTTTCCCTTGCCCAGGACTGGAAGCCACACAGCTCCTTATGGCCTGGCACTGACCATGGCACAGAACGCCCACGTTCCACCACCCAGCTGGGAAAACCTAGAGGCATGGCTCCATTTCCCTGCTGTGGGAGCCAGGAGGGCTGGTAAACCCAAGCATCAGGGCCTGGAGAGATGCGCCTTCTCCGGTTCTTAGGGAGGAGTGGGAGGGAAGGAGTGTTGCAGGGGAGGGAGGGGTTGGCTAGGGAGAATTCCCATTTCCTGCTGCAGCTGACCCGCAGTGGTCCTCATTTGTAGCTGCTCTGCCAAACAGTGCTCAGAGGATCACCAGCAAAAATGTGGGGCTCGAAAAAAGCTTTCATTGTATAGTGGGGTCTGTTTGGGTTGGGATTTGCATCAGTTGGATCTGGGTAAACATACTGGCATCTCTCAGGAAAGCAACGTGACCTTGAGGGATGTGGGGCTCAGTTAACAATTACCCAGTTTTATGGCCCCAATCAATGTAATATAGACTGGTAAGCCCCCAACAACAGTAGGGTGGACTGAGCCTGGAGCCTCACCTTCATTTGCCCAGCATGACATGGAGTGCCAACTTCAAAGTGCTCAGAACCACAGCACTTACAATTGTATACACCCCAGCAGATTACTGTGCTCCTGTATGGTCCAGAAGTTGTCACACTGAAAAGCTTGACACTGTACTTACTTAACAGTGCACAGAGACTCATAACAGGCTGCACAACTTGCACACACCAAAATGTATTCCCTGCATTCTTGGGCGTTATACCAAGTGACTTGCTTAGACAGCCCCTAACCACTCCCCTGCAGCCAGGTTTCTGGGCCCATGGAGAGCTTGGCAGGCCGGGTACTGTGGCCTCGTATGCTGCAATAAATTTATACCACGAGGCATGGTGAATGGAAATGAAATGATCAGTCCAATTTGAAAAATGAAATCTGTTCCTACAGCATTTTATACCAACACTAAACGAGTCCCCCACTGGGCATGGCCTTGACAGAGAAGCATGGGTCAAGCTGAACAGACTGAGATCTGTATGTGGATGGTTCAAAACAACATTTGACAAGATGTGAACAGTGTCCAGCAAACAGCACAGTACCTAATCAAAAGCTGCAATCTTTACAAATGCCCAGAAAGGTAGATGGAATCCGTACACAGCAATAATGCCAGACAGTGGCTCTAAACTGGCCATAGGGAACAAAGTGGGGGAGTGGGGCAGGAGGGGTGGGAGCCGGAGCTATCTAAGGTAAGTGAGAGCCTGGGGGCAGGGCTGGCCTGGTACTCGGGCAGAGGAGATGAGCTCTGTCTTAGGCTAGACCACCATCCACTGGGGTGAGGGAGGGTGAATGGGCTGCTGCAATGCTCCATGGGTGAGCGGGGTGCCGCAGTGCTCCATGGGATATCAGCAGAATGTGACCCACCAAGAGTCATGATGGGATGTAGTCCAAATGTTCATTGCAGAACTTTAATCTACAGCGCTGAAGTCTGATACCACATCCATCCAGGGTTATCTTAGAATGGGCTCCGCTATTTTGACAGTGCTCTGTGGGCCCTGACAGTCTGTTCGGTTACGGCCGCAGGTCACTTTCTGTGTGCTTACCACGCAGTAAGTGTAACTTCTGTACCTGGCCTCAGAGTTCACAAACATCCCACGGTGCTGAAATTTATCAAATAGCGAGCAAATCTGTAAACCTCAAAAGTCTATTCATGGACCATTTGTGAACAGTAACGGGAGCTAAATTCATCAAATGAATTGCTCACTGCAAAAAAGCTCACACAGCTCTAGTAACTACACCGTGATACCAAGCCTCCTGCAAATTGCTAGGTAACTACGCTTAGCAGAGCCAAAAATAATCCCTCTTGTGACTTGCTGTGACAGCTTTTGGAAATAACAGTGTTTCTCCCTACAACAATGTGATGATGGCTCCCTAAAGTGGTGTCAAAGGGCCTGATGCTGTGAGGTGCTGAGTGAGTCC
>NW_017729014.1:4790311-4792716 GCF_001723915.1 Gavialis gangeticus
TAAAGTGGTGTCAAAGGGCCTGATGCTGTGAGGTGCTGAGCGAGTCCTGCAAGGCAGTGGGAACTCTGAACCAATTAAGGCCCTACACTCTTCCCCAGATAATCCATAAAGGCCTTTGAGATTCACTGAAGAGTCATTGGGTTGGAAGACCTTAATATTATTATAGCAACAGCTTGCCATAACTGGCCAAAAGGCTCCCACGGACTTCACATGTATTTGGATCAGGCTGTAAGTAAACAGCACTTCCATGTTATCAGGATTTATGGCCTGTGACCAAATCTTTTCAAACAGGCCACATTTCTGACCCCAAGGACAGGGGTTACCCTAGCTGCCGTACAAAATAAAGTGTTTTATAGGGGCCATTCCCCTAATTTAATCTTTATTCTAACGTACAATTGAAGGTGACTTATTATAGATACTTCAAAATGTGTGCATGTGCTCACAGCATAGATAACCTCCGCTCTCTCTTTCAGGTGTTTTTTGACAAAAGCCTCCATATTAATGTGTATTTTAAGAAATATTCCAATGAAGGCTGAAAGGCACCATAAATCATGGGAGTTAGATCTTTCTGGGATGGAAGAGAGGTGGCTTTGTACCCTGTCAGCAGAATGTAAATGAATGAGCTGAATGAATTAGTGTGTGATAAACTTTTAAAATGCTAAGTTACAGTTTAAAACATTATTAAAAGATTTGGAAATGGTTAAGATTTAAAAAATGGCAGCACTCTAATGCCATTTCCATTATGGCCTGCATGACAATCCATAAATATATTTTACCACTTTCTGTGACAAATCATCCTCATTCTGCATGGTGCTAAAAGGGTTAGACTTTGAATGCATTTCAGGTTACTACTGTTAACATTATACTTAACATAGTCTTAAAGTATTATTATTTGTAACATACTCTCATACTATTAATGCAAACACTGCCCCCACTTCTTAGGGTTGTTGAGAGGGTTAGTTAGATACTGAGCTACATTCTCTGTCACTGGAGTTACCTCAAGCATAACTGAGGACAGGGGTGCTATGAGACTTGTCCAATAGCACAGTCAGTCAGTAGCGGAGCTATAGACCTTCTCCCAGACCTCTTAGGATGGCAGCATTCAGCAGGAAGCAAGGTCTCCTGCTAGGGTGAGAAAGGTCATGCAAACAGCTCGTCTGTTGACAGAGGAAAGGCTGCATGGACATGAAAAGTGATGGAAATCCATGAGCCCATCTTGGGTTTCAGGCAGAGCACTGGGGAATTACCATTGTATCCAAATGTATTTCCCAATCCGTGTATATGATATCCCTAGACTCAGAGCTGTTGCAACTGGTTGCTGGCAGGCCTCAAGCTCTCCTGCCTTCTCCTGGGATGCTTCTGAGAAGCAGAAAGGATTTTTAAACATAAATCTAGCTGTGTCATTCCTTTGCACTCTCCATTGATATTAAAAACTTTTTCCCCAGCTTACACAAATTAGCCAAGGTTTAAAGGCAGGTAAAAAAGGAAGCCAGATCACTCTGCAGTTTCCCTACTCACTCATGACACTCTGCTCTGGACTTTCTGTGAGAGGAATGAGGAATGTTTCTTTAAATCTTCCAGACAAAGAACAAAGCAACATAATAATGTACAGTAGCCAGAAGCAAATACACCTGTCAAGCTAGAGAATTAAAGGAACGGAGTACACATATCTTTTGGCTCAAAGAGGATTGGATACCAACATGAGTCAAGTAATTCAAAGCTACCCAAGGGCTGTTTGAGATGTCAGATAATATCTTCATACCCACATGCATCTCTAATCCCCGTGTAATTCCTCTCTTTTGAATAATTGCTTTTGCTAGAATCAAGTTGCACAGGCACTGTGTCCTTAATGTTCTTTTCTTTGCAATAAACAGCTAATTTATCCTACTTAATAAAGTCTAGAGATTTTCTGTTCCAGGTAAAAGTACTTTGCTTATGTCAGAATAATATTCAGAGGTACATTTTACATACCTCTTACACTGTTACAATTGTGCTCACGTCTCTGAGGTGCTTGGGATCTGGGATCTAATGATACCAGATTGGATTGTATTAAAACAGATTGAAACTTCATCGTCTTAACAGTTAAACCTGTAACTAAGCTGATGAATGTCTTCAGTGTACACACACACATGCACACGCACAGAACAAGATCCTGAATCTCAGAAGGTGCTGAGAAGCCACCTTCAGAAAATCAAGTCCCCATATCATGTCTCTCATAGGATGACCCCAAACGTCAAGCGAGGTAGTTTTGAAAATTAAGACTCAACAAACATGGGGCCAAGAATGTGATCTCTCTTCTCTATTTTAAAGTAGGGATAAATGACCAGACTACAGAAAGTCCCTTCCCCCATTTTACTGCCAGGCAGCTGCTCTGTAGTCACTGTCCATCTGACCCTCTTGCCCCG
>NW_017729014.1:4797716-4807397 GCF_001723915.1 Gavialis gangeticus
CTCTCATAGGATGACCCCAAACGTCAAGCGAGGTAGTTTTGAAAATTAAGACTCAACAAACATGGGGCCAAGAATGTGATCTCTCTTCTCTATTTTAAAGTAGGGATAAATGACCAGACTACAGAAAGTCCCTTCCCCCATTTTACTGCCAGGCAGCTGCTCTGTAGTCACTGTCCATCTGACCCTCTTGCCCCATGGTAAATGGAGGCTAAACCCCAGTAGCTGAACCTTCATTCAATACTATCCGAAAAGGCCAGGCAATTTCAGAGTAAGAGGTCCCCACCAAGATGAAGATCAAAGGACAGGAGTCAAAGATAGCTGGGCCCTGAAATTGGAAGGGCTTTAAACCCCCAAGCTTTTGTTACAAATGCCCTTTAGTCCTCATTTGGGTCCATGCAAGTAGACCCTTACTTCAATGGGATGCTGCTCAGGAGCAGCCCCTTCATCCCAATGCAATGGCAAATCAAGGCTATAGTCAGGAAGCATGGCAGCAATGCAGTTCTCTGCCATCTGCTCGTATTTGGAGAGGCGGCAAGAGTCTCACCATTACCTGCAGAGAAAGAAGTAACAGCCCCACACATATATGCCACACTTTACAGCCAGACTTTGCTACATCGCACAGCAGCTTCTGCTTATCTGACCCAGTTTTAAGAGGGTCCCTGAACCGCCCAATGCCTCTGATGAAAAAGGGCTGGTGCCTAAGCCCTCCAGAAGTTTCACTCTAATTGCTTTGTGCATCTATTGAGCCTGTTATTGTTATCCTGAGATTTCCTGGTGCTTTACTGCTCAGTGTGTAATGAGATTATGCAGAAACCCCTGTCAAGTTTAGAAATTTGTTTTGTTCTGGGCAGTCACAGCGAAGCTGGTGATTTGAGTGATTAACTCTTGCCACAACCCGGGGCCAGGATCAATGCTGTTATAACCCAGTGCCCCTATGAGTTTTCCATGCTGATAACCTGACTTTTTAGCAAAGCTTATGTCACTGTTTGGGGTCATGCTTTCTACAGCTGAAATGTGAGATCCTGTCCAGTCTGTCAAAGGACTCCTGTGAGGCTGAGGCGGAATCATCTTTGCACCCTGGCTTTCCTGCTAATGAGATTGTTCCAGCAGTCAGAACAGTAGCAAGGCTCTGCTGGGAATGGTGCAGAGGTTTTAATAAGATGCTATTCTCAGCCCCACTTTGCTGGAGTTGGTCTGGCTATCCAACCACCTGTCCGTTTCAGCCACTGTTGAGTGCTTGCTTTGCTAACTTACAGCCCTTTCAGTGGCTTCCAGAAGCGCCCATTACTTAACTGAAGAAGGTCAAAGGGACAGCATGGAAAAATGTATGCCAGCCCTGCATGAAACAGACCTAGCCAGGAGGCAGCAGGCAGGGGATCCCTGTTCTTCCATCGCTAGCTAAGGCGTCCATGGGGGACTTGGAACCTGGCAAATAACCAAAAATTGGTTTATTTGTTTTTAAATTCTATCAAACATCCCCCGGACTCCAAGCCCTTGTATTAACATTACTATGACAAGAGTGAATCCCAGCCCAGCACAGACCAACCATGGTACCTGAGCCTGCTCCAGGAAAGAAGAGTGGGAAGAAATAAAAGTGGTTATTTTGAAACTGGTTGGATTTTGTATTTCCTCTTGAGCAATACTCTGGAGCAGGGGTTATTGAAGGTGCTAAAGAAGCAAGTGTTCAGTAGCATTAACTTGTGCTTCAGTTAACTAAAACTACAGCAGAATACAAGTTCAGTGATGTGTTTAGGAGCAAACTTGATGTGAAAGCTGAAGTGTGTGGCTGTACATGTGCATATATCCATGTGCATTCCTTAGTATGCTTTGCACCTATATGCACACATAGGCCTATGTGTGCAACAATGTAGCTTCGCGTGCATAAACCACATCATGATTTAGAGACTTATAGGGTTGAACGCAGCCCCAGCAGTCATTTAGTCCAATAGACGCTACATGCACTGTTCCTTTCCTAGTTAGATGCCTACACAATCTCTTCTGGAACATCTCCAATGAAGGAGATCCCCCGTGGAAATTAATTTCATATTTTCAGTTCTAAAATAAATATTGTTTAAAAGAAATCCTGGAGCAAAAGCAAGTGCACAGAAAGAAGTGGCCACCCACACAGCATGACATTGGCTCACTGCACTATACAAAACAGGGCTCTGACATCCTGGAGGAGTCCAGTAGCCATCACCATCTGTATAAGCTCTTCACGATGTGGTGTATTGCCTTGTTTTCGTTACCAGAAGTCAAGCAGAACTTTGCCCCTCTTTCTGGCACTTGGCCACAGACTTCAGCTCAGAAACTTTGCCACATCCTTCCCAAAGTGTTTTTAGTTGACAAATGAAACAGAAACATGCCAAGTGCAAGAGAAATCTTTAATGCTGTAAGGTGGAATGACTTGCAGCAAAAGACAGTAATAACAGGGATGAGGCACTTTCCTAAGAAGCTGACAATCTTTCTCTTTCTTCCCTTATTCCCTCCTCCCCACTCCTGCATTTTGGTTTCCAGTTAGAGAAACAGAGAGTAGGACAAGCCCTGGAATCAGTGCTACATGTAGACACAGACACTTCACCTTATCAGCTTGGTGAATTCAGCTACCAGGACATGAAGCTTGCACCATGGAGCAAGGGTGTATGCACCAAGGAGGAGGAAGGTGGTCCCTGAGGTTAGAAATAGAGAAAAAAGGATGAAGTAAGTTAGGATAAATTAAGGCTGACTATCAGTCAGCCCTGACAACACTGAGAAATGTCAGTACTGAAACAATCATTTCGGACATTTCTTTCTAGGCTATGGAAGGCACAAACCAGCATGGTGTTGGGGACAGTCCTGTTCTAGCAGAGAGATGGACTCGAGAAGATTAGATGTCTTTTCCATCACGGCTATTCTAGCCACAGGCCTTCAGGGCAGCTCACCTGCAGGTTTCACCACCAAAGCTTAGAAGAAAACCTCTGTACCAGCTTACTGCTCACTGGGAATAAGAGGTGCAGGGCTGCCCAGTCTTTGCAGGGCTGAGCCCTGGATAAACAGTTTCTGGTCTGATTTCACTTCTGCTCTGGTGTGATTTTGGTCTCAGCTGCAGTTATTATTTGGACTTATTTGCTATTTGTTGGCTTCAAATAAATAGGAATTTGAGCAGCTGTGGGACTGCATTATATAGTCTCTGCTATATGTAAACATTTAATGTACAAACAATAGTTTTCAGACTGGGAGCTCAGATTTCAAACTGGCTGGACAAAGCAGGCATCCAGATCAGCATTTAGCCACCTACTTGGACAGCTAAAAATATAGGCATATATTTGACAGCCTATAATGTTTTATGCAATGACCTTGATTTATTATGAAATTACCTTGTTGGGGGCCTGGTGCATCTTTTTCATATGCCTCCCCATGGCCTGGGCATCTACCTAGATGCACAGTGGCAGATGTGGTAAATAATGACAACTGACAGGGTCTCTATTTTAATTTCATCCTGTTTCTAACTTGGCTCTAACTGAAACTCCAATACCTCTAACTACTGAAATGTACACATTGTACTCAGATCGCAAGAGGGAGTGGGATTTTTTCATATTAGGAATGCTGTAGTGACTGTGACACAAATGATCTTATGAGTTAGTAATTGCAGGATTCATTTTTAGATAGTGCTACAAATGTGCCCATTAACATCAGGCCATATCTTCTCTGAGTGATTTACCTGTTTCATTTTATTCAGTGAATTAAACACAAAAATATCCAAGGTCCACACAGATTCTATTATTGATCTGTCTAAAATTTACAGCATCAGTCAGTTCTCTCCTTCTGCAGCCAGCCAAGGTTTTTGACACACAAGATTATCCCCTGAAGAATAAAGGTGCCTGACTTAGAAGGAATGTTTTCAGGTCATTCTTCAGTAATAGGATATTCAATTTGGTGGGCGATAATCTATGAGTAGAACATTGTGATTCAGGTTGTGAGTAATTATTTGAAGAAGGAGACGCTTTATTATCTAATTTAGGAAATGTCTTATAGCACACCTAAAACATTAATGTTCTTCTAAATCATTCCCGGGTATAATATTTTGCCACTGATATTTCACATAATCTTTACAGTTGGTATTCCCCTGTTATCAAGTGGAACTCTGTAAAGTTTCAGTGACACTAACACTTTCTAACCTCAGTGAATAGAAAAATCTGATTATGGATGAAGTATCGTTGATTTTGTTATGGGTCCCAAGGTGACAGAGAGTCAATTGACCTCTGTTGAAATGAAGAAAAAGGAAACATATTTGTTTCCTTCTGCAAGCTCTCTCTAGTGCTTCATGAAACTTCTTTTCAGCTTTATGCCCTCATTAGTGTTATAGAGGTTTATTTTTCATGCTGGTGAAAGGCTCCTTGGAGACCAAAATTTGCAGGCAAAAATGGTACAATTTGCACCCATGCCTCCTTTCCTATTCTTCTTTATCCCTTGTGCTTCTCCCATTTTTATCAGCACTAACTGTCCCCCTTTTAGATAATATCCAATCTATGTGGGCAAATTTCACTTAGAGGTTGGCCCAATGATATGATGTAATGAGTAGGCCGTGGGAAACACATTATCCTTTTAGTGCCCACCCTGCACCTGTTCTGCAGAGGAAAGGCAGTGTTGTTGCACGATTTTATTGTAAGTCGCCTGATATTTGATGTTTTTCTCTAAGGCCTGAGATCCTGCAGTCCTGCTATTTCATGAGAACCACTTTCATCTTTGGGTTTGGTATTGTTCTGAAGTAAGTTGCTGGCCCTGAAAATAAAAGCCAGAAATGGGAATGCAAAGGTCCAAATGCTGAACGCAAAAGAAAGGAAACCACAATGTCCTATTTTCGAAATTTCATTATTTTAAGCCAGTCTCAGGATATTTTGCCCTCTGTTTGTAGCCTAGATCATGACTTCTAAATGATAGCAGGTGGCAATAAAAAAGTACCATTCCATCTTGCTCTGCGGGTGAAAAAAATGGAGAAAACTCTGAAAGCAGTTTACTTGAAAATGAACTTAACTTCCTGGGGAGTTAAATCTCAATGAGAGAAGGAGGCTGCAGTTTCCTCCTTTTAAAATATGGATAAAGGCAAATGGTAATAATTAGACCTTCAATTAGGTGCCCACACACCCACCGAAAATAGGCCTAGCAGCAAACAAGCATGGAGAAGAAAAGAACTGAATGGAAGAAAGTATCTAAGGTGGAAGCAGTTATCTGAATGACTGGACATCTAAAAGCAGCAGTGCCTCAAAATAACAGCAATTCCAGTGGAAAGGGGAAATTGGGCCTTAAGATCTAGCAATTTAGTGGGGCGGGGGAAAAGGCAGGCTCCTTGTGCATGCTGGCTGGAAGCTGAAATGAAGATCTGTTGGCTATGGTCAGTCATGACTGCAAGTTGCTTAATGAGCTGAACCTGCTCCTGGGCGTAAGTGAGTGATGAGCCACCAGAAGCAGCAGCTGCTTTGCCTATGCAAAACATAGCAGGGAAAAGTTTAGAGAGTACAGGCATTTGTAGAAACTAGTTATTTCCCCACAGGACAAGTGGAAAGTCACTTGCATGAATGGAACATCTGGGAGAAAGGAGCCGTTTCCTCCAGCTAAAAGGGTTGCCAGGCCTGTTATCTTTCCTAGAGTGAATGACCCATTGTACAGCAGTCATCTCTTAATGTAACAAGTGGTTTTGACCCCAGAAACTCATGTGGAGGCATAAGGTGTGCCTTGTTTCAAAGGTATCAAACATTTCAACTTTATTTGCATCTATTATCAGCTTTCCTTCTCTTCTTTCATGCTCATCTTTAGTGTTTTGACCAACTTTCCACTCAAGCTCAGGTGGCCCCAATTCAGTCCATGGTTCTTCAGCCAAGGTAGCAAGACACCACCATCAGCACTGGTCCCTTGTCCACATGACTCAGCCCTTGCCCATCATCCTCCCAGCTTCCCAGAGCCTTTCTCCTGACCTGTTACCCTACAGAGCAGGAAAGAGGAGAGCAGCAGATTCATCTTCCTTCCTGCTGAATTATGAGGGCTCAGGCGATCCATCAAGGTACCCTGCTGATCTCTCCTGTCTCTGGGTAATGACTCAGCATGAGCCCAGAAGATTTGCTGCACAGGAATATCATTCCCAGCAAGTCTTTCTTCAGGGGACAGGATGTATGGGAGCTTTCTAGCAGTGCAGAGGACACTGGTTTCCCTTCGGCTGCTTCAACAGGTTTCCAAGAGTATAGGCGATAGGGCAAACATCAAGTGGAAGATGCTCTGTAGGTCTTGCAGGATGTGTGCTGTTCTCTGGAAGAAATTCTGAAGGGAGGATGTCTGTGCCCTCAACGTAGTGAAAAGCTTTTGTAACAAGAGACCCCCCAAGATGACATGATCCTGCAGTCAGGGATCCAATGGTGTTTTGCATCCTTTGCTCATCAAGGAGTCTGATGCCTGGAGCTGCGGAGTCCAGAGCCAGAAGTCTCCACAAACACCCTTCATCTCCCCTTCACATCAGAGGTCAACATCGCTCTCATCCATGACAAGGAGACTTCTCCAAACAGACTAAATGTCATATACTTGCACTGGTCATGGCACAAGTTAAGTGGACTAGCATCTGGCCTGAGTCTCACAGAGATCCAATAGTTCAGCAGGCACTAATGTGCCCTCTTACACAGAACTGACTGGACTCTTAGCAAGGCTGCTTGGGGGTAAAACATAATGCTAAGGTCCTGATCATTTCTAGTCAGTAGGAGACCTACAGGGCACTGCCTGCAAGAGGGGCAGTGTCACCCTCATCCACTGAACAGACTTGAGTGTGAATAATTACCCTCTGCTCCCCTCAGCTCCCCCTTCCCTTTCCGTTGAATACAATATTCTTCACTTCCTTCCCTGATCTGCTGGCCAGATCCCCTGGGAATGCGCTCATTTGTCACCTCGAGGAGAGCAAGGTAACAGGAAAAGATTTATATCTTTAATCTCATGTTAGAACCTTTCACTTTTATTTCTGTCCCATTCACTCATCGTCTATCTTTCACACCTCAGAATCTAGTCATCCATTAATCAGAATTAGACACCCATCAGCCAAGCCTGTGCCTGTGCAAACTTCTGCTTTCCTACGATTAAGGCGAGCGTTATATTTGTATAAACAAAGGCCCTGCTTCCATTAGATTTAAAGAAGAGTAATCTGTGCTTTCGAGCTGTGTTTCCCTTTGTTTAATCTATAAACTGTGTTCTTCCCAGCTCATTTATTCCTTATGTCCATCACCTCCCTAGTCCATTTCTCTGTCTCCCTCTGCACTATGTAGGAAGTATATATGATTACTAAAATGCTCATGTTTCTTCCATGCAGAGGACACTTATCAGGGAACCTGAGACAAGCTCACAGGGGTTCTTTAAGATGACTGTGTTTTCAGATATGCTGCTAATTTACTTGCCTTATTTGTGTTACAATGGCAGCAATGGGCACTACTATGCAGGTACTGTACACATCCAGAGTAACAATCTCTTCCCTTAAGTTCTTAAGACATAAATAAGAAAGACAGACCAAGGGTGAGAGAAAGGAGAAATGCTGTACAGAAAAAGACCTGAAGCCCAGGGAGATAAGGTGTTATTCCCTGCGTTTTATTGCAGAGCAAGGTATTGAACCAGACTTCTGGAGTCCTAGGCCCATACTTTTGCCACACAGCCATTCTGCCTGTGCTTTACATTACTGCTGAGAGATGCCAGGCAGTCAGTCTTGAAGATGCACCTATTCCCTGAACTCATTTGCTTTGGTCAGACACAGGGAGAAGAAGGGTTTGTGCTACTGAGCACAGAGGCTCCATTTCCATTAAATATCTGATATACTGGAAATGCAGAAGCAAATGGAAATGGCATGATATTGTCTAAAGCTTTTTAACAAATGCAAGGTTTGTAGAAACCTTGGATAAAAAAAAAATGTCCTACTTCTAGACCTGACTTTTAAAGGATGAATTCCATCAGGGATTTTCCCTCCTCTTGTGAGAAAATCAAACTTGAACCTTCTGCCACTGAAGCGCAATATAAAATTGTGAACATTGGAAGCAGCAAGAGCAGATTATAGCAGAGAGGAGAAGAAAACTGAATTAGCAAAAACCCAAGATATGGAATCCTGGTTAAACACACTATTTTATGATTCAGTGGATGATGACAATGAATCTATTGAGTAATTGCTGCATCAGAAAGCAAAATGGCTAGAGAAAGAAAAATGTAATAGAATGGAAACAAGTTTGCAGTACGTTCTGTCACTGCTCCCAAGCTACCTAGGGAAAGTTGCCTGCAGAGACATAGGTAAATATTCGGAAATGCAGCTTCAATAACTGCATCTATAAGGTCTGTACCTGGTGTGTGTGGCACTTGCAATCTAACGGTAGTCACAAAATGAGGCTCTTATGTCACACTGGTATGAGAGCTAATAATTTCATTACAATTGCAAGTTCAGAGACCAGTACTTTGAAAACCATTTTGTAAGCAGAAAAATATATAAATCTGAACTATCTTAATACTATTTTTTTTATTTCCTGTAAACCCATTTTCCTTTTTCATTAAAAAAGAAGAGTCTAATCCAAGGTCGTAACAAATAACACTCTCTCTTCCTCCTCCTCTATGCACCCTCTGATTTAGAAATTTAGAGATATGTTTATTCACTATTATCCCCTGCAAGTGGAAGTTCCTGCTGCTGTTTATCAGCCTTCTCATAATTCTTGGAAAATATTCCTTGCATATCATGACTTTGTTAAGAGAATTTTTAAGAAACATGTACAAAATGCAGCCAAAATGGACAACATAATTATCAGGATTTGCTCCACTTGACAGGCACATTTGCACCCCTGTTATGGATAGAAAGTCTCTTTTCTTTTCCATAAAAAGCCTGAGGCTCTACAAATTTGATTAAAGACAGAACAAATGCTGAAGGACTCATGCTTATCAAAAAAGAGAGCAGCCTAACTGAGCAATAAGCTCTATCAGAGTGTGTACTCCTTGGTCAGAGATACTGGTTGGTGCAATGAGGTATGAAGCCAAAGGTCAAAGCCAAGGGCCAAGGACAATGTCCCAGTGTTCAAAGACCACGTATAATATAGGGCATCTCAAGAAGACTCTAATTCCACAGAGGAAAGATGGAATTGGGACTCAGGAGATCTGGGTTCAGCGCCCAGCTCTGCCACAAACTCCCTATCTAACCTGACCTGAGTCACTTCATCCTTGCTTCAATTTTTCCATTGTGAAATTATCCTTCTCTTCTGCCATCTTCCTCTCTTGCCTACCTACAACAAACTGTCTTCCTAGCAGGGGCTGTTACTATGTGTATATTTAGCACAATGGGGCTCTAATGGGACTTCATCCCTCTGGGCATTTCTGTGCTATAAATAATCAACACAGGGAAATTCATGTATTTAAAAGGAACAGGGACACCATGTGAATAGCACCCTAGTTAGTGGCATACGGCTTTCTTCTTTGGCCTACACACACTCCCACCACGTACAGAATTAGACCTCTGCTTCATCAAACAAATGGCAGCTCTTTTGCCATTGATTAAATTAATTCAGGAGCACCTGTTACAAGTGAGCCAAACACAGGGTGGAAGTTGTATTAACAGAGAAGAGAATCAAAGGGAGGCTCACCTGGGCCTAGAGTGAGTGAGGATTTAGTTAGGGAGCTTCTAGAGGGGCTGGACATTTTTAAGTCAGCCGGCCC
>NW_017729014.1:4807750-4808487 GCF_001723915.1 Gavialis gangeticus
GAAGGTTTAAGTTGGACATCAGGAGGCGCTACTTCACGGTCAGGGCGGCTAGAGTCTGGAACCAGCTTCCAAGTGAGGTGGTGCAGGCTCCCACCCTGGGGGTTTTTAAGAGGAGGTTGGATGACCACCTTACTGGGGTCATTTGACCCCAGTGCTCTTCCTGCCATGGCAGGGGGTCGAACTAGATGATCTGCTCAGGTCCCTTCCGACCCTGGAAACTATGAAACTATGAAATTAGGCAGTGATTGAAGAAAGTAGAAGGGAGTGGAAACAGCTGATGTGCTGCACATTGGGTGTTGAAAATGACGGATTCCAATGGGAATGTGAGGGGACGAGGCGGTGCACATGGAAAAGGCAAGCCTGAGCACCACTGAGAGCTGTGCTCAGCAGAGTGGCAATACACTGAAGCTTTTCCAGATGCCAAAAGAGGGAAGGAGGGGAAAGCTAATGTAGTAGAGAGGCAGATGTACCCCTCCCATCCTGTCTCTGACCTTCCAGCACAGACATCACATTTGTAGGTTCTTTGGGTAGATGTGATATCTTTTATTAGACCAACTAAATCGTTGGAATAATTGTTCTTTGCAAGCTTTTGGGCACAAATGCCCTTTTTCAGGCATAGGGAAAGTGTGTTGGTGTTTGTGTGCTTTCCTGGGTAGCATAGAAGCCAAAATGCAAAATGCAGGTCTGTGAAAATATAAATGTGTGGCAGTGAGGATCAGAGGGAACAGGAGACAATA
>NW_017729014.1:4813487-4820692 GCF_001723915.1 Gavialis gangeticus
GTCTGTGAAAATATAAATGTGTGGCAGTGAGGATCAGAGGGAACGGGAGACAATAGGTGTAAGAAGGTAGTTGGTGGGGGAAAGGGGAGAAGGAGATAAAATGTAGCTGGTAAAATGCAGGTTAAAGACCCAGGTTACCTGGGGTTATAAGATGGCAGGCACCATAAATTAGGGCTGTGCAAAGCTTAGGCTGCTGATTCAATTCAGAGGAGATTCAGCCCGATTCGACGGCTGAATCTCTGAATCCGAATCGAATTGGGAGACCAATAAAAAGGTCCGAATCTATTCAAAACTCTCCAAATCAATTCATAAAAGATACAGAGAGCTTCAAAGGTTCAGGCAGTCCCCAGTCTGCCATGAGCCCCCATCCCCCACCCGCTCTCCCAGCCCTATTGATAGTCGCTTCACCTGCCTCAGCTCCTGGTTCTTTAAAAAAAAAAAATCCCCAACTCACCAGCTGCTGTAGCAGCTGTCAGGGCTTCTGGGGGCTCATGACAGTTCCCCATGCAGTGCGGGGCAGTGGGGGAAAGTGCGGATTGCCCCCCACCAGTAGTAGGCAGTGAGTGCAGGGCTTTTTTTTTTTTTTAAGAGCTGGGACACTGGTGCTGGGCTGGGGCAGCCATTGATGGGGCTGGGAGAGCGAGCAGGGGGTGGGGCCTGTTCGATTCGTTGATTCGGCCAAACCAGAGGCGGCCAAATCTCCGAATCAGATTCGGCCAAATCAATTCGGGACAGTGATTCAAATCACCAAATTGAATCACTGTCCCCTGAATTGGCCAAATCTGAATCTGAAGTGAGTATTAGCTGCTTCACACAGGGCTACCATAAATCCACTGTCTATATTTAGTCCGTGATTTTTTGTATCCAGTAAATTTATAAAGTGAAGTTTGTAGACTTGTCTACAAAAGGTGTTTTGTAAATTCCCTTTGAGGATTAGAACTGAGTGATTGGGGAGAGAGTGGCTGTCTTGTGAGAAGTGTGCACCCACAGGTAATTGGGTATTTTTGTCTTTGATAGATTTTTGGCATGCATTCATTCTGGTACACAGTTGTCGTTTGGTTTCTCCTACAAATTTAGTGCCCAATTGTAGGTGGCATTTAAACTTCCAGGCACCCAGCTGAGACAGGAAATGCCTAGAGGGAAGAGAAAATGCACAGAAAAGCTTGCTGCTCTGCCTTCCTTTCTAGGCCACAGGGGAGTCAAAGAGGCCACGAGGGAATAAAAACATTACAGAGACTTTCTTTTCAGTCAGTTGGCTCCTGAGCAGGAGGGCAGGCAGAGGGAATGGCACAGCACGCTTTCGCTCCAGCCAGTGATTGCAAAGGGGAGTTTCAAGTGCCTCAGCCCCCAGGCGTTTGTCCCCCTTGCATGGCTACCCCTGCCTCTTTGCTCTCATGTCCTGTTGTTTGCTGCCTCTGTTTACTCTCTGCAAATGGGATGTGCTGTCTATGACATGTTCTCTCGTTAGAAATAAGCTTCAGGGCTCCAGGCAGCCTTTAACCAAAAGAACAAGATGAAACTTCACCTGTGAGCCACTTATATGAAAAACTTCTTCACAATCAGGGTGTCCAGACTGTGCAATAAGTACCCTCCAGAGGTGGTGCAATCACCTACCCTGGAAATCTTCAAGAGGAGACTGGACAGTCACCTTGCTGGGGTCACCTGGCCCCCAGTTATCTTTCCTGCCTAGTGCAGGGGGCTGGACCCGATGATCTTCCAAGGTCCCTGCAGCCTTACAATCTATGAATCTATATCACTGTCCCCTTCAGATGATTCTTGCACCTCACCATGGGGCTCCTATACACGTGCAGGGAGGCTGCTCCAACATGTATAATTACAGCAGTAATTAATTGAGTAATCACCACGCTCCAGCAGACTCCAGTGGCATGTGTATCAGTGGGGCACTTTAAACTAAACTTCATTTGATGAGCTTTAGTTCAAAGTGCCCCACCACCATTTTTCAGCATGGGAGACGCTGATACACATGACACTCCAGGCACTTTTCATTAGCGTGGCTCTCCACAACCTTTTCCTCCTACCTCTCAGAGCACATCTATAACCACCCCCTGATGCCAATGGCCACGGTTAGACCCAGGACACTGGGCTAGAGGGAACATTAGTGTTCCATCAATTTGTAAATTGACTCCTCAATTTATATCTTCACTGACTGGCTTTCTTGCATGCAGCCCAGCCTCTGGCTTCTTTACTCTTCATTCCATCCAGGAAGAGCTCACACCAACTACAGATGCTTCCTCAGCCTGATGAAGGGTATTTATACCCGGAAGTTTGCAAAGAAGTACTTTTCCAACTACATATTTGAGTTGGTCTAATAAAAGATACCAGATTTACCTAAAAAACCCTGTCTGCCTATGTCCTTAGACCAACACAGCTACAACCTACCCCCTGTTACCTTCTACTACACATGCCAAGCAATAAGACTGTATACCAGGAACACTGAACATTTCGCACCTCTTTAAGCATTTGTATATATTGTCAACAGTCCTTTAATCTGGTTTGCCCTGGAGTACTGGGGAAAAAAACATTTCCCAGGCCTCTGGCTCTATGTGGATTTCAATCTACATGTCCTAAGCATGTGTTATCAATAATCATGGGAGAAAGGTTCTATCTAACATCCCCAAGGCTATGCATCTCTGATTCCCACTGCATCGCAGTACTCAAACAAGGTGTCAGGTTCTTAGGTAGGAAATGTTACAAATGATATTTATTAAAGAAAAAAGATCATTTATTCCTCTCCACTCTCTTGAAAGTCTCAGCATCCCTGGAGAACAAGTAACAGAGGTATTTTGTGGTGAGTTCTCAAAAGGAAAGTTTTTGAAGGGAGACATACAAGCTATTGATGCAGCTAAAGGAAATGGCATGCTAAGCATAGAGGTTGGCTAACAGAGGAAACTGAGTTTGTCACATCCAGGTAGGGCTCAAGTAATCTCTGGGCAAGATGCTACACTCCTGTAAGTAGACTAGAGCCGCTCACCTTTTGCTCTCCCTGAGAATCAGGCCCTCCATAGGAGTGAACAAGCTCATCCCTGGTCATTAACATAAACTTGTAAGCCTGGTTGTCTTAATAGGCTTGATGGGTAAAGAGGACATAAAATGGAAGCCAGTGATGTTAACCACATATACCTCAAACACATTGCAACTCCATGGGGTGTGTGGCATCTATTTGATGCAGTAGTAGCAGCTCAGGCCATAAAGTAGCTGTGCATGGATTACTCTTGGTCTTTATTATACGCCTTCCAGATGGAACATCCAGGTTGAACCATCACGGTATCTCCTTTCCTCTAAGCAGAGTGCATGATTGAAGGCTGTCAGATTTACAAGTGTCCACTGCTGACCTTCAAAGCCATACTTAGGCTTGGATTTTCTCCTGTAGACATCTATCATTGGGTCAGCTGTGTGTCTGGGTGGGCCTGATAGCTTGTGCTGCTGGTCTCAAACACTTGGAAATAACATAATTGCCAGCAAATACATTTGCAAAACTGGTGACCTGTGCTGACGGTGTGAATCTGGGCAAAGAGACATTTGAGTCCCCAGATGGCCCATGTACACGTGCAATTTAAGTATTCGGTTCTAAAAATGAAGATGTTATTTTTTGTAGTCCTTCTCTTATAGTGTTTTCCAGCCTATAGATGGGGAACCTGTCCATCTGACAATTAGAATCCCATTCATCAGTAGGACCTGACAATTTAAAGTCAGTGGAAGGACGCCCATTGACCTCAATGAATTTTGGATCAGGCTGCTCTATTTTGATATTTATAATTTTTTTATTTCATTTCTTGGGCAAGGTTCTGCCCTGGTATAGTTCTGACTACAATCAGAGGACATATATTTTGCCAAGGCCAGAACTGATGGCTTTTTGAACGTCAGGCTTACCATTCTCTCCCGAACAGTGATTTGGGTTCTGGTATTTGGTTTTCCTTCAGGTCTTCATTTCCATCCTTCCCTCATAGATTTTACCTATAAATACTTCGAAAAGAATTAGGAAAACCTATTAAAAAGTTTTAAAATATGTTCCTGCATAATAACCTATTTTCCCTTTACAGTTAATCTATACTGACTTTAATTAAACTCTTTACATCCACAAGTGTTATCCTTCTAGTCAGGTTTTCCTTAGAGTTCTGGTATCGGCCAGGTATCAAAAATGCTTTTCTGCAGAGTGACTGAACACAAGTTCTCCATGGACCGAGGGCTTTAAATTGTGTTACAATTAGAATGCATACCACACAATGCAGTGCCTGCAGCTCTGAAATACAGTAATCTGACTGATGTGGGAGTTGACATTTGTGCTCCATAATATGTCATTATAGGCTGTTTAGGGTGATTTCTCACTGGTGATCCTGAAAAAAATGTCATTTGTATTTTCCTTCCTTCTGGAGAGAATTCTGATCCTGTGTTATATTGCTCACCCCTTTCTCAATATAGAGGAAAGCAGTAGCAGGTGGGTAAGTAGAAAATGCCTTGTTACAGTTAGCAATTGCTCCTTGTTCCCCTCATACTAGGTCACACTTCAGTTTTTGTTAAAGAAAGAAACCTCTGGACCAAAGATTGAGAGGCAGCTTCTCAACTGTAACAGATCAGCAGTCCATAGGGTTGCTCCAGTTTGTAACATTAAGGGGTGGGGAGGAGGGGGTGTATCTTTTCCCAAAGCCATGCTTCCCACTAATGTCTCCTGTAAATAACATAATTAAGCATTTTAATGAAATGGATGTTATCTTCATGTTATATAACAAGTGATTAGAAGGAAAATCAGAACTGCTGCTTTCATTCCTTTCCCTCCACGCCTGAGATATCTAGATAGATAATGTAGATTGGGGTGAGCAATGTTTTTGGGCAAAGTGCAAAAAACACCCACAATCTCAACTTGTAAAATGTTGGCATGCCAGGGGTGGACAGTGGGAGAACCGCAAGGGGCCTGATCTTAGTTGTGGTAATGCAGCCCCAGCCCCTTCCTTGCTATCTTCCCTGAGGTCCATGTGCCAAGTAAGATGCCTTTACATGCCACACACTGGCACTCTGGCATAGTCTACCCCTGGTATAGATTATGCTTCCCACATAGAAGCTGGATATGGAAATCCTTTTGGCAAAGCTAACAAAAATTTTCCCCCAGACTTAGGACCCAGTTAGGTGGCAAAATTCCTTGTGCTGTTCAGCTTTGCTGTTCAAATAGGAGGCAAGCAGAGAAACAAGTAGGCCACAAACACCAAATACCTGAATTTCAGAGGTATAGAGGGCTCTGGTTGCTCAATAGGTCTGTCAACCTGCAACGCTGAACTAAAGACTACAACAGTTCTGGGTGACGCTCTGGCCCTTTAGAAACCTCCTAGATTTGCTGGTGCTGAAAGACCTGCAGTTTTAGAATAAATAATTCATTTATTAAGGCAGGGTAAGGTGAAAGAGATGGTGTTTGGTTCATTAGCAATAGTGTTCCTCCCCATTTGTCATGTGCTGCATATTCAGTACAAATTACAGAAAAGAAAAGCAAGCAAGCAATCTGGTTCAACGACAAGGGGAAAAATATTTGCTTCTAAGATAACAGGGAAAAATAGAAGCAAATTGCAAAAGAACAGCAGTTTGCAAATAGTAGCTAGTAAACTCTACACTCCCCTCACAGGATAATAAGCACATTCAACAGATACCAAGTGACATGAACTGGGGCACTGGAGTGAGTGGAATTCCCGATCAAGAAAATTAAAATTAGTAATAGGCTAGAGGCTAGCAACATGCCCATTGCCTAAGACAAAACCCGGTTGCGTGTGATGAGGATAAGCTGACGACAGTGAAATCCCATTCACAGGCTTCTGTTCATTTAGTAGGTGGGGAGATCTGTAGATCAGCAAATTGTTTCAATAGTGGCAGCTAGGCCTTGGAAGCAGCTCTGCTCCTCTTGGCTCTGAATTCCATCTAGACTGACCACAGCAGTCAAGAGGGAAGCTGAATAAGGCTGCATCTCTTTGGTGTCACAAATCCTATAGCCTGTATTACAAATCCTATATTCTGCACACACCGCAGCTACATGTGCCAACTCTCCTCTGATGTCTAGCCTGGGAGGGATGGATCTCAGCCAGCGAGTCCAACTTATCTCCTACGGATTTGCCTTCCCTCTGTTGACTGATACAGACCCTCACTTGTTGGTTCATTTGAAACGCTCCCCCGCTTAGCTGTTCCATCAAAAGCTGGAAGCAGCCTGATTATGTGGCAGATATTTTTTTCCTGTGACTACACAGCTGGATATTTTTACTACAACAGTTTGAATTTGGCCCATTCAGAATTAAAGCCACAAGTCTGGCCCTTCGTACGCACTCATAAAGGGGCATTGCTCTGTTTCTGGAGCTGTTAATCCATTTTACAGGGTGGTCTTTCTCTCCATTAAAGGGCTCACTCTTGTTCACTCCTGGTAGCTGTATTTCTTTCCCCAAACCTGTCAGAAGGAAAAAATGGTGGTGACTCAGGGCATTGGCTGGCTTCTAACTCAGGAGAGTAGGAAGAAACATTGTCTGTGGACAAATTCTGGTAAGTGGTTATGTCGCTAATAGGCACAGACTGAAATGAAACCATGCTATCATCCCCCATGCTAAAAAAAAAAAGTTCCAAATATTTCTGGCATTTTACAAAAAAGTACTTGAAAGTTCCCTTTGCAATGAGTTCCTACTTATGACACTGCATTAAGCTGTTATTTCACATGACCAAGGCACACCCGGGAAGCGGGAGGATAGTTGAAGAAAAGCAAGCAAGTATTTAAAAGCTCTGTTTATATCTAACGTGGCCATTGACCCAGCATTCCCCATCCCATTGTCACTGAAAGCCCCCATTCCACCAGTCACCCCCTCCCAGTGATGACTCTAGCCCTGGACTTTATCAGCGCTTGGCTGTTCAACTTTCTGTATATTGTAAAATGAATTGTGAGTCGTTTCAGTGAATTTTCCTGCGGGCAGGAACCCTGTGCTAGCAAAACCACTCTGGCAGCCGGTGATGCCATTTCCATTGCAGCAAGTAGCACAAAAAGGGGAAGTGTTCAATCACCACAAAATTCAGCCCTGAGAGTTAGCCCTCCTAGTACTGAGACAAAGACACAGAGTGGACTTGAGGAAACCTTGTGTTGCCGCTGCCCAGGGTGTACCTTTTCTGCAAATCAGTACAGAGCTTCTCTCAATCTGGCACCTTTCCCCAGCACTACACTCACATTTTAA
>NW_017729014.1:4825692-4851493 GCF_001723915.1 Gavialis gangeticus
GCTGTTCAACTTTCTGTATATTGTAAAATGAATTGTGAGTCGTTTCAGTGAATTTTCCTGCGGGCAGGAACCCTGTGCTAGCAAAACCACTCTGGCAGCCGGTGATGCCATTTCCATTGCAGCAAGTAGCACAAAAAGGGGAAGTGTTCAATCACCACAAAATTCAGCCCTGAGAGTTAGCCCTCCTAGTACTGAGACAAAGACACAGAGTGGACTTGAGGAAACCTTGTGTTGCCGCTGCCCAGGGTGTACCTTTTCTGCAAATCAGTACAGAGCTTCTCTCAATCTGGCACCTTTCCCCAGCACTAAACTCACATTTTAATACAGATGCCTGCTTATAATCTTGATTATTAGCCTGGAACCACATTCTTTTTTATTATTAACAGAGAATAATGCTGTACAGCAAGTTCCCATTTTGTTTTGAGGGTATTAAGAAATGAAACATTAATGGGATGTAGAAAATGAACTACACATTCAACTTCTATTTACCAAATTGTTCCTGTTCATCTCTGGGAGAGAGGAGAAAAAGGAGAAAGAATATAACTATGCCCAGAAACATACCATTTCAACAGTGCATGCATGGCTGACAGCCACTAAGCACAAATGAATAAATATTTTATGTACTTTAATTTTCTCATCTATGAGCTTGATGTTCTGAGTCTTTCTTTGCTTTATTTTGCTACTTCATAAATGTTAAAAACGTTTATCCTCTTATTCTTTCCAACAAAAAATAAGGCTTCTGCCAGTCTCTGCTCTTATTCCATTTGCTTTCATCTCTTTATTAGCTTAGCAAAATAGCACACTGCCTGCAGTTTACTCCCTTCAGTAATTTCTCCATTCTATTTTTCCCCCTACCTTCCTTCATGTTCTTATCACCTGCACTCCAATCTTTGTATTATTCAGGAAACAGGCTGTTTTAATTTTCCTTTTGTCCCATCTACTCACTGAACCCTGAAGTCTTTTGAGACACAGCCTGACTTTTTCCTTGTATTTATTTCATTTCCTTTTTGTATTTTCATTATTATTCTCTCCTTTCTACCCCTCTGTCACCACATTTCACTTTCTCCCTCCCCTTTTGCCTCCTGCTTCTTCCAAGTATAGTGACAGTCTCCACTGGGAAGCATGTAGGCAATGTCTGGCATTCTTGTTTAATCTGCATTTTCTTCAGCTTCACGTTTGTTCTCCGCCTGTTTTGTGTGTGTCCAGGAAAACCTTCCTCATGCCTGTTTTGATTTACCAATGACATCCCAGTGCCAGTTCCCTAATCTTGTGAGTCCTGTGTCTATGCAGAATCCCAGGCTGGAGTCTTTACACCCAGGACCCACATAACGCAGGATTGCTCAAAGAACATCAGTGGAAATGTGATCGGACCGTGGCTGGAACTGTAATTGGCAGGAAGTCTTGCTCTTGTTTGCACTGCAGCTGGTCACGCCGTGCTGCATCTGACCTACAGGTCAATAAATCAGTTCTTTCTCCATCTTGGAGCCATGTGGAAATGTGCCCAACAAAGGCCCATCAAAGTTACAAATCCAAACTCTTGGTGACATCCAAAAGAGGAGTCCTCCCTAAGGGCTACAGTTTAAGTCTGTGCCTCCTTTCTCCAAGGCAGAGACACTTAAAATGCCATTCTCCAAGTGCAAAACTTGGCCGAACTGAGCAGACCTTTTAATAACCCATTGCTCAACAAATTTGCCAGAGATAATGAGCTGACACTGACCTGTCAACACACTGTGCCTGGCATCTCTCTGCTAACTTCTCTTTACAACGAGCAATAATTAATTTTCACCTCTTGTGACAATTCCAAAGTAATTTCCAAATCTGCCAGTTACCACTCACTGCACAGCAAGATGAGCTCACACTATAATGGAACAGCAGCTGCACTTTTAGAGATCCCTCCAATTACTTGTAAGTGATATCATCGCTTACTGCTTTCACACCCCAGAAAAGGAGAGAACATTTCCTCCATCCATGAATGCCATGAAAGAAACTGTGAACACCCCATGCTTCTTTTAAAATGTCGAAGGTGGTCTGATGCCACACAGGTCAGTGCAGTATAAATAGTGTCCTGACAAAAGTACAGAAAGGCCTCTATGTGCTAGGCACTGTTCAAGACAGGGTGGGAGAGAGGCCATTTTAATATTTCTGTTGTAGAACTAAGAGTGGAGAGGACATTTTCCTTTGTCACAGAATTGCAATAGAGCCAGAGACTGAACCCAGAACCCTTAAGTTCCAGTCCAGCAGGACCAGGACAACCAGTCCTCTCTGTAACTGGACAGAACAATTTTATTCACAAGCAGAACACTAGGGAAATACATTAATATAAGAACTGCCACTTCAGTGGCCAATGAATGGTGCATCATATGGAGAATCACAGTTCTGTGTAGGGGCTTTGCCAAATGCTCCGTTCTAACCATCCAACCATTTGCTATAGGGCAAAATGTCTTCAGGCCAAGGCTTCCTTAATCTTAAGTAAAATCAGAGTAGGGAGAAGAATGGGTGGGCAGGGATGGAGGTTACTGTGCTGGAAAATGGAAGAAGGAAATCACAGGAGAGAGGGAAAAGTGAATAGGAACAAAAATGAATCAGAGTTCAGCTGCAGGTAACCTGTCATGAGTAGGAGTGCTGCATTAAATGTCCAGCTTTTAAAAGGAGTTTGGAGAATGTAACTAATAGCTAAGGTTTGGCTTAAACAGAGTCATAATGCCAAGTCAGTTTGTTAAATTTGTCTGATTTATAGCAATACTGCTTCATCTCCCATTATCACTCATCCTCTGCTATGCTATTCCCATTTGCCTCCCATAGAAGTGCCACATAAAACTTCATCTCCTTTTAATTATTTGGGATGTCTTATGCATATTTAGTCAACTCATGTCCTTCAGAAGTAAAATGCTTCTATTTTCTTAACTTTTCCTTCCTTTGAGAACCTACAAGGATTTTTTTTTCAATTTTTTTTTTTTTTAATCAAAACTGTGTCCCCAGGGCATATTTCCCTGCATCAGCCACTGAGAATGGGTCTAAATGATCTGGAAACTTGGAAAGCAAAAGTGTTTGTTTCTGAGTGAAATCTAGAAAACTGCCCCTTACAAAAAAGAGAGAATGAGAACACAGGAGTCTCCAAAGCAAGTAGTGAGTGCTCTCATCAAGATGTACAGCAGAGCCATAACAGTGACCTGAAACCTGCAGTGTTTCAGTTAATCTTATGTACCAGTAATTTGAATGTCCTCCTCACCCAAGACCTGACTTATTCAAATACCTGAGCTGATATATAGTATATTACCAGCAGCATCTTGGCCTTAATTCCAGACTCTAACACAAATACAAGCTCTCCCTTAACTCTGTTCACAAGCATTCGCTTGACATCATTTTTAGATCTAGTTGGCCTTTGTCTCACTGTCCATTTATCTTTGTGCTTAGATGGCCTGTGTCACCCTTGTATACTGACTGCTGGAGGGAAACACCCCATCATCGGCTGCAGGCCCCCAAGGGACTGTGCGTGTGAAACAAAACTGTGTCTCTGGGAGAGCAAATAAAGTCAATGATTTTTTCCTGAGGAAGGATCTCCTGTGTGGCATGTTGCAGCACTTCCCTCTCCCAAATAATGGGGAATAGTTTGCTTTGTCCCAGAAAGCAATGGACAGAGTATTGCATGTTATATTTGGCTATCAAACAACTTCTAACTCTTCTTTGCTTTCCATTTAAATGACCATCCAAAAGCCCTAGGTACCTGTATAAGAAATGCTGGAGTGGGCTGAGAAGTTGGCATGGGACAGAAAGGAGTTTGGGGGTCCCATCCAGGAGCTAAAGATGTGCCAGCTCCTCCGAGCATGATTTATGTAAACATGCAGGAAATGAGCTTTGATTTACAGCGAGACAGCTAACGAAAGAGATGTATTTAATTAGAGGGCAGAAGACAGCCCAAAGAGAGGGTTGGCCTTTCTGAAAGGGGGCATTAATCTGAAGAGCTAAACAAAAGACATGAATGATCTACATTGATCAAAGGCTTTCAGAGAAAATGAATGTGTCCTCGAAGAGCTGAATTCCAGCTTTCAGGGGAAGGGAATCTGCCTGACAGATTACTGACTTGGTTAATGAAGGGGCCACCACAGCTGCCTTGTCTGTTTAAAGTGAGTTGACTGCTGATTTTGTACCCCTGGGAACAGAAATCTTGCCTCTGTAGAATAAGAAGGTATCTCAGTCTTCATCCCTTTCTGCTTCCTACCAAGATTGTCAGCCAGGATACCCTGTACTGCTGGGGATCAGGTACGATGTGGGTAAACCTTTCTCCCCAGCTCACTTCACAGTAACCACAGAGCAAAGTTCAAATCTATCCCCTCAATGTCAGCCTCCTTCAGACTGGAGAGCAGGGATGTCAAGCCAACTGAGCAGCTCCCTGCTGTTCCACTCCTTACCTTTTTAGTTGCCTTGAAAATGTATCTGTAAACAAGGTGTGAAAGGAGATTTTCAGCTTTGCAGGTGCCTTAGGAGGAAAGGCTTAGGGATGTTTTTCAGACAGCTTGGGCCCATTTTGTACAATATTCCTACCTTGGTTCCTTGCGTCCTTCCTCTCATCTACACAAATATTCAAAACACAAGAGCTTTTTTGTAATGTTTGGGTTTGGTACTTAAGTGTAGACAGATAAATAGATATGCTGAAGCCAGTATATGTGTACACACACACACATATGTGTTAAATGAAAGTGCAGGGTGTGGGTGGCAAATGATTACATTTTGTATTTGAGTAGATCAAAGGTTCCTGCGGGGTGGTGATTTATCACGGGGCATCCTGACATGCAGGACTATTTTTAATTCAAAGAGTTGTCGCTGCCTATGCACCCATCTGCAAGCTCCGCTGTCTCCTTTGTGCTCTGTCAATTTACAAGGAAACAGTCAAATCCGATTACTCTGAAAAATATGCAGGGAAAGTAACATGGTGCGAAGTGACATAATGCATGTCGGTTAAGGTGCGATCCTCAGCTTGGCTGTTTTCTGGATGTTACAAATACCAAAGCTGTAAAGAAGAAAAAAAATCTAAGGGTTATTATTGCTCTAAGCCCTTGAGCTTGAATTACATTTGCTTCAAGAGCCATAGATATGAAATTTCCCTACAAATGTATATGCCTTTTTACAAGTGGGGCTCACATCCGGCACCTGTTCCTGCCCAGGGCAGGGGGTCGGACCTGATGATCTGTTTAGGTCCCTTCCGATGCTAAGCACTATGATTCTATGATATCCTGTGGAAACATGGTAAAACATGCAGGCTTCAGTGAGGATCCCACATCAAGACCCCTACATCAACTTCTAAACAAGAATAGCTCATATGCATGCCCCACACTTCCTCTCCAGGGACCCCAGACACCCAGCAGGATGGATGCTAGCAGAATGGTATAGAAGTCACAACTGGGGCTCTGTGATCTACAGTGCTAAGCACTGTGTACACACGTACATCCACATAAGATGGTCCCTATTAACACCTGATCTAACAAGCTGCACAGAAGAAGCCACTTAACACAACAGCTCTTTATACTGTGCCTACAAAACCCAGGTTACATGTTCTTGGTCACCAATAACTGCCACATGATCTGTTAACTATTTACATATACCTTACTCCAAAGAGCTTAAAGCCTAAGTTATCTGTATAGGCACACCCTGAGACAGTGGTTTTCAAACTTTTTTTCATTTGTGTTCCCCTAAAAACATTTGAATGAAGGTGCAGACCCCTTTAAATTGTAAGGGTAGGTATTCTCATATTTTTGAATAATTGTAGTCATCTTTTGTGGACCCCTTTAAAATAGTCTGAGGACACCCAGGGGTCCACGGACCACAGGTTGAAAATCACTGCTCTAGGATATCGGTTAGCTGTTGACTCTCAGGAAAGAATGTAACCAGGTCATTCACTGATATCATTTTCTGCAACACTCCAGGTTTTCCTGGCAGTTCTCCCATCCAAGCCCATCACTCAAGAGGTGTGATAAGATCATGGCTCAAATAGTGGACCAAACAACTGTAACAAACACACATTGTGGATCAAGTTTTACCACCATTGCAGGTAATATGAATTTGGCCACTTGCTTTAATGAAAGCTAGAGGAGGCTGTACATACAATGTAAGGTGCTCACAGACACAAGACCTAACAAGTGTCTGGAAAAAAATTTTCATGCCCATCTGAGTATCTCTCTATGAACCTGCACTGTCTCAGGCAGGGAGCAGACCAAGGCTGAGGGCTGATTCTATTTCAAGGCAACATCACAATCTGCTTTGAGCAACATATTTAATTTTAATGCACTTTTCAAGATAGCCCAGTGGGAGTGACCTGCAAAGTAAGCCTGGGAGATAGTCTAAGAAAATAGTGTTGGATCCTTACGCAGGTTCATTGTATGGAAAAGGGAAGGGAGAGCAGAAGCACTATTAGCATAACGGGGCAGTACAGAGGAGAAATTTCTCAGGTCATCCAGTCCAGCATTTCTGAACCCGTGGGTCATGACTCAAAAGCAAGAATATATGAAAGGGTCACAAGCAAACTTTAAAACTGGATCCAAAAACTTTAAAAATGGATTCTCCTTTAAAGGAGAAAAGCACGGGAAAGCGTGGATTTTCCCTTGTAGGCTATTAGAGTTACAGCCTGCAAGGGGCTACTTGGGGCCTCCCTGCCCCGCACACCCACCCCCTGTCCCACACATTTGGGGGCTAGGGCCTGGGGGCAGCAGGTTTGGGAGTAAGGGGGACTGGGTCAAGACTGGCCATTGATGTTTACAAATGGGCCCCGGTACAGAAAAGTTTGAGAGTCACTGGCCTAGTCCAACCCTTTGTCCAAATGCCTTGATCCTGCTCATCACTGTCAAATATTCATCCAGCCTCTTCTTAAGATGCTCCAGTGAAGGAGACTGCCCAGCTCTACAGCTGATTCTACAGCTCTACAGCCTACAATGATGCTTCCAGCTTTGTATCCCTTCTAAGTACAGAAGGTCAAATTCACACTTTGATCTAAGTCTGCTCTACTTACTTCAGGCAGAGTCCTACTAAGCACTACACAGTCTGGACCAATTCCCTGGCCCATCTATGCCTTGGTTTCTTCTTCTATACAGCAGGGGTAGTCAGGAGGCATTGTTAATTAATGCACATCAAGTGCTCCTTTGAACTTCACTATGGAAGTGACTTATACTTGATCACTTCAGAAGTGAAAAGTCTGAAACACCAGGGAGAAAATATTCAATTGTTCCCAACAATTGGCTTTAGCTTTTAAGCAAAGCCCAGAAACATGGGGTGGAATCAAACAGGCTACCTGCTGTGAAGCACCTCTGCTCCAGTTATTAATTGTGCAATTAAAATGTCCTCTCCAAATTAACATTTGGGATGTGTACAAACAAAGCCCAATGTCCTTCACAAGGCTTTTCTTCTCAGCTCAAGTCTAAACATGCAGATGTTTATCCTGGTTAAACATCATCACTGAAGCAGCATGTCTACAGAGAAATACCTCTCAAGAAGGAGCCGTGTTCTATTTTGGCTTTTGATTTAACATCCTTTTGAAAAAAAAGAACTTTCCTCCCTTAATCCTGCACATGCCAGCTCTCCAGTGGACCAGAAGCAAAAGCTCCACCTCCAATCTGCTCCAGCTACACAAATACAGCTTCTCTGGGGAAGAGCAATTAGCAACCCTGTTTCCAATGGTACAGGATGTTTCAGCTTTTAGAAACTAACCAAACTACAGGTTTCCCTCACTTTATGCTGTACATGTGTTCCTGAAAAATAGTACGTAACTTGAATTTCCATAAAGGGAACCCACTTTACAATGTAACAAATAGAGATATGTTCCAAGACCTCAACTGTACTGACCCCCAGTCCCACGTCTACCACTTTCACAAGACAATTTTGGTACTCACTGACAGCAGACAGTACGCACAAGCACATGGTGGTAGTGAATGTTTAGTTGGTGTGAAGAGAGGGTGGTGAAGGCTTCATCAATGAACCAGAGAGAGGGATAGGAGATAAGCTACCGAGATGCTTACAAACCATAATGTGGATGACAACTACGGAAACACGTGTCGCAGACAGCAAGCCACGAGCACAGATCCACACAGGAGACTATATCTTGGTGCGCGTCACTCCCACAATGCACTGCACAAAGCAGCTAACTATGGGATTCCACCACACCGATCGCATAAGAGTGAATTTACCTCGCATGTAACAATTTTTTGGTATAAAAAGGGCCATCACATAAGAACAAATTCACACAGAACCCGCATAAAGTGAGGGAAACCTGTACTCATAAAACTAGGAAGTCATCTCTGCCACACATGTTCAAAGGGGTCTCTTCACCTGCCACAGGTAGGTAAAAGTCACAGGACCAGTACTGTTTTAAATCTTTAAGATAAAGATGACATGCACTTAAAATTATGCCATAGCCCTCTGCTGGCCCCTTGACCAGGACAGATTTTATCTGCATAAAATCTGATCCCAATCTCTGTGGGGTGAGAGAGAGCTGTCCTGGCTGCAGGCAACTGCCTGGCACTGAGCCAGGACAACTCTACCCACCCCCAGTGGCCCCCTGTTGCCTAGGCTAAACAGGAGCAATTTGCTTCTGGTCAGTGTCTACACATGTATTTCAACACATTAGTTTAATGTGCCGATTTCTAGTACCTGTATCTAATCTACTGCTCAGTAGTTGCTGCACACATGTAGAGGGTGATGCTTTACTGTGCATTCGATTAGTCTTAATGCGCAGTAAAGTATCTCATGTAGATGCACCCAATGAGTAACTCCAAACTAATTCCCAGAGGAGTTTTCCATCCAGCCACACTAAAATTGGGTTTAAGTTCCAAAGCAACAAGAGGTGTGATAAGATCATGACTCAAACAGTGGAGCAAACAACTGTAACAAACATACATTGTAGATCAGGTCTTACCCCCATTGCAGCCAATATGAATTTGACCACTTGCTTTAATGAGAGTGTAGCCCAGGTACACCCGGGGGGTGTCCCCTGTCCCCCGATGACAGTGCTGGTGGTCAGGTAGGGTGCTGAGAAAGGGGTCAGTTACTAGAGCAGCTTCCTCCCCTCTCTATAGAGCTAAGTCAAAACCAAATACTTAACTATGTACAATTTATTACAAGAATAAATACAGACACTTAATATAAAACATAGAATATTTACAAGGCTTAACATATAATACTATATATATTATTCCAAAATTCACATATAATACCCATATATGAACCAAATAACTTACAACCTATACAACACAATTAACACATAGGGATATTAACCTATATAACCCAACTAACTTAACCATAATATTTCTTGAAACCTTCACAAATAACAATACTAATATACATGTTGAGATATTAAAACACATAAACCCTATAAACCCCCTTAAAGAATACCCCTAGCTATATAGCCCTTAACACTAGAACCTCAAAATAGAGCGTGCACTCAGCACCTCCGCAAAGGGTTTCCCTGAAGCCCCTCCCCTTTAGGGCCCTGGGATGTGGACACACCCCTCCTGCAATGGAGGGTGGAGGCAGCAGACCCTCCTCACCCATGTCAGCCTCCACTGTGGGGCCCACTTCCCCAGTAACTCACGCTTCCTCTCTGGAGAAGTCAAGGCTCATGGCCGATCCGACAAGAGCCTCTCCCCAACAGTGCCTTCGGCTCTCCTCGATGGCCTGGCACCCTGCACTAGGCACCCAGGGCTCTCTCTCTCTTGCAGGAGCCAAGCCCTTGCAGGCTCTGACTCCCCAGTATCACACCGGGGGTTCTCCCCTTTCTCAGGCCTTGCTCTGGGCACTGGGGCTCTTTTAGTTAAAAGTGGAGCCGCACTGCAAGGCTCCAGTCACTCGGCCAAGGCCTGGGGCTAATATGAGCAGCCTTGACTTGCTTCCAAGGTGGTTCTCCATGAGTTGACCTGCACACTATACAGGGCCCAAGCAGCCTCGAGTTACTCCCAGGGCCAGCTCTCTGTGTGCCTATCTGCACATTGACTGCCCAGCTGCTTGCTGGGTTCGCAGGCTCAAGCCGCCTCAAGAGGCTCCTAGAGCCTGATCCTCATGTGCTGATTTGCGCACCGCTGAAGCTCAGGCAGGGTCCCAAGGATGGCCATCTCTGGAGCTCCTCTCTCCTTGCCGTCCCTCGTCATCTCTCCCCAGGCTGCTGAGCACACTCCCCTTTTATACTCTTCAGGGGCTCCACCCCCGAAGTTCTCCAAACCTGGCTGGTGCAGTTCCAGTTCAGGTCCAGCTGCTCCTTGCCCCCTCCCTTTGGAAAATGGCAGGGCATTGCTTCCTTTGTGCTGCCTCCAGATTGGTGGGCGGGCTCCACCAATCTAACCGCAGACCCTCAATCCTGGGACTCAACCCAAGCTCCAAAAAGGTAAGCCTGCTATAAGAGCTAGAGCAAGCTCTACATACAGTGTAAGGCCCTCACAGACACCAAGACCTAACAAGTGTCTGGAAATTTCTTTTTCATGCCTATCTGACTACTTCTCTATGAACCTGCACTGTCTTGGGCAGGGAGCAGACCAAGGCTGAGAACTGATTCTATTTCAAGGCAACATCACAATCTGCTTTGACCACCATATGTAATTTTATTGCACATTTCAAGACAGCCCAGTGAGATGTCAACTGCAAAGTCAGCCTTAGAGATAGTCTAGGAAAACAGTGTTGGATCCTTGCACAGGATCTTTGTGCATTAGAACACCATATAATTTCTCCATAAGGAAATATCACTCTTCCATGTGGAAAATCACCATATGCCACCCTGGAGACAAAAATATGAGCTTGCCCCAGTCGTAATTTATACAATAAAAAGATTTCTTACTTGGCAGGAGTTAGAATTTACCTTTCCAGAGAGAGGAGGAATCCCAGTAAACCATGACAATTCAAGGCAGAATCAGGTGGGCTTGTGTGCCACCCTGAGCTGCGGGGGGACTGCAACCAGGGCCATAATGAGCAAAACACCATTTATGGGGCTTGTTCAAATCTTTGACACCCAGATGTTATGGTCCCGTGACCCTTTCTTCCCTCATTCCCTTATTTCTAGTAAGAATCAAGCAGAATAATTCAAATGTCCCCCCTGGGCTGGAAATCATCAGGACAGGGCCTTGATGCTTGACCTATTCTCAGATTCAGCATTTTGACAATGGTCCTGTCAGCCTCCATTGTCCTTTACCCGCTTCCTCACCTCACGTGCATTATGGTTCAGTCCACATCTTATCTTATTGACCTGATGGAAATAGATGCCTGGGCTGACAAAAACATGGGATATTAAAATGCTGATGCTGTATGGGCCCCAGGCAGCATTTTATGTAAGTCTTAACTTTCAGGCAGGCTCTGAAGACAAGTACTGTAATGAGTGCAGAAAACCCCAACACACTGAAGCCAGGCAAGACAGAGAAAGGAGATAGAGAAGGGAATGTAGGGCAAGCATCATCTCCAGGCTCTGTGATGCCACCAAGGCAGTAGTGCAGAGTCCTGCTGGACAACATGTACTGTATGAACTGAAAGTAATGCACTGTAATGTGAATGTGTGACAGTAAGGGGAGCAAGCCTGCTGACTGGATTTGGACTCAAACTCCTGGGAGTCCCCAGGAGAAACAGTTTTGCAGAACTGTGCTGACTGCATGAAGACCTCAACCCCCGAAGACAATGAGGGAAGAGAGAAAAAGGGAGAGGAAGTAGGAAGCAGTGGCAGAGTGGAGGAAGCAGCAGCAGAGGGAAACACATGGCCAGAGACCCTGGAGGAGTGACAGAGCTGGGACTAAGGACTGTAGCAGAGGGACTCAGGTGTGGAAACATGAGCAGACAGCAATTGAGCACTCTTGGGACCAGAGGTGAGTTTGCAGCACCTCCAAAGATGTGAGAGGGTTTAAGTTTTCTTCAGTGTACCACAATGGCAGTGCTCACTACCTGTTACCTGTTTTTGAGTGAATTACCACAGTGTTACTGCTTATTACTTGTTACATAGTTCCTATAAGTATATATACCTTAATGTTAATGCTAATGGTCCTTTCTTCTTAGCCCATGGATTTGTGATCCAAAGCCCTAGGACTAGCCCTAGCCCTAGTCCTTCTATATAAAAGTAGGAACTTTTCCCTTTTCAGCTTTCTGTGCCAGTTCCTGGGGTTGTGGGGTTTGGTACAAAGGGAAAAGAGTGCCATGGAGTGAATTGTCACCCCACGTATATCCCAGCTGAAGTGGGCTGGTAGGCAGACCTAGTGAAGTGACCTTGAACTGAGAGTCAGGTGGCTTGGTTTCTATTCCTAAGTTTGCTGATAACCTGGGACAGACCAATTCCCTTCTTTGTCACCCCTTCCACTTCCTTTCTGTCCTGCCCACATTCTCCCAGGGCAGGAACTGTCTCTTTATGTGATAGCCCACTGCTCAGAACAGGATGTCCTGCTCTCAGTCCTACCTTCAAGTATTATTGGAACATAAGTAACAGTGGGCATGTCTATACATGCATTTATGCTTGCTTAAATTTACTGCACAGTAAGTGGGAATAGGCTAGCATCTATACGTGCAGCCAGCCCTGGGACTAAATTTAGTTCCAGGTCAGAGCAGCCTGCCATGTGCCCCTGTGGCCACCAGTGGGGAGCTCCAGCCCCCGGCCACATGACTAACTTGAGTCCCAAGTTGAAGCCAGGAGACATGGCCAGCCAGGAGCCCTGGAGCTGGTCTCAGGCCAGAACCCTAATGGTTGGGCAGACCCATCAGGGAGGCCCCCTGGGTTACTGCACAGTAATGCGTCTACACGTGCATAACTGCACAGCAACTAATTGGGCATAAATTTGATACCTGCATGATGCAGGTATCAAATGTACACTCAAGTCAGTGTAAGCCACCATATTTACTGCACAGTACAGGCATGCACGAGTAGACATGTGCTCGTGCTGTGCAACAGTTTCAGTTACTGTACAGTAAATGCACATGTGTAGATGCACCCAATAACATGGAGCCAGTGATACCAGGCCAAAGATAGTCTGGGACTTAGCTCCATCATGGTTCCAGCACCCCTTCCCCGTGGAAAAGACTCCCATTTCCTGAATCAAAGAGCTTAGGAAGGGGCACACAAGATTACCTGGGGCCACTTCTGGAGAGGGTGGGCTCTGAGCCCAGGCTTTCAGGATTGGGTCTTGAGACTTGTGACTCTTCGTTTTCCCCTCTCCACTGATAGTCACTTGGCCATAGATATCATTCCTGCAGGAGGAAGCCTTGTCAGCTGCAATGGTCTGTATTTGCCCAGTTGAGTCATTCTCTCAGCAATCTTATTTAAAAGTTCATGTTAGACATGGTCATTCAGGAGAGCAACATAGTCTTTAAAGCTATATCTTATTGTCAGGAGACATAATGACAAAATGCATGAAAAACAACTCCGTAGGGGCCACTGACAACAAGCAGTCCAACCACCCCCATCCTGAATGCTCATCCTCTTCCTGGGTCTCCTTAACCAGCCTGATCCAAGAAGTGCTCATCCACCCACCAGCCCCCATAAAGCAGCAGCACAGTACTGTGGGCACTGACCCAAGTGATTTTTTGTCACGCAGTAGGCCCCCTGAAGCACTCTACAGCCATGCCCTTACAGAAGGGCACAGCTGCAAAGCACTTTAAAAGTGCGCAACCATGCAACAATCTGAACCCTCATTATATGGAAGTTCAGATTAAGGCACTCCAAAGCGGAGTACCTTCATTAACTTGTGTCAGTGACTGCCAGAAGCAGGGCTGGGCCTTGGGAGAGCTCCAATCCACCCGCCCCACCCTCCAATGCAGGCTGGGCAAACCCCAGGCAGAACTCCCTCCCCTCACTTCTCCCCCTCCCATTCTGAAGACAGCAACAGAGCTGGGGAGGAGGGCGGGCAGGGCTAGGGGAGAGTGGCTGCAGACATGCAACTGCTCCAAACTGGAGCGCAAGCCCCCAAGCCCCCAGACCCAACAGGGAACGTCTGTTGGGTTGGGAGAATCCTGTAATTCATGGCACTTCCTGCGAAGGGGGAGCTGCACGTCTGTAAGTGCCCTGTGCATGAGGGCAAGGGTTCTTATTCAATGGGAGCAGCCTGAGGCAAATACTGAGCAACCTGCTGTAACCAGCCTTGTCATGGGGGATCGCCAGGCATACATTTGTCTAGCTCAGAAGCTTACCTGTCCCAGCCTGCTCCATCCTAGCATTTGAGCATCTCACAATCCAGAATGTGCTTCGCCTCACTGCATCCTAAGGAGGCTGAGCACTAGCATAGTCTCTGCTTAGGTCTTCTACAGCCCAGCACTATGACCTCTCCCCCATACTTCCTACGCTGGGATAAGAAAAGGGATAGCCATTTCTCACATAGCAGATTTGGCCACATGAGAGTTTCTTTCCACTTCTTGTTTCTATCTTACTAGCTTTCTATGCACAACCTGTGAGGGAATGTACTAACTTATGCCTAGAGAGGCAAAACCCTCTGTAAGGAGAAGCTGTGGAGGCAGCAGGGTAGGGCCAAGCCCTGCACTCAGCTGACTTTCCTTTGGCTTTCAAAAATAAGAGCTGCAATGTGAGGCCATTGGTTTACAAAGTGCTTTGAGATCCTCCAGGGTACACACCATTGTTGGAATGAACACCAATGTCAATTAATTACAATTTTATTGTCCTGTGTAGCTTGCGGTGCCATGCAGAGTGTGCCTCCATAAACTGGAGAAGCACAAATGGTTTCTTGCAATATGCTTATAAATACTAATGATAACCAGATGAGCGGAGAGAGACTGAGCACTTCAAGGCAAACAGTGATGTCTGCCTCTGTACTGAACCGGGAGCCTTTGGGTGCTGGTGTAATAATAATGATAATGGCAACAACATCACCTACTACCTCCAAACAACTGCTACAGGCTAATCTGAAGGCATTTAGCTTTGTGTCCAAGTAATTACGTGCTTGATTCTTGTAATAGGCAGCAAATGATCTGCTTATCTGTAATGGCAAACAGTCCCTCCTCTCCCATCACACACAGGTTGCCGCTGTGTTCTTGGAGTCTGTCAGCAAACGGCAGCTGGACCCAGCCTTCAGGTTATTTGGCTTTCATCAGGTTATCCCAGCTTTACAAACACAGCCCCTTGGGAAAGGAACATTTTGTCGAAAGATCATACCCCTGTCACCCTGGCACTCTCACCAGCCACCATGACAGGATGAGGGTCAGCCTTCAGGTTACAAAGGGAATGGGATTGTATCTCTCTACAGAGAACACCTCTTGATTCAGTGGGAGAGTAAAATGGCTGCAGAATGAAGCTTGTACTGGCACAGCAGGAAAATGTGTCTGCATCACCACAGACTTCTAACAAAGCAACATTAGCAGTAATAGAATTGGAGTCTAATAAAACCAGAAACAACTGCATACATACAAGGTACATGATAGAAAATGGCATTTGTTCCTCCTGATTTCTATTTGGAAGATTCATATTCAAGTTAAAATACAATGAAATAAATCTTGCAGACTGAAATATCTCTTCCAAAAGAAAAAAAAAAGGCTTGAGAACAAAAGGGGAAAAATCCATTTCTTCAAAGAAGTGAGCAAGTAAAGAAGCTGCCACATATGAAAAGGAAATGAAATGCCAACTAAAGAACTCCATTGTTAAGACAGGGGACAAGAAATACTGCTGTTTTGAAAGCCCTTTTCAGCTCCGTTGTGGAAGAGTATTTTTTTTCCACTGAATCTTTGCTCCACTTTGAAAATTTAAAATCTTTGTAACATCAGAGAAAGAGCCCCTTCTTGGAAAAGGCTTTTATTAACACAGCCTGTCGGAGGAGCATGTTTTAGTTCCAAAAACCATTTTAGTTTCATGGTCTGCTTCTCCACTAAGTCTTCCTTCTACTTAGTATATCATACATCATTCTTTATTATGTGAATGCCTTTATACATACAGAAATGCTCTCCATTCAAGAAGTATATTCCTTCCAGGGGGTTCTGTGATGCCAGTGTACTCATTCTCCTAGTGCCCCTCTTTGGGTGAACAGGTAGACCTCACATTTTCCATTTTCCTTTTTTCATCTTTATCAAATTAACTCAGGTGAATTTAGCACTGTCATGATTTTGCAGATTAGGCCACACTAGAACTTTTGTACTACACAGGGCAGACACAAATGCAAAGCACTCTGGCAGGCCATCACACCAATGAAGGCTAATGATTTTCTGTGTAGGCAAATGAGGGGAGAGCAACAAGGGTGATGTCATGGTGGGGTCTTCTTTAGACCACCAGAACTGGAGGAAGTGGTGGATGAGGCTTTCTTCAAACAGCTAGTGCAAGTTTCCTGATCACAGGCCCTGGTTCTCAAGGGGGACTTCAGTCACCCTGACATCTGCTGGGAGGGCAATACAGCAATGCACAGGCAATCCAGCAAGTTTTTGGAGAGCATTAGAGACAACTTCCTGGTGCAAGTGCTGGAATGGCCAACTAGGGGCCATGCTTTTCATGACCTACCGCTCACAAACAGGGAAGAATTGGTGGGGAATGTAGTAGCTGATGGCAACTTGGGCAGCAGTGACCACGAGGTGATTGAGTTCAGGATCCTGAGCAAAGGAGGGATGGAGAGCAGCAGAGTAAGGACCCTAGATTTCAGAAAAACAGACTTCAGCTCATTATGGGAACTCATGGGCAGGATCCCCTGGGAGGCCAGTCTGAGGGGAAGAGGAGTCCAGGAGAGCTGGCTGTACTTTAAAGAAATCTTACTGAGAGTGCAGGCACAAACCATCCTGATGTGCAAAACTAGCAAGTAAGGCAGAAGACCAGCTTGGCTTAGCAGGGAGCTCTTTGCTAAACTAAATCACAGAAAGGAAGCTTGTAAGAAGTGGAAACTTGGACAAACAATTAGGGAGGAATGTAAGAGCATTGCTCAGGCACACAGGGATGAAATCATAAAGGCCAAAGCACAACTGGAGTTACAGTTAGGAAGGGATATGAAGGGTAGCAAGTATGTTGGTAGCAAGAGAAGGATCAGGGGAAGTGTGGGTCCCTTACTGAATAAGGAAAGGCAGCCTTGTGACAGAGGATGCAGAAAAGGCTGAAGTGCTCAATGCCTTTTTTGCCTCAGTCTTCACAGGCAAAGTCAGCACCCAGACTACTGCACCTGGCAGCACAGTTTGGGGAGGAGGTGAGCAGCTCTCAGTGATGGAAGAGCAGGTTAGAGCCTATTTAGAAAAGCTGAGTTTGTACAAATCCATGAAACCAGATAGGATGCACCCAAGGGTGCTGAGGGAATTGGCTGATGTGATTGCAGAGCCACTGGCCATCATCTTTGAAAACTCATGGCAATCAGGAGAGGTCCCAGATGATTGGAAAAGGGCAAATATAGTATCCATATTTAAGAAGGGAAAAAGGAGGATCCAGGGAACTACAGACCAGTCATCCTCACCCCAGTCCCTGGAAAAATGATGGAGAAGGTCCTCAAGAAATCCACTTCTAAATACTTGGAGGAGAAGCAGGTGATTAGGAACAGTCAGCATGAATTCACAGGGGCAAGTCATGCCTGACCAACCTGATTGCCTTCTATGATGAGGTGACTGGCTCTGTGGATGCAGGGAGACCAGTGGATGTGATATACCTTGATTTTAGCAAGGCTTTTAATACAGTTTCCCACAGCATTCTGGCAAGCAAACTGAGGAAGTACGAGTTGGGTGAATGGACTGTAAGGTGGATAGAAAACTGGCTGGAGCATCCGGGTCAGAGAGTAGTAATTAATGGCTTGATGTCTAGTTGGCAGCCGGTATCAAGTGGTGTGCCTTTGGGATTGGTCCTGGGGGCAGTTTTGTTCAATGTCTTCATCAACAACCTGAAAGCTGGCTGAAAGTGCGCCCTCAGCAAGTTTGCAGATGACACCAAGCTGGGGGTAGTAGTAGATACAACGGAGGGTAGGGCTAGGATTCACAGTGACCTGGATAAATTGGAGGATTCAGCCAAAAGGAATCTCATGAGGTTCAACAAGGATAACTGCAAAGTCCTGCACTTAGGATGAAACAATCCCACGCACCAGTACAGTCTGGAGACTGACTGGCTGAGCAGCAGCTTTGCAGAAAAGGACCTGGGGGTTATAGTGGACAGTAATCTGAATATGAGCCAGCAGTGTGCCCTTGTTGCCAAGAAGGCTAACAGCATACTGGGCTGCATTGGTAGTTGTGTTGCCAGTAGGTCAAGGGAAGTGATTATTCCCCTCTATTCGGTACTGGTGAGACCACATCTGCAGTACTGTGGCCAGTTTTGCCCTCCCACCAGTACTAAAAGGATGTAAACAAATTAAAGTCCGGTGGAGGGCAACAAAAATGGTAAGGGGACTGGGGGACATGACTTATGAGGACAGGTTGAGGGAACTGGACTTATTTAGTCTAGAGAAGAGAAGACTGAGGCGGGATTTAATAGCAGTCTTCAACTACCTGAAGTGGAGTTAGAAACAGGATGGATCTAGACTGTTCTCAGGGGTGAAAGATGACAGAACAAGGAGCAGTGGTCTCAAATTGTAGCAAGGGACGTGTAGGTTAGATATTAGGAAGAATGTTCTCCCTAGGAGGGCAGTAAAGTTACCCAGAGCGGTGGTAGAATCTCCATCATTGAAGGTTTTTAAGATCTGGCTAGACAAAGTTTTGCCTGGGATGGTCTAGCTGGGGATGGTCCTGCTTTAAGGGGGTTGGACGAGATGACCTCCTGAGGTCCCTTCCAATGGGCCTGTGTGAAGTGGCTAGTATTCACTTTGGATTTGGATTCAGCCAATTCAGGGGACAGTGATTCGATCTGGTGATTCAGACCTCTGTCCCGATTTGATTCAGCCAAATGTTATTCAGAGATTCGGCTGCTGCCAAATCTCTGAATCAGCCAGGCCAGGCTCATCTCCCACCTGCTCTCCCAGCCCAGCAATGGCTGCCCTGCCCGCCCCAGCTCCTGGCACTTGAGGGAAAAAAAGCCCCGGCTCAGTGGGTACTGCTGTGTGGGGAGTGACCCCCATCGCCCCCCACTACTCCATGCTGCATGGGGGGGCTCCACCACAACCCCCCTCACCCCTGCTCGCTCCCCACTGCCCACGGTTGCCCCACCCAGGCCAGCTCTGACCCTTTAAGAAAAAAAAAATGAAAAAACCCCCGCACTCACCACTCCTGCCAGCAGGGGGCGGTCCACACCCTACCAGCTCTGCACAAGCCCCACAAGCCCCAAGGCTGCTGCAGAAGAGGTGAGAACCGGGGCTTTTCTTGGGGGTTTTTTTCTTAAAGGGTTGGAGCTGTCCTGGGCAGAGCACCCATGGGGGGCTGGAGGAGCAGGGGGGTCAGGGGGCTCATGCAGAGCCCCCCACATAGCATGGGGCACTGGGGGGAAGCAGGGAATGCCCCCTCCCACCTGGCAGCACCCAGTGAGCACTGAGGCTTTTTTTTAAAAGGCCAGGAGCTGGGGTGGGCGGGGGCTGCCATGGGGGGTTAAGTCACCCCCATTTACCAGGTCAGAGTCGGCCGCAGCTACCAGCTGCAGCCACCAGGGACTGCCCGAATCATCAAAGCTCTCTGAATCTTTGGAAAAGATTCAGAGAGCTTTGAATCAATTCAGACCTTTAAATTGGTCCCCTGATTTGATTCAGATTCGGAGATTCAGCCACCGAATCGAGCCGAATCTCCTCTGAATTGAATCACCATCCAAAGTTTCGCACAGCCCTACTTTCCAACCCTAATTGTCTATGATTCTATGAAGCTGTGCTAAGTTGTGAGAACTAAGTGCAATCCAATCTGGTTTATAAAGGGAGAAAACTGGCTGAAAATTTGGCTTATTTCTCATCCTTATGGAGAGTGGCTTTAGGGTCCTTTCCATGGGAACATACAGAACAAGGCAGCACTGGCCACTCATAGACGTTGAAGGGACATGGGGTGGAGGGGCAGGAGGTGGGAAACACGTAGAAGTAGCTGTCCTCTTTTCTGCTTTCTTTATGTTGTTGTTGTTATTTCTCATCCAAAAAAGGAGGCATATTTCACCAATCCTCTGAATCTTCAATCTCCTCGTTGGAAGAAAGCAGCCCATAATCAATTCTTTCTCATGCTAGATCAGGCACTGTACAGATAAGAGTGTTGCTGTTTATTTGTTTGGCAGTGACAAATCAAGTCCTTCTATTCATTTCACTAGTGACGGAGGAACAATACTCTGTCTGGGATTCTCACCTACACCAAAGGATAATATCAACCTTGTTTCAAGCAAAGTAATTGAGTTGGGTAAATGAGCCCTTCTGAGAGGATGTTCTGGTCAATGCTGTTTTGGGTTCTGCTCTCCCTATGTGAGGCCAGAGAGCACACACCTCCGCAACTAAGTGGGCACACATGTGGTGGAAAAGCTTCACGGCTGTGCAGGAGGGAATTTCAGCCTCAGTACAACAACCTGCTGAACTCTCACAGGTCCTGGCCATGAGGTTTTATGAGGGACTTTGAAGAAATCAGATGACAAACCTGTAAAAATGAGCAGATTTCCCCCCAGTTAATTACTTTCATCTCAAGTTTAGCCTGGCTTTTTATTTTTAAATCATGGAAGGAAATTGAGAGTATTAAGTGAAGGCTGTTTTCACTCAGTTTTGGCTGAATGGCTTATTACTACCACGTTCTCACTGTTACCACTGAAAGTGGAGTGTAAATTATGATTGCTGTGCATTGACTACAGCGTGCTTTGCTGGGGTTGCCAGGAAAAAAGAAGGTCAATGGAGTGGCCCATAGCAGCGACGGAGTTAAATGTATTCTCCTGCTACCTCCACCCCCAGCTGCAAAGGAGAGCAGCTGGCTTCTGCAGAAAGGTTGAGGACAAGGAGGAACATCTTCAAAGTTTAATCAGGAGCTGCCAAAGCAGAATTTTAATAGGGAAGTAGAGCAGGAATATAAAAGCAAATAGAAAAAAAAAAAAAACAAGAATAAATTATTTTACAGGATAAAAGTAAAAGATGGACATTAAGTGAAACAAAGAGAACCGTCACATTTCCCACAGCTGAGGCAGAATGATCAAAGAGCCCTCAAATCAGAACCTGTTACAGAGAAGGAGGTATCTTCACATCCACCTTACTAATCAATACAAATGCCTTCATACAACCTTGCAAACAGAGTGACCTGAGCTACATTAGATGCACCGCCAGATGGGTTGCCCTGGAGTGCTAAGGAACTGGGGGAATGCTGCAAGGCACTTATATCCGCCGAGCACGTCCTGTCCCAAAGCTCCTCAGTAACAGTCTATAGGAATGTCTTAACCCTCCAGTGCAATTCAACTGAGCCCAGGGTTAAAACACAGTAACTTTTATACTCTGCAGAGCAATGGGACATCACAGTTTGGGACTTAGTACAGTCAGAAGAAGTTGGATTAGTTGAGCCCTTTCAGAACAAACTACTCATAACCCCCAATGTTTAATCAATGTACTTCTCTGTTTAACGCTTCAAGCATTCCAGGAACATACCAGATCCCTTGCATGGTACATTTTAAGGCCAAAAGTGAGTGTTAGGGCCAATCAGTTGAACTTTCTATATAACATTGGTCATAAAATCTATTAAGTCTCAGTGGCCCTTTTGCATAGCAGGGAAGGAAGCAGCAGTCTCCATGTTCTCACCCATTGGTAGGACTAGCAAAGCATTGCTTATCTGAGGTACAACTCTCTGCCTTGTAAACAAATGGCTGTGGTCAATCCTTCATCTTGTCTCCTTAGAGCAGGGCTGAATTCTTTTGTACTACCAAGGACCCTACCTTCCTACCATGCAAATGATCCTGTGAGCTCAGCATTGAGGCATAGGCATCTTACAGTGCTAAAATAGCTGTGCCAATTGCAAGGGAGATCAAATTGGTACCTAGACATTTAGATATTGCCAATGAGCTGGCTGAGCATCCATATACAGTAGTTAGTGCCCTAACATGGACAGCTTGGATGGCATGGTATAGAAAGAGATTAGCCTGTCCTGAGCAGGGGGTCAGACTCTATGATTTACTGAGGTCCCTTCCAACAAGTTTTTCTGTTTCTATGATCCTAACCCAAGTTCTTACATGCACGCACGCACGCACGCACACACACACACACACACACACCAATTTCCATCTGCTGGGCAGTTCTTGAGTAGTATGAATCTCAATTTCAGACAATGCTTCTTTTAAGTAAGTGAGAGAGATAATGGCATTAAAATAAATGCCCAGGTTCTAAACATCCCTGGGCAATTCCACAGCCACTACTCATTTACAGTAATTTCTTTTTATGTCTTTCATCTAACCAGTTCCAAGAAGCATCTCACTTTTGTTACATTAGAGATAAATTCAAGAGAAAAGATCAGAGCTCTAATGTACTCTGGGAACCCAGGGAAGTCCTAGTTAAGGCTTGCATAATCAGTTGAGATCAGCAGCAGTAATTTTGCTAGACAACAGGAATATATTTTTAATTATTATTTTTTTAATTGCCACTGACAGTCCCTGTGAAGCAGTTTTTTTAATGGTACTTTCTGCATAAAGTACCTATTATGGGAAGTAGCTGGCTCAGGTAAGTATTAATGTGTTACAGGCTTTTCATTGGTTTGAACATAGTAGTAACCATAATCCATTAGCAGGTGATGGGGAAATTCTTGGAAGCTGGAGGTTCAATGTAGTTCCTAATGGCTGAGAATCAATAACACAAAATCACCAACATAAATGGTCTACGGACATCCGTGAGAAACCAAATGAACCACAAAGACCAATGACATCAGCCAAAGGTCCTTCAAATTCATAACTAGCTATGGAGAAATCAATAGTACAGCATCTTGTGTTGCATCTGGTATGGGTTATGACTACAGGGCTTCCGTCTTGCACCACTCTTTAAAGAATTAGTAATTAAGTGAAGCCTCACAATTAAGGTGGCATTGCAGACATGCATTGCTACCACAACAGAGTGAAACAGCCTGCATCAAAGGACACTGGAGGATGCCTCTCCATCTGGTTTCTTAGGACTGCAGGGCAGCTAAAATAAATGCAGAAAGCCAGCCTAGCAATACTGTGTCCCAAATGTAGTGTCAGTTTGTACATATGTGATATCAATTTCGGAACAACTTCCAAAGAGACAGGAAAACAATGAGCACAACATGATGCATTTGGAGGCTAAATTATTTTGTGGAAGCACAACACAAACAGAAAGAACATCAGATGTGAATTAATCAAACACAAAAGGCTCAACTACCTCTGCGCATAAAATAATAATAATAAGTCTCAGTTCTCGCGTTAAACATTGATGCAGCCAAATGGATCACCTCAGAAAAATAAACACAGGCAGGAAAGAAGAATATCATTTCCCATTCCCACATGGAAGAAAGAATTCACTGGGCAAAGTGATTTAGATTAATATCATCCAGCATGTGCTCAATTCACTGAGCTCAGATACAGCCTGGAGGAAGGGGAGCAAAAGGAAAATCAAGGGAGGTAGAAGGCCAAAGGAGATATTCAAAGGAAGACTGCTGTTCTTCTAGTATCTGGGGAAGGCAGGTGGAGGGTTCACTGGCTAAGGCACTGGACTAGGGCTCAGGAGCAATGAGTTCAGGTGCCAGTTCTGCATATCCTTATTGTAGCAGCATCCTTAGGCTCCCCTATAATTATCCAAGCTGCCCAACAATGCATGCTGTAACCCTTCTATCTACATGCACCTCCTTCCAGAAAGTGCCTCCTTGCAAAGGCTTATGGCTGTCCTCCACAATGCCAACCTGAGGGAATCCTTCTTCAGCTGAGTGCTGTGCTTTTAGGGGCCCTTTATATTGCTCCAGTCCTTCTACCCAGTACTGAAGTCAGGGTCAGAGCCTGACCTCTGCTCTCCATGGACACCATGCTTTTCTGCTGGCACCACCACCAAGTGCACATCCCACCTACTTTCTCTCATTTGCCAGGGGCCAGAGCACAGGAATGGCACAGTGTAGCCAGTTTTGAGTGGACCTGAGCATGCACCAAGAACCACAGCCGAGACAGAGAACCTGAGAGCAGCTCTGGGCACAAGTGCTTCTGCTACAGTGTATAATCAACTGGGTTCTGGTACTTGCTGAATGGGAGAGTGTACCAGGCCTGTTTCCTAGAGGCAGGCCCAGGCTTGGCATAGAAGCAGTGTAGACAGGACATGGAGGTTCAAAGAGTGCAAAATGCACCCGCCCTGCAAAAGACAAACATAGGTCTGTGAAACTGTGGAGATCTCCAGGCTCAGGGGTAACTCATATTGTACATCTACTTTTTGCTGACCCTCTGCTCCTCAACCCAGCTGTGTGCTTTGCAGTTCAACCAGGCTAGCTCTTCCATTGCCTGTGTACATTTCCGCCTTGATGGCATCCGAGGAAGAACCCCTTAATTTCCATTCCTATAGCTAGAAGCCCCATGCTGTCTTGCTAATGAACAAATCATTTGTCTAAATCGCACTTTGAGTAGCTTGCATATATCTAGGACTTAAAAAGTCATGCATACCAATCATTTAGTTTCACCAATAATTTCTCTCTAGTGGCTAAATGAAAGAGAAAATATAGCGTGCACAGACAAATATCTTTTCTTTAAATATTTTACAACCATTAACCTCTCCCTGTGTTCCTTGTCATCATCCAGGTAATTGAAATAGCTACACATAAATGGATTTTTTTTTTCCTAAAATCAATTACTTACTTCCAGCAGAAAGGCCAGTTTCCAGCTTATTTATGATGCACCACAAGTTTCCTCGAACTTGTTTGTTCTTAAATAGATAAAAGCTAACTGATTGGAGATAAAGTTCTCAATATTTTGAAAGTGTATGATTGATCTTGTTGGCTCAACTTTGAAGTCCTTATGTAATACTTTCATTATGTTGCTGTTTTCATTCTATTACATTTCTGCAAATAAGTTACACTATAGTGATTTGAATAATATTTGTAACATGAACTGCTACATATATTGGTAAAACCTGTTTTGCAATTCATATCCAGAATTGGCAGTTCATTGGAAAACAGATTAATAACAGTACCAGTTTTGCAGGCACAGAATTTCAGCTTGGGTGAAAATATATCCCTTACTAATAATAAGGAAAATGAGCTAAATAATTCCCTTGCCTCCCTTTGTGGAGCACTGATTTGCCACCATTTATTAGAGTTAATTTGGAAAAGGAAAGAGACATATTGTAGCTCTCAGAGGCAATAAGTCATCCTTTCTTAAACAATTGGGAGAGCACAAGTTCACGGAGAATATGAGCAATACCTATACTTCATGCAGAGTTACCCTTAAGTTATATCAGTGTAAACATGATCATGTTCTAGTTCTGTTTGTCAATAATCATGATAGTAGCAGCAATAATGATGGTGATGATGATGGATCTTTTCTATTGTTTTTGCAAGGTTATATAGGATAAAGAAGGAAAAGCAGCATGCCCATATTGTTTGGGTAGGGATATTGGGCATGAATGGGCTAGGAGAGCAGTCGCACACGGTTAAGGAGGATGGATTTTGACTGCTGTCACACTGGCAGCCCTCACAATTTAGTACAAGTTCCACACTATTTGGTGGGCTTTTTAAACCCCTAGTTGCTGGACTCATGTGAACACCTCCACTTTCATTTAAAAGAAGAGAAAACCCTATATTTTTATCCCTGATTGCAATGAAAAGTTGGTAAACGAGCCCTAATATTTTGAAAGCTCTACATTAAATTTCTTTTTTTTAAAAGCAACAATGTATAAACTTTTTTTTTAATTAAATGAATGTTAAGCCAAATTGATGATATTTGGGGGAAGGCGGGGAGGAGCTTGAGCTGACAATGCTGCCTAAACTAAAGTAGTTATTATTTTGTATTATTTGCAATCCCCAAAAGATGTCTGTGTATTATACAGCCCAATAAAAAAATAAAAGACAATAT
>NW_017729014.1:4856493-4862628 GCF_001723915.1 Gavialis gangeticus
TTTTTTTTTAATTAAATGAATGTTAAGCCAAATTGATGATATTTGGGGGAAGGCGGGGGGGAGCTTGAGCTGACAATGCTGCCTAAACTAAAGTAGTTATTATTTTGTATTATTTGCAATCCCCAAAAGATGTCTGTGTATTATACAGCCCAATAAAAAAATAAAAGACAATATTGCTGCCACAAAAAGCTTATAGCCTAGGGTTCAAACGAGGTGTAACCTGTGTTGAGAATTAATGACTGAAGGAGAGACAGGACAAGGATTATGGAACAAGGCAGTGAAGTTCCTCAGGGTTGTCTTCTGTTTTACAGTTCAGGACAGCCCTGATCTTACATGAGCATCTGCTAGCACAAGCCCTGCACTGGTGCACAGTCCTGTCAACTCCCCCTGGACCATGAGAGCCAACCCTGGTGGCAGTGTGTGTGGATCAAAGCTCATGCAGAGTCTATTTAAAACATTTTAATGTTTATTATTTATGAAACTGGAGGTAATTTTTGAGGGGTGGGAGCAGGATAGAAGTAATAGAAAGCAGAAGGATCCTCTCTGGTGAAACTCTGGAGACCACAGCCATTTGTCATCAGCTACCAGGGAAGGGCCATGTCCCTTTCTAGTGGTGTCAGCCTCACACACATCTCTTATTTTTTGAGAACAAAACATTCCCATAGTGCATTTCTCTCACATCATTGAAACAATTAGAGCTTGATTTTCATGCTTTGCTGGTACAGCAGAGACATAATGGGATCAATTTTTCAGACTATTTCAAACAATTGCAGCAGTTTTGCCTCACTGGAAACTTGTCCAAACATGTTTTATTATCTCTCTCTCTCCTACAAAGAACCTCATGTAAGCAGCTCCACAACCCCCAAGCCCAAGCAATTTCTTTGTTACCTTCAGGCATATTAGACTCACACATAAATTCAGGTGAGATTAATTAAATGAGTGGCATTTAAATTTCAGTGGATTTGAACTATTTTTTCAAGCTAGAGTGGTTAAAATTAAGCCCCTAAATTCACAGATATGCACCTGAGTGAGCCTGTATATTTTAGTACTGCCAAGATGTAATTGGGCAGAAATAGAAGAGTCCAAGTTTTTTACCACAAAGCTGCTGAGATGTTTAAAAACCTTGTTGAGTCGAAGAGGGTAAAAATGGACATCACGATCTATGCATATTGCACATAGTCCTATTGACAGAACCAAGCACAAAAATAGAATTAAAGTAATTGTATGGAGTTGCTGAGTTGTTTTAGGCTGGAACATAATGGCGAAATGACCTCTCAAGACCCTCAAGTTGCCATAATATTACAGTAGGAAGGCCTATGTTTGAAGCATTATAAATAGTGTTGACTGAACAACCTGCCATCAAGGTACCTAACCTTGTTCAAGGGACAAGACTTTATGTTTTAAGGGCCTTATCCAACACTTCTAGCATGGATGCCAAGTCCTGAGAGCATCAGCATCTCCAAAAACCATGCCATATGATGCATCCAGTGACATCCTGCACTTTACTAAGTTTTACCTTTAAAATGCAAACGTGTGTTTCCCAGTGGGCATGTCTGCATGTGTAATTAATGAGATTGAATGTGCTCTGGCTCAATTTGACCCAGAGTAAACTAAGCCCAATGCCACCATCTATATGTGTTTTTAAGTACGGTAATTTACTTCAGCATAGGACAGTACCTGTGTCTGATGGGACTATCCTACACTTGAGTAAATTAATCTACTGCACATTAATTCCAGTGCATGTGTAGATAGTGGCATGAGTTATTGCACATTAAATTAGTCTAATGTAGAGTAAAGCTCATGTGTAGATGTGCCCAGTGAATTGTGTTTTGTGAGGGGCATTGCTCTTGATAGAAAGTTCTCAAAATGCATGTGAGCAGAACAAGGCTGCTACCCCATCCCTGTATACACTGTTCTGCTGAATTCATTTTGCATCATTGTCCCTCAGGTTATTAACAATGAGGGCAAATCACCATTGCAACAGCTGACAAGAACAGCGATGTGTTTTCCACACTAGAAATCTTTATACTAAAAATGGATGGTTTTTTCCTATAAGATATGCTCTAGTTCAACTGCATCTATTGGAGACAACACAACAGCTAATTAATAGAAGTCTTGTGGGTTCCCACAAGATAATCACAGTGGTCCCTTTTTTATCTTAAAATCAATGAGACTATGAAATCCTCCATTTCTAAATGTTCTGCATATACATGCAAGAACAGAAAGCCAAACCAGAAACAGCAGGAATTCTCAAAGGGCTTGCAAAGAGCAGAAAAGTAAAATAAATGCCTCAGCCTTTAATTAATACAATAATTATAAGACTATGGTGAAAGCAAATGGGGAATATGCATCAACATTAAGAAAAACAGAAAGGCAAAACACTGCTTGACAAAAGCCAGCCTTCTCAAAAGAAGACAATAGATACCTTGCTTAGCAAGTTCATAACATGCTAAAACCTGGATTCATTTGGCCACATAAATGCCCTTATTCAGGCATGGAATTAAGAAAACAACAGCTCTTTAAAAAAAGAAACAGGAATTTAATTTCCAAGACACACTAAACAAGGCCTCCAATTAGGGTATATAATGTTTTCAATGAGCTACATTGTTCTTCCCACTCTCAGTTTGAGTGCAGTTTCTCCATTCTGCTTTATTGTGTCACTTTTGTTATAATTGGGGTAGCATAAGGTGGACAAATTCTTATCAGTTGGCAGATACTGACTGAAAACTTGAAACTCAAAATAAAGTTTTTCTTTTCTATTGAAGTTACAATTTGACTGTTCACACTGAGTCCTTGTTGTGTTCTGAAAATACAGCAGCTCTGCTTTCTCCAGAAGGGCTGGCCGTCTTTACTACAACCTGTAGCTGCTCCTCTGGGACCTTGCACCCTACAGTCAAAGTTGGGGCTCTCTAGTCTACCTCACAGTAACTGGCACAAGACTGGCCATTTCAAACAGTATTCATATAGGCCTTATGTTAAATGTAGATGTAAATATTGACGTTGTGCTCACATGCAAGAGCCCAATATGAGAGACCTAATGAAAATGTGACTCTTTCTCTCTGCCTTCCCTTCTGCATCAGGGATCCAGGATCCAGCATTTTTGCTGAAGAAGAAAATGTGGTATTTCTCTTTCCACTTTTCTGCTTGCTTGTAGCTGCTCAGAAAACTTGCTGAATACAAAGAAAGCAGCCTTAATGTTGCCTGACCTACTGACCAGAAATATCTCGGTCCCAGTGGGAGCGGCTGCCTACACCATATTAAGACCACAGCATGTTCCACAGCCGCCTGGCTAGAATCCTGACACTGCCTCTACTTTGGCCCAGCCTGTTTAAAAGGAGGCACATCAGAAAAGTTAGAAAAGGAGCAAATGCGAAGGAAAAAAACAAAGAAAGCCATGAAGGGAGGGAAGGAAAAAAACCCAAAGGAAAAGGATTTAAAGTTTGGGTCTGTAACTTCTGTTTTTAATAATAAATTCCACTAAACATGAATCGGCACAGCCTGAATTTGTGTGCTTTGCTCACTAAATAAAGCCATCTGTGATAATGGCTGGCTAATGTATTATGGCAGGCTGTGTTAATGGCCAAATGTCATGAGCAACCAGTGTCTTGTAAGCAGAATGAACTGGTTTCACCTGTCTTACCTCATCACTAAAGCACATTATGTTCCCCCATTCAAGATGCTGACTGGTCTGGTATTTTCAAGGGAGTGTAACATAGCTGGGTTACTCAGAGCTCTTTGAAATTTGATAGATGTTTGGAAATTCCTTTGAGAAGCCCAGCCTGTGTTTTTTTCAGACTCTGTTCTGGGAATGGAGGAGGATTTCCAGAGATCAAGATGGTTTCTCTTTCCTTACAGAAGACGTCTGTCCAGTTTAGGTTATGGAGGCATTCTTTCATCACAGTCCACTGAGGATTTGCAAGCATGCACAGAGTTCAGGTAGGCGCATCTATTTATTTACCAGAGCTTTTCAGATCATGTCTCAACATTACTGGTCCCTGCTCCCTGAACTTCCTCACTGGGCACTTCTGTACCCAGTAGAGGGCTGGGAAGAAGTCAGCATTCAAACATCACTCATTCAGAGCCACAATGATTCCCACGAGCTATCTAAGTCTGACTACATCCTGAGTGATGGATGGCTTGTGTTCCTGATAAAAACCTGGTTTTGTGCTTGGAAGTCTCCTTCAGACAAATCCCTGACAAAAGCTTGCTTGCTTTTTGAAACATATTAGTGTCTCTAATATTGTCTTAGCATCAGCCTTGCAAGGAGCATAGTTCCTCTCTTCTTTTTGTATATTTGCTTTGGTAAAGGGTGTCTCATCACTGTTTCCCATCAGGTATAATGAGGGCCTTCCTTACCTAGCTAATATTTGTTATCACAGCCTGCTTGGGAGGCTTAACTACAGTGCAGTCACTAGTGATGGAAAAGGCCAGTTGGTGGATCTGTCCCTGCATTGCTGATTCCAGTGCGTGTAGAATCCAGCCCAATGTACTAAACTGACATTGATGCCCTGTCAGCTGGGGTCATGTGTCTAATAACAGTAACCATAAAGACACAGGTATCCAGCACCTCCTTAGTAGCCTGAGCTGGAAGGCTCTGTCATCTCATATTTCACATGGAACAAGTTTTGGAGGATGCTGATGCCCCTCATAACCCAGCCCTGGTGAACTGCACATTGCACACTATGGCACTGCTGCCCCAGTGCTGTTGGTCACAGGATGACCTGAAGGAGCAATTGCAGAGGAGCCTATCTCTATCACTCCCTGGAGGGGCAGTCGTCAGGATGGGAGTCCTTTACAGCTGGTCTCTTGGAAGAGAATAAAACAAACCACAGCGGTCCCATCACTGTTTCTTCCCAGAGCTAGGAGCTGTCTTGTATCCATTCAGTTCCTTTTATGCTGCTGCTTCTTCAGCCTGTATTTCCCTTATTTACTGTATTTCATCTTTTATTTATTTTTATTTCTGTAATCATTCTTACTCAGTTAGAAACGCGGTCTCTGGATATACTATCTCAGATGGCCTGACTGATTTCACTCCGGACTACACAACGCAGATGCCATTTGCCAGTAACAGATGACTCTCCAGAGAGCCAACATGTCCTCCTGTGACAAGAGCCAAGCCTCCAGTGAGTGTAGCATGTCAGAGGAGTTCATTGTCATCACAGAAGAAAAGAATCACTATTGCTTTAGCACTGACTTTTTAAAAACCACAATAAGTTTGGGCTTATGCGGACCTGACAGCAGCTGAAAACGTCTACAAGTTGGGCTTGTTCTGCATCAAGATACAAAAACGCACATTGTTCAGTGCATAAAATAGGAATTGCCAAAGACAATTTGGAAAGATCTGGTTTCCAAACAGGAGTCCCTTGCCCCTCTGAAACATGCTGCAGCACATTCACTGCTTGACTGCACATCCAGCACACTGTAGCTCTCCCCATAAAGTCCATGTATTTCCAACTGAATTGCCTTGTCAGAATTTCCTTGTCTTGGCGTATGGGCAAAGGAGATGTGTGCAGTGGCTGTGAGCTAGAATGAGCTTGATAATAATGTGCACTGCCAGGGTTTTTCAGACAAGAAACTCACAGTGCTTTCCATACACACTATGCTGGTGGTATATAAAGATCATTTCCCTGACAGCATTTGAGCAGTACTTCAAGGTACCCAGCACCTGGCACTTCCAAGGACTGCCTTCCAAGTGGGTTAGTGGACCTTGTTTCCATACCTACAAATTAGGCCACAAGGACCATTAATAAGCCACTATCCTGTGATGTGCAGAGTCAGCAGTGGGTTTAAGGATTCAGAGTGGGCACACCATTGTGTCTCCCAAAAGGACTGAAAATCTGACTCAGAAGCCAGCTATATACCTAACATTAAGGTTTGCCACTCTAGGGTCAATACTGTGCACAGCATCTGTGGCCCCAGAGCTGGCCTTACAGGTGGGCAACATGGGCAACTGCCCAAGGCACCATGCTGAGGGGGTGCCACACACACATGGGCAGACACACATGCATATGTGAGCAGCCTACAGTCACAGTAGAGCTCTTCCCTTGCCCTGCCCTTCCCCACCCCAGCCAATCCCCACTGCAGGCAGGAGGAGTAGTGCCCAGCCCCACCCCTCCCCACCTGCCCCCCGCCCCC
>NW_017729014.1:4862954-4864645 GCF_001723915.1 Gavialis gangeticus
CCACCCCTCCCCACCTGCCCCCCGCCCCCTGCCTCCAGCCACTGCTGGGGAGGAGCCCGACCAGGCACATTCAGGCAGGGTGGCTCCTGCTCCAGTCCACCCACCTTGCTCCTGTACAGCAGCAGTGGTGCCTGTCTGCCCACCTGCCCAGTGCACCAGGCTGTTCCTCCCCCCCACTGGACTGTGGCCCATGCCCCTGCCTGCCTCTGCCTGCAGCAGCACCACTGGCTTGTGGGGTAGGTGGTGGAAAGGGTACCAAAATGTAAGTTCACCCAGGGCAACATTTTCCCTAAGGCTGGCCCTGTGTGGTCCCTTGTGTATTTTTGTCACTGAAGTCTGTCTAAGCACTATAGCCAAGAGTTTCCATAAACCATCAGTTTTGAAGATCTTAGTTGCAGGGGTCCAGATTAAAGCACCTGAGAGGGGCCTGGCTCTTAATGTGGGGGTGCTCATCACTTTTGCGAAACTAGACCCGTCATAGACCTGTTGAGAACCCAGAAACCTGAAGCCACAAAATCCCTTTGCAAGGGCTACTATGCCTTTCAGCAGTGACTGGGTCCTTCCTAAACAAGTTGTCCTGGACAGGTAATGGTCTATGCAGGAGGGATCCATTAAAAAAAATCTTCTGTTTCAATTTGAGTTCTGTTTCTGATACTGTAAAAGCCTTTACAGTATTATCCACACAGCTGGGAGTATGAGTACAAAAGAGATCTGCTCCAGTAATCCAGTGTGCTTTTTATTTAATGGTCAGTGGTTAAATTCCTAGCAAAGACTGTCAAAAGGTCTGTTGTTTTCTAGGTGAGAGGTCAAGGGAATATGCCATTTCTTCCAAAATTGAAAGCTCAATTAATTTAAATACACAGATAGACCCCCAGCTGAGGGATAGATCCCCAGCTGAGGCTGAGGTGTTGATTTACAGCAAGAAAGTTTCCTGGTCCTCTTTTAATTTGTAATCCAAAGTTAAAGGGCTCAAAACTTTGGATTTTAAGGGGGATTTTTCTTTTGTTCTCTGTAACAGTATTTCCTGGTGCTATAGAAGGGAAATGAGCATAGTTATGTTCCTGTTTTACACTATGTGCCAGAATCATAGCAGCTTTTAAAAAAGTGTTGAAACTAATTTGACCTTCTGTGTTCCACCTTGGCTGAAAGGTACAAAAAGAAGTTTGTAGAAGTATATATGTGACATATAAACTCCCTCAGTTTGTACTTTTGCTATATTACCATGCTCCAAATTTGCAGTGTCTTATATGGCAACATCCCATCTTATATACTACTATATTAATATTTTACTTATGTTTCATAGTTTCATAGCTGGTAGGGTCGGAAGGGACCTGAGCAGATCATTGAGTCCCACCCTCTGCCATGGCAGGAAAGAGTACTGGGGTCAAACGACCCCAGCAAGGTGTTCATCCTGCCTCCTCTTAAAGACCCCCAGGGTAGGAGCCAGCACCACTTCGCTTGGAAGTTGGTTCCAGATCCTAGCCGCCCTGACTGTGAAGTAGCGCCTCCCGATGTCTAGTCTGAATCTGCCCTCTGCCAGCTTGTGACTGTTATTCCTAGTCACTCCTGGTAGTGCTCAGGGGAACAGAGACTCCCCCAGTGCCTGCTGGTCCCCTCTGACTAGTTTGTAACAGGCCACTAGATCCCCCCTCAGCCTTCTCTTGTGGAGGCTGAACAGGTTCAGGTCCCGT
>NW_017729014.1:4869645-4880324 GCF_001723915.1 Gavialis gangeticus
TTTAAAAAAGGACTTCTTATTGTCCTTGATCCAGGTAGCTAGTCCCAGTTCCATCTTCACCTTGGCCTTCCTGACTGCCCCCCCTGCAACCCCACGCAACCGAGGTATTTACTATTACATCTATACTCACTAATCTATTAATATGTGGTGGACTTAACGATACAGCCCAGCAGCCCAGTCTTGAAGAATCTTCATTGTGATAGGTGGAGCCTGTCCACCAATCAGGTAATGCTGGGAAGTGGCTGGCCCCACCCATGCCTGGGAGGCGGGGAGGGGTTGGGAGAAGAGGAGAGCCCTGGACTTGGTTGTAACCTGCTCTTTGCAGCTCTGACAACACTCCAGGGCAGAGTCTCCAGAATGAATAAAAGGAACCGTGTGCCCAGAACAAGAGAGATGCATTGAGGGACGGAGAAGAGGACGGGCTAAAAGGAGCTGGTGTGAGCTGGCCACCAAGCAGAACCAGTACCCTAAAGAGCCCAAAGACACCCCTTTGTGAGCAGGAGTGGCTAGCAGCTGCATCCCCAGTTCCACCGCAGGGAATGCCGTGTCGGTGCACAACTTGGTGCACAGAGTCCAGACTGTAGGTGTTAATTAGGTGTTAACAAGTTAATTAGCAAATATTAACACCTACAACACCACAGACTAAAGAGAGGAAATAATCAATACAGACAGTCAACTGCCCCAAGACAGAGACAGTCAGTTGCACAAGCACCCATGTCTTGAGTTTTGCCTGTCAGCAGCTAGAGGTGCAGGGCCCCATGGGCCCATCACATTCCCATGGATGGGGGGCCCCAGAAACCAGAACCCCCCTGCACCTATCTCCTTGACAGCTGGCAGGCTTCGTGGCTGCAGCAGGGCCTAGCAAGCCTGCAGCTTTCACCCTGCTGTGCCTTAACATACACAGTGTCACCCATGTCACAAGTTTGCTTGTCTGCAGCTTGAGGTGCAGTTCCCCCCAAACCCCTGCACCTATCTCCTTGAAACTTGGCAGGCTTCATGGCCTCAGCAGGGGCTACGATCCCTGCAGTTTTCATCCCGCTGTGCCTTAACACATACTGGGTCACCTATGACACAAGTTTTGTCTGTCAGCAGCTTGAGGTGCAGTTCCCCCAAAACCCCTGCACCAATCTCCTTGAAACTTGGCAGGCTTTGTGGCCTCACCAGGGCCTACCACACCCCACCTGTGGTGTAACACATACACCTGACATGAGTTTTGCTTTCATGAATGTGGGGTGCAGTTCCCCCCAATCCCCTGCACTGATCTTCTTGAAGTTTAGCAGGCTTCATGCTCTCAGCAGAGGCTACCATCTCTGCAAGTTTCATCCAAATCAGACAAAAAATAACAAAGTTATAGATATTTCACTGGTTCCCCATTATACCCTATGCTCGAATCTCCAAGGCGGCTCCAGAGCCCCAGAGCCACTTCCGCTGGATCAAAGCAGGAACCCAGTCCAGAACTCGAGATTGGATCACTGGCATCTGAAGCAGCCAGATAGGCAGCTGGATCAAATAGCTGCCTACTCGCACAGGCCTCATGAGAACCACCTATTCAGGCCCTGGAGTCATGAGTTGTTGGGGAAGGGATTTCCACAGGGGAGGGCAACTACCTTAGCTGTAGGGCACTTTATCCCCAGGGTAGCTTGAGCTAATTGGTTGTTGAGGCACCTTATATTTTGTGGGAGAGTGCCTCCTGGTCTGTGACACTGCACCTTATATTTTGTGGATATTTTAACTTTGTATCTTAGTAATTTAATAGACTGTTAAGTTTAAACTTCTTAAGGGGCACTGCTGGGACCCCTGCCCTGATGGTTATATATATTTACCCATGTATATTTGTGTTTTGACTGCTGTTTAATTGTATTTATACATGCTCACCTGTATTTACCTGTTGTTTGTCTATTCTAAATCCACTGTTCATCAACACATTGTTTGGGGCTACCTTGAGGGATGTAATCTTTCAGCCTTTATCTGTAGGACATAGTATTATATGATAACTGATATGATATAAACATAGAATAGATATGATATAAACATATATGTGTGTTTATTAATAGCAATTCTCTTAATTCTTGTATAAATTAATAAATCTGTATATAGTTAAGTATCTCTTGTCCTGGCCTGACTCTATGGGGAGTAGTGGGATCTGGCCTCTCACAGCACTCTTGCTTGCCACCCATCCCTTCTATTTGGAGAGGGGAACACAGTAACTTGGGTGCTCCCGGGTTACAAATATATTACTTATTAATAGTAATGCTTTGCTTTGCTTTGCTTTGCTTTGCTTTGCTTTGCTAAGGATTGTGGGCTTTGATCATTCAGTCCTTTCAGTGTGCACTGACCTCTGTCACAGATGTACAGGAATAGAACAGCTTCTCATGAACAATTAAAGGACGCTCTTTGTACCAGGGCCTGTCCCTGTTCAGTAATTCATTTCCTTTTGGATGGTATCTAATCGTGCCCTGAATGACCCTGCTGTGAGCTCCAGCTCTTCTGTTTATGTAGTTACCCTTTTTGTACCTTTATCATCTTATTTAGAAGGTAAAAAAATGCCATATGAATTCTGTCTGCTATTTAATCTTCTTTAGTTTCCTTTCATGCAGTTTTGCTTCATTATCTGGCGCAGTCTAAAACTGTAGATCTGTGATTAACATTGATCCATATCAGCGTGCGGTTTACATACACAGTTCTGACGTTGTTGTTTACTTACTTAGCCTCCAAATTTCCTTAGCAAGAAGGCTCTCCTTGAGTGCAGAGCTCCCTGGGTGGGCACCACCATAAGGAAAGTTGATCAACAACAGTAACCAACTCTTATCTCCCTCTTTCACTGGCTGCTTTCAAAGGAAAATGGCTTGTCCAAGGTCAACCAAGAGGCAGGACCCAGAAAAGAACCGCAGGATGCCTGTAACAACATTTCTCCCCAACACCATTGTATCATAAACTACCCCACTGCCTCTGACTCCCTCCACAGGGCCTCTGATAGCATTCCCCAAAACCCTGTCTTGCCAAGCCGATCCATCACCCACAACAGGCTTCCCTTCTTAGGAAGCAGCAGTTTGCTAGGTACTTTCTTGGCACCTGCTAGTCAAAGTGTGTAATCTAACATCCACATATCTCCTGCTCCACACTATTTTCTCCCTATGGGGGAGACATCATAGTGATGAACCTTGATGATTTTTACTCCTGCAGGGGGGGGTTTCAGTTGTCACAACCTAGCTGTGCAATTTGCCATGTGGTAACAACTGTCCAATGTGTGTAATGCTCCTTGGTCCTAGGAAGCCAGCTTTTTCTGAAAACACTCAGGCAGATTTCATAGCTTTCTCCAGCACTTCGTTGATAGTCAAGTCAGTTTGCTTTGACTCAGGTGGTGTAGTATTAAAAAGCTAAGGAAACATGCAGTCGAGGGAACATAGCCAGTTTGCACTGCATACATCTGGATCCCAGGATACTCAGAGAATTTCACATGAAATACCACCTCATCCTCTTTACCTATCACCTGATCTGCTGTATCATAATAACGTGGGCTGTCAGCTGATTGGACCCATATTGGTAGAGCCATCCACTCTGAAAAGCTGTCAGAAAAGAGGATCTTTGCCAGGTGATGAAACTAATGAAGCTAGGATCTCAGCCTGTCCACCTGTCTCTCTACCACTCATCGCTCACACCAGCAAAGTGAAAAATTAAGGGAAAAACTCCCAAACTCCCAAAAGGGCAGAGGAGGTTTCTGAATTATGCCACTTTCCAGTTACCCCAAGAAGGCCTCAATAGATTAGGTTGCTGGGATGTGAAGACACCTAGGGAAGCAGACAGCAGGCAGCATAGCTCTTAGATACACAATGTACCCCTCCAAGCAGCAGTTATGGCTTAGTGGCAGTGATGGGTCCCTGCAGGTGCCTAGTTGGATCTGATGGACTCTTGGAGACTGGACCTGAATCTGATTTTATCCAGCAAGTTGCTGATGCAGCTTAAAGACTATCAATGAATCAGGCTAACCCAGCAGAAGGACACCTTTGCACCAGCATCACAGCATAAATAGCAGTACAAGCACATCAAAGGGACCAGGACTATTATAAAACACTTTACATTTGTCATTGTTTATTCCCACGTGCTGTGTATCATCCCAACAAGCGGCATTGTGGGGACAAATCATTCTGAACACTAATGGCTGTTTATCCTGCATCTATTTTCTTTTCCCAAGTTTATATTTTGTCAACAGCATTTAGATCACTCTAAATTATTTGTCCCACTAAAGAATTCACATGGAGTAGAAAGCAACTCAGTATCATTTCTGTAGATCCACCCTGAAAAGCTGCACAAATGTGATGCTGTTTCTTGTTCCTCATTTTTTGTAACTGTATTTCGCCCACTCCTGTGCCCCCTCTCTGCCTTTCTGACTGAAGCAAAAGCTGCCAAGTGGAAATGGATCAAAAGCTTGCAGGAAATGGAAAGAATGTTCTGTATTCTGCCTTTTATCAACCCAACCATAACCTCCTTCACAACAGAAAAAAAAAACCAACGAGTTAAGAGGGCAAAGGGCTCATTCCTGCTCATATCTCTTTTTCATCTCCAAAACAGAGCCAAAGTCACATTTCCATATTAAAGGATGGCACATCGTTAGCAAAAACACAATGCATTAAAGAATATAATACCAGAGAGGCATTTGTCACAAATGTTTGAGGACAATGACCACACACCTTGAAGTTGATCCTGCTCACGGAAAATAAGCTTCTATTTCTTATGGCTGTTACTGCCTACATTGCTACATGCTGAACATGATTATTTATTTGTTGTACAGTATAGCTTGCAATCAGAAATGTGGAGTTCCACTGCAATCAGTGTGAGTGCAGCGTAAAAAACAGAATGTGCTCCAAAGAGCTTTTAATCTAATTAAAAAAGGACACAAGTGGATGTAATAAAAAGGATGGAGGATGGGAGAAGGAAAGAAACAGGCATAAGAATATGCATTTATATAGGCCAGATAAATATCAGAAGGCCTCTCTGGCCTTCCAGCTGTCAGATTCGAACAATTCAAATGGAGCTAATTGGCTCTAACTTGCTAAATGATTTGAGGATTTACAACAAAAATCTGGCAGCAGAGTATGTATTCTCTGCATCATCAAAGGCTGTGCTGAAAAATCGGAGCAAGGAGAATAAATGTGTGCTTAAGCTTAAAATAGTGCTATGATTTAGGCTGTCCCAGATCAAATATAATTGTATTAACAGCAGTGCTCCACCAGGACTGAATCTGGCCCAAGGCAAACTACAGGTTAGCAAATGTGCAGAAGGGATGGGAATGAAGGTAGACAGTGTGAAGAGCACTTCTTTTTGTCCATTTCAGTTAGCCTGAGGAATTCATGACCATGTGGGTTACGCAGTGACTACAAAGGATAGGAATATTTAATATTCAAACCACAGATGGCAAAGCTTCAGGTGCCAGGGAGCAAATTTGCTCCAAGAATCAGAATTATCTGGTTGGCCAGGAACATTCTGGGGGTGGGGGAGTCTTTAATTTCTACATGGCGTAAGGCAGTGTTGTGCAGAGATCCGCCAAGCTAGGCCAGAGCAAGCTCACTTGGAAACTGGAAGCCATAGAGCTGCACTAGCGGAAGCTAACACACTCAGAGCTAGTTTGATGTACCTCTGCAAAACTCTGTTTTCTGCCATACAGGAGTACCCTAGAATAGCAAATCCCATGTTCACAGATGAGAGCAGCCAAACAGAAGGGCTGTTGGAACATCACCCTTGTCCTGCCCAAAAACACTCAATATAAAGGTTCAGATCTCTATTTGATTAACACTCCATCGCCCATACACACTGACACAGCTTCATAATTTTTTCAGTAAGTAGATCTAATGCCTGACAAGGAATATAGAGACAAACTGCAATGTAGGCCCATGTGGGAGCACTAACCCACCATATGAGAGGATCACAAGACTTGTCACTGTTCACGCTTAGTAGTGTTTAACACACATAATCGTAATGTCTGAACACCACAGTCAGGTTGGGTCACAGGCCACTGAGCTCTGTGCAAACATGTCATCGCTACCCCAGCCCCTGAGTGATGAGTTGCCTCCCGTATTTAGAGATCACCCTACCCATTTGCACTATTCCTTATTGACAAGTCCAAGAAAGAAGAGATGCTTCTGTCTCTGCAGCCTACTGGCTGAGCATCATAAAAATGTATTTTCCCTACATGCAGCCCATAGGCTACTCATAACCATGGAGGATATGAGCAGCATTTTCTCTGTGTCAGCTTGACCACAATGTCCACTCCCTACAGATAGAAAAATATTAGGCACAGCAGGTGCACCATCTGAGTTTACACAGGGTCACCTGGCTTATTTTGTAATACTACCCTTCCTACTATGTACCTTGTAGAATCCTTTCATTTAGTACTTCAGTGATTTTATCACCTTCATAGGATTCATTTCCCATTTTGTGAACAGATTTAATTCCCTCTATGCTAATCTCTTGCTTGCGTAGCTACTAAATTGTTGGCTATTGCCAGCTTTCCTTCACCAGATTTAGCAGGGCACGGTCTATGGATTTATATAATGGCATCTGAGTATTCTCAATATCATTTTCTATTCCACTGTTTAAATTACCTAACATTTTGTTCACTGTGCCCAAAACAGCTGTTTCTACTAAGCTCCCCACAGTGAAGCCCAGGGATTTTTTTCTGAGTGGTTCCTATGAATTTAGACAATATTGTTGGAGAGTTCAGATGCCAGACTTGCCTTCATGCTGCCCATTCATTTAACTGTGCTGGCTCATTTAAAAGTTCTTCATGGTGTTCTCCAGACTTGACTTTTGTGTCACATGCATACTCAGCCCCTTCATTGCTCATCACATTTTCCAAATAATTAGAAATAAATTAAACAACATAATTTCTCCCACTGCTAATCTTTTGGCATAGTAAATGCTGACTGTTTTCCCCTACTCTTATTGTCTTGTTTTTCAGCTGCTTTGTAATCCATTCAGTATATCCACTTATACCATTGTTTTTGGACAAATTCCAGGAACATTCTTCCTACCTAAATTTTGGCTAGATTCAACTGATTATAGCATTATTCTTTATTTCCTGTTCTAAACTGCAGCATTGTGGTGTTGCGTGCTGTTAAGTAGCTGCTATAAGATGTTCTCATATCACTGACGGTAGGGAGTCGGGGTTTTCTTCCTCCTTTGAGATTCAAAGTGTTGCTGCCTAAATGCTCCTAAATTATTAATGTTTGGTCTTTTTCTATAAATGTTTGAAACGATGCCGATTACTCATGCCCAAAGGTATTCACTGTATGGTGCTCTACATAGCACCTCCACTTGAGAAACTTCACTTGAGGGGGGAAATATATATATACAGCTCCTGTTAATAATCTGGGACTAAGAGCAGCAGAGGTGTGTGGTGGCTTGACTGCTGTGGGTGGACTAATGATACACTTGGTGCAAGATAAACGGAGTTATTTTATTGTGAAGCTTTTCATGTAGGGGATATCCTGTGGACTGCAAGTAGCTTGTTCGCAGAGTGTGTTTTCATACTGTGGCGCACAATCTGCTATGCTGCGACTGGTGGAGGAGGTACCAAACACAGGCAAATCCTCACTGACAGGACTACTATCTGCAAATTTTCTGGCTTGTGCGCCAGGATTTTCTCTGACATCAGCTGCTCACGAATGCGTACACCAACACTAGCTGGGCCTCCTTGCAGGGAGCGAGTGATCTATAAATAAATTAGATTCAGGGATCAAAGAGGGAACAACTACCAAGAAGAGCTGATCATATGAGTAGAAACAGCCAGGGCCTGGGACTTTATCTTCCTTGCACTTGGTTCCACTACCATCCCATAACCCAGAAGATGCTGTTCCTTTTGTAACAGATACACCTGGCGGAAAAAACCACATTAGCGATCTGCCCACAGGAAATATGGAGGCTGCATGTGAGAAGGAAGGAGCTGTAGCTTCAGAACCACCCTCTGCATTTGCTCCCCTCTGACATTTTATGTAAAAGGCATAGTACTTCTCATTTATGTATAGATCTCCCATTGCAATTTCTGTTCTTAAACACCCGCTTCCCTCCCTCCATCTCCTCTGGGGATTATATGTATGTTTTTTCCTTAAAGACCATAGCAAATTTCCCTTCTTCTACCTTCTGTTTACGGCTGTTCTTCATCACCCCAAAATGCCCTATTAAACTGATTAGGCTCATATAAAAAGCTAAAGAAACCTTGTCTATAAAACCATTTACAGTTTTATGGTTCTTCTGTCTATGTAGACTAGCTGCCATACAAATTATTTCATTCAGAAAAAGGAACCACTTATCCACTGACAAGCAAGCCACTGATACTGTGTACATATGTATCCCCAGGTGCAAACCACAGCAGTTTACCTTCGCAGGGGATCTTGTAGTTTATAGCCGAATGCTTACAGAAAATACAGCAGCCCTAGAGGCAGCAAATAATTTGCATTTGAACTGCTTTGGAATGCTTCACTGACATAGCTCTGGGAAATCTGTAGGTCAAATCTCTTTGTTTGGGGGTTTTTTTCTTCAGTCTCAGGCTTGCCAAAATAATTTGTGAATTTGTGTTGAATTAATTGACTTGTAATCAGTCCAAGGAAAAAAACCTGGTCAAAATTTTTGAAAAAGACAAAGCATTTTGTGCAGACATTTGTGAACCAAACGTTTGAATTTTTTTAATCTGAAGTGATACTTTGTTACCAAAATGAAAACCTAAAATCAAACATTTTGTTGGACCTGAAACACAAACTTTCCATTTCTGCCACCAAACCAAGTTGCATTTCCTGGCTGCGTCCCACAGACATCACAACACTAAAGCAGAATGGTTGAGGAATAGGATGCAGGATGAAGAGTACAGCTTTCCTGCGCTCACCCAGACAACATGAGATAGTGGAATGTCTTCAGTGACACCCAAGATTTAATGAATGTTACCAGGAGGTTTTGAAGGAAACAATGCTGAGAACAGCTCCCTTTGGACCAGATTCAGCACAGCAGCACTCGTTGGCACCAAAGCTACACGCAGACCTAGTGGTCTCATTGTTTGGCTGACACTGGGGAAGACTTCATCCACATCCTCAGGTCCCAGGTGAGAGCAAGCAATTAAAGACAGGTACACATGTGGGAGAGACACATGTATGATACTAGAGGGAGCTAAGAGGAAGTATTACAGGATTTATTCTTAGTGCAACTTATTTTACAGACATTTCTCAATGCAGCTTAGTCCTTCTATACCACAAACATGCTGCCTGTAATGTAATAAGCTTCAGACCATTTAATCTCCTGCAATGATGTGTTTAGTTTTCTACCACAGAGACTTTATTTCCCTTTCTCCTGCAAGGCAAGGAAAGGGAGTAAAATATATTTAATCACTTCAGAGTAAAATGTATAATGTATATTAGCAATTCTTTTCACCTGAAATGTGCTTAGCCCCCACTTTGTCATCAGATACAGGCAGAGAACTCGTGAAGTCACCCAAAAGTAAGAGTCCAGTATTCCTTTCATCTCCACTGGTTTCCAATGGGAGTAGTTACAGCTAAAGCTATGTGAATCCTGAACATACGCAATGAGCAATTTCCAAGGGAGGCATACCAGAGAGAAGACATGAAAATGTCTGTATCAAATCATTTCAAAGAGCAAAAAAGAACTGACAATGCTGCAAGTGCATGAAAACAGAAGAAGAGGTGGCATCCTAGGTACAAGTTATCTCCTGTGAATATTGAGTGCATCTACATGTGCAATTAATATGCCTGAATTTGCTGGGCAGAAAATTCAGGCACATTAAACTGTGCCCCCGCACACATCCGAACATGCATCCATCAGAAGCTCAGTCTAGGACTGCTCCTGCTCTTCTCTGTCCCCCTGCAGCACCCAGAGGAAGCTCTACACTCCTCCAGGTGCCAGCCCCAGGCTGGCAAGGGGCACCAGGACTGGTCCTGATGTCTCAAGGGTGGAGGAGAGCTGTCCTGGCCACCAGGTAGCTGCTTTCCAGCCTCATAGAGATCAGGACCCATCCCAATCTCCATGGGACTCAGATAACTGTCCCAGCTGCCCTCCAGCCACATGGGGATCAGGAGCTGTCCTGATCTCCATGGAGAAGGGAGGCAGCATCCTGCAAAGCCAGGACAGCTCTCCCCACCCCCTGTGGCCCCCTGCTGCTTAGGCTGACTGGGACAATTTGCTTCAGCACATTAGTTTAATGAACCAATTTCTAGCACCTGTTTCATAGGTACTAGAAAACAGTGCATTAGACTAATCTACCGCATAGTAATTGCTGTGCATTAATGTAATGCACAGTAAAACATCTCATGTAGATGCACTCATTGGACATTAGGACTGTGCGAAGCTTCGGGTGCTGATTCGATTCGGTGGAGATTTGGCCCGATTCGGTGGCCGAATCTCTGAATCCAAATTGAATTAGGAGACCAATTAAAAGTTCCAGATCAATTCAAAGCTTTCTGAATCAATTCAGAAAAGATTTGGACAGCTTTGGAGATTCAGGCAGTCTCCACTGGCTGCCGCAAGGAGCTGGACCCAGACTCCATGCTGGTAAGTAGGGGGCAAGGGAGGGAGAGCTGGAGAATGGAGAGGGGACCATGGGGGGAGCCCTGCCTTCTCCCCCAGTTCCCCTGAGTGCCCCCTAACCCACTCCTACTCTCCCAGTCCTCCCCCCCACCCCA
>NW_017729014.1:4885324-4887441 GCF_001723915.1 Gavialis gangeticus
ACCCCACCCCACCCCCGGTGCATTGGCTGTCCTGCCTGGCCCTAGCTCCCTGACTCTTTAAAAAAAAAAGCCCTACTCACCAGCTGCTGCCAGGTTGGCAGGGGCAGGGATCCCTGCTGCTCCACGCTCCCCACACTGTGTGGGGGGCTCTGCCATGATCCCCTGACCTCCGCCTGCTCTCCCAGCACCACCCCCCCATGGTTGCCCTGCCTACCCCAGCTCCCAGTTCTTTAAGGAAAAAAAAGCCCCCACTCACTGGCTGCTGAAGCAGCCTCAGGGCTTCTGGGGGCTCATGACAGAGCCCCCCATGCAGCGTGGGGCAGTGGGGGACAGTGGGGATTGTCCCCTGTCTGGCAGCAGCTGGTGAGTGGAGGCTTTTTTTCTTTTTTTTAAGAGCCAGGAGCTGGGGCCAGGAAAGTGGGCAGAGGATGGGGACTCATGACAGAGCCTTCCCCACATAGCTTGGAACAGTGTGGGGCAGTGGGGATCGCACCCCACTGGGCAGCAGCTGGTGAGTGCAGGCTTTTTTTTCCAAGAGCCGGGAGCTGGGGCTGGGCGAGACAGCCATTGACGGTGCTGGGAGAGCAGGCGGAGGATGGGGCCAAGTCGAAGACTCAAGGCGATTCAGCCATGGCCAAATCTCCAAATCAGATTTGGCCGAATCAATTTGGGACAGTGATTCAAATCACCACATCAAATCACTGTCCCCTGAATCGGCCAAATCCAAAACTGAAGCGAATACTAGCCACTTCACACTGGCCTATTGGGCGTGTCTATGTGTTCATTAATGTGCACTTGCTAGTGTACATTAAATTTAGTACCTCCATTATGAGGTACTACAAAAAAGGCACATTCACCTATTTTGATGCATATTAGCAAAAGCACATGGGTTTTTTGTGATGATTTAATGCACATTAAAATAGGCTAATAGACGTACCCATTAATGAAATCTTGCTGTACCAGAAAGGCCTTGAACCCCACTGGGGGCTGCACCCCCCCAAGTGTAGAGGGGAAAGATATATTTCTGACAGGTGAGCTGCCATTCTTCTTTGCCTCCTGTCCTTATAATTCAGGAGCAGGAACAGCTGAAGAGCTCAGCTCAGCTTCCAGGGGCAAAGAAGCTGCCTGACTCTTAGTATCTATCCATTTACTCATCATAATGGGAATGTGTCTAGACAAAAAAACACCCGTTATGCAATCTAGGGAAGATGGGCTGGAATGCTTTGGGGGTTGCCTGCACGTGACTAAAAATTATCTTGTAAAATAGGGTGGCATCCTACTTCCAGCTTAGCTCTAACTGGCATTAGCAGTACCCCTAACCAAGGGGAAATATCAGCCCAATTCATAAGTTCATCTTTATTGCATAGGTCCTGTAAGCAAGAAGGCTGTCTCCAGGAACAATGAAAATAACTGACTGAGGAGCAGTTCATGTGGCCAGAGATATAAGCACTCTCATAAATGACATGGCAGCTGCAGGGTTAATGTCTTGTAGCCACCTCTGGCAGCCTCACATACACACACAGGTGAAAGTGGTTGGGCTAAGGGTTGTCACAGAACCAAAAAACCCAACTCATGCAGCACTTCAGGAGCCAGATCTTACAGTGGGGTTTGCCTTGTTTGGGGAGAGTCATGTTGTGTTCAGACCTAGTCGGGTGAGACCCCTGCTCATTACTTCATAGGAATCCAGTTCGTTTTCTGAGATGAGCCAGCTCTGCAGGCTTTAGCTTTCCAAAAATATGTTTCCATGAGAGATTCACCCTTCAGCCAATTCATTAACCTAGGAACTGGGCTGGGGAGGCTCTTCATGCCAGGACTCTGTCAAACCTCTGTGGGAGTAAAGGGCTCAGAGCTTTGAGGATTCTTAGAAAAATCTCACCCTACCTTCCACGGGTGACTGGTGCCTCCTGAGTCTGGGGGGGCACCAGATTCCCAAGTGGGGGGTCCCCCAGTGGCTGATCACCAACCCGGGTGTCCCCCATAGCAGATCGCTGACCGGGGGGGTCTCCCAGCTGGCACTTCCAGGGGGTGCACCTGCAAGCACCGTCTACACATCGCCAATGCTGCCTTCCACTCCCGCTCCAAGGCTAGGGACAGAAGTCACACATAAACTGGTTTAA
>NW_017729014.1:4887569-4891163 GCF_001723915.1 Gavialis gangeticus
GTTTATGAAACTTCTGTCCTAGACCCCTTCCTGGTTCAAGATAATTCACAATCCCCTGAGCACTCCAGCATGCTTCCCAGCCCTGGGCTGGGCTGTGCTGTTTGCTCCAGCAGAGAAAGGTTTGGGGGGCAGAGGGCTAGGGAGGGACTGCGCTTCCCCCCCAGCAAACCCTGGCTGTGGTCTGGAGCCAGGGAGGGGGGTTAAACCCATCTTCCCCCAAGTATAGAGCTGCCCTACTAAACTTACTGAAATTTACTGCTGGCTGCGACTGTGAACTACAAATCCCAGAGGCACCTGGAAACAGAAAGAGGAAGTGATGAGCAATCTTGCAGAGTCCTACTCCTGTGATTCTGGACTGCAAATCCCAAGGACTTCAGGGGCAGCTACCCACTCCCGGCTTCTGCCTTGAGCCACTACAGGTATGTGGCTGCATTTCCTGAATCAAAAGGAAATGTGTATCCAATTGTTTCTCAGCTTAATCTCTGCAGTTTAAACTAACCTGCAAAGCCTGAATCAATTTAGCCTGGGGCTTTTTGACTGTCTGTAGTTATCCCAGGTCATTGTGTGATACCTTATTATTCAATTAGATTATGAGTTCCCTAGGGCAGGCACTATCTTTGTTGTTAATATGGGACCTGATACAGCTACCAGGTGCTACTGCAATAGCAGTTACACAAGTACATATTTCCACTCAACCCTAAAGGATCTCAGTCCCCTTCATCAAAGCATGTAGAGGAATTATTTCACCTACCACAGAAGGTCAGCTGCTTCAGGGGTGATATGCAAGAGCTGCTAACAAACCAAAGCAACACCATGCAAGAGATGAGTCTAGGAACAATTTCATGCAACTTAAGGTGAAGGGAATGTCTAGGGAGACAAATTCTGATGACTGGTACCAGCCTTTCAGAGCCTATCTATAATGTCATCCAGACTATCACATCCCAAAGTCTGAATTATAACTCACTAGGAAATTCAGTATGCTTCTGGCACCTAATAAAGTAACCTGTTATGAACTAGCACCAAAATACAGCTTACTACAAAATGCAAGCATTTTGCCAGGCTCACGTTTATCAACTTTAAATTGTTCTTCATCAAAATGGCTTTTCAAGTGCCCATTTCAGATTCATTTTGCTCTAGGCTTTTCACTCTCTGAAAATTTCCATGAGAACCTCTCTCTCTGCAGTTTAGATCTAGTTTGTTTATAAAGATTTCTGCATCTATGAGTCTTTGTAACATCTCATCATGCAGCCTGTCACTTTCTGCCTCTAAAGCTGCCCTGCAGCCACACAGTTTAGTTAGTGTTTCATTAACAACTGCTGCAACAGTGCTACGATGCAACAGCACTGTCCACCTATGCTGGCAGCTAAGCTCTGTCCAAGAAAGAAGGGATATGTCTAGCACAATTCCTGAGTTATGTTTGGTGCTTTGCTCTCCCCTTTGTTGTCTCTCCCAGCTTCTCTTTCCTTATCAGGGCCCAGGTTCCCTTAGGAGAGCTGCCTTTCTTCTCTCTGCCTGAATGAACCTTTTGGATAGGCAACATTAGCTCCTTTGCAAATGCCTTATAGGTCACAGGCCTTGTCTTGCTCTTTCTGCTGGGCAAAGCTGCTAGATGCCAACTGACCTGGAGAGACCTCTGCTCAGAGATTTGGGAGTAAAGCAGCTTGAAAGAAATGAGAAGAACAACAAGAAAAAAAAGGAAATTTCACAGTCCTGAAGCATTGAAACGAGAAAAGAGCACTCGAGTGGATGCCCTTGGGGAGCAGAGCACCACTTGGCCTGTTTGTAAACCAGTGTAGAATTATGTCTGTAGCAATCAGATGCCCAGAAGATTTGCTTGGCTGAGTTCTGAGACCCTTCTTGGCCCAGTGACCATATGTGTGCATGTGGAAGGGTGGGTGACTTGCTTTTCAGCCTAGGGATAGTCTCCTGCCTTAGATCTGAGTCTGACTTGAAGGTATTTGGCAGTGCCTTGTTTTTTTGAGATGATCAGAACGTGCTGAGGCTATTTAAATGGGCTATTCCCATTACTCTAAGATGTCTCAAATTTTGCTGTGGAGTCCTTGACCCTTAGCTCCAAGTGAAAGCAAGAGGCCTGCTCTGGGCAATGGTTCTCCACTCTTGTCCTTGGGACTTTCCTGAGTGGTCTGCTATCCACACCAAATAAGACAAGCTTTAGTCAGTACCCTGCTTCCAACTGCTGACTGTTACGTGTATCTGAATTATTCATTTTTAGAAGTCTGTTTAGTGCATTTATGGGAATCCTGTCTTTCATTTGAAAGAACTTCAGATAAACACATTATTTTAGCTTGCAGTCATTTCCATAGATTACCATCCAATTGATCTTAGTGTCCTTGTTTTGTCTCTTCTGGAACCAACATGGCCTGGATATGTGACAGCTATCCTCTGTTCTAGCCCCCATCACACTGATTGGGCTTGCACTTGGCATTACTTAACACACAAATCTCAGTTCAGGGGACATCAGTGCCTGCCCTGCCTTCCCCATGTGTCCACAGAAATACAAACAAGATCTAAATATTGGAAAAGTTGAGAACCCCTGAGTTAGAGTAAAATCCTCACTTTATTAGAATGCAATATAGTTGAAATGCAGTTTGTCTCCAAGGGAAAACTCATACTGCATGCCTGGGACCTGCAAAGGAAGGGCTCTGTTAGACCAATTTAATTCCCAGTGCAGCAGGCTTCAGCTTGTTAAATTTTGGTCCCTTCTCTTCTCTTCTAAAACCCAAAGGACATAAAGAGTTGTCCTGCTATTGTCAAGTTAGTGCTGTGCTGCCTGCATCAACTGAGTCACCACTGTGATCTGCTGTATACCAAAGACAGCTATTCTGTCAACTGTGCCATTCCACATTGAGGATGGCATTAATGAGACATTAAAACAAATAATAAAAATGAGTCTGGGCCTGCTGGACTTGTTGGTATTCTCAGTCTGTGCTTTGGAACTCATTGATCCTAATACAAGAGCAAATTAAGACAACAGAATTGTCATATTATTTTTCCCCTCAGTTTTTCTTCAGACAGACAAGCCAAGACATAGAATCCAAACAAGCAAGTCTCCTCCATAATATATGTTTAACCACATCCTTGTAGACAAATAGAAAGTTTTATTTAGACTCAATTATGTTTTATGATCTTGCTCACCAATGTAAGCAACACAAAGATAAAAGGAATTGTTGCATTTTGCAAATCTGTGCAGAGCTGAGAATAGAATCCAAGTGTCCTGGCTTCCAGGCACCCAGTTTGACCATTGGGCATATGTTTTACTCGCTCCTGCATGCATGCATGCACATGTACATGAACGACGCTTGCCTCCCAAGGCTGGAGGGGCACGGCAACCACCCACAGGTGGCGGGGCATGGCAGTGGCGATCAGGGACTGCCCACAGGCAGCCACAGCAGTGTTGGTGGCAAGCACGGTGGGGGGGGTGGCAAGCGGTGGTCAGCAAGCAATAAACAGCCCAGAGCGGCCGGCCGTGCTGTCACGAGCAGAAAGAGAGGACTGCCTGCAGTCGCCAGCAGCTATGTTGGCCGTGGTGGGGGGCGGGGGGCAGCGACTGCCTGCAGAAGCTGGTGGTGGCTT
>NW_017729014.1:4891174-4893102 GCF_001723915.1 Gavialis gangeticus
CGGGGGGCAGCGACTGCCTGCAGAAGCTGGTGGTGGCTTCAGCAGTGGCCAATCTCGGTGGCGGGGTGCATGCCCTCCTGTACCCCCCCTACACATCACCTAAGCACATGTACACACTTGTCAGCGGTATTGCAAAGAAGTCTGATGCAGCACAGAATGAGCTAGACTCTCTGACTTGCACCTTCTATCTGAGACAGCTGTGTGTAGTTACACAAGCAGTAGTTTCCTTGGCAAAGAGAGCTGTGCAGACACAGGTTCTTTTGCCTTGGATATGAGAGTGCTTTCTCATATAGAAACTAAAACACCTGGCAGGTGGGAGTTTACTCTAGCAAAGAGGAATAACAAATAATTTATAGTTCCCATCTCTCATGAGCTTGAGGAACTGTCCAAGGATGTCTTCAATTGTATTTTCAGCTGTCTAGACTCTTTCTGTTTTCAAGCTCTTTGTTTTAACCACCACGGATTTCTCAATTCCAAGGTCATTCTCTGAATTGGTTAATTATGTTAAAGGATTTTGTTTTTAAGCTTTTGCAGTTTGATAGTTTGTAGTAGATGAAATCCTACTGCCATAGGCAGTGGAAGGCCAGGCTAACGAGGCTTAGCCCCCCCCCCGCAAACATGGGGCTTTGGTGGCAGCAGGTAGGCCCACAGGGCAGCCCAGGAGTGGGCTCTGAGCAACTGCATGGGTGGGGAGGAAGAGGGGTGCACACAGACACGTAGCTGGAGCCTGCAGTAGCCCAGCAGTATGCGGAGCACTGCCTAGCACAGCAGGTAAGTCTGTCATGGGGAAGTGGCATGAGGGGCCAGAGTGAGGCCCCCACAGTGGGGAGGGAGTGGGGCAGGGGTTGTGGTGAATGGGACGCTGGGGCCAAGGCAGGTCATGGGACTCTGTGCCCTGCACACAACAGGCACATGGCATCAAGCTGCTCTGGGGCAATGGCAGCGGGGCGCAGAGTCCAGCCCACATTTGCAGCCAGCCTCCGCCCCAAGCACAGAACTGGGGTGGGGGGAGGAGGACTCCCCCAGGTCTCCCCTGGGGTGTGCACAGTGGCAGCCCCCCATGCCCCTGGACAAGCTGTCCAGACTCCAAATGTACCACATCCAGCCCCAGCCCTGCAGGTCCATTCACCCCGCCCCTACCCCTGCCTCTACTCCACTCCGGCCCTCACCATGGGGGCCTCAATCTGCCCCCCCCACCACACCGCTTCCCCACAACAGACATACCTGCTTGGGGGCGGGGGGTGCATGCACAATTGCACACGTGCTCCCCCCCAATAATATTTCCTCCCTCTGCCTACGCCTACCTACAGTTGTACACAAATAATTCATATTAAAATATCACTGCCACATTCAGGGCTTGACAGTTAAATCAGGGCTGGGAAGATGCCAGAAACAGTCATTTTTGACTGTATAGTAAATTAATGATTTGATGAAAATAAACTATTTTAATTTCTATTAAACCATGATTACCTTGTTTGCTTTTTCCCACAGAAAATGACTTGTGTAATTGGTACTGCATGCGGCATGATTTCATAATGAAGGGAAATGCCAGCTTAGTTTTATGCCTCAAAATGAAGGCCTATGGATTTATTTCTGCACATAAGTGTGTGCTCATTTTTTCTCTTTCTCTTCCCCTCCCTTTTCCCAGTATTTGAAAAGACTTATCAGCCCAGTCTCTGCTCCAATATTAGTAATTCAATAAGATAAGTAGGCACTGATGTCAGGATCAGCCAAGCAAGGCTAATGCCTAAAATAATGAACATTAGGGCTGTATGAAGCTTCGGTCCCTGAATTGATTTGGTGGAGATTCGGCCCGATTCAGTGGCTGAATCTCCAAATCGAATCGGGAGACTCTTTAATCTCTCCAAATCGACTTGAAACCCTCAGAATTGATCCAGAGAGACTCAGAACGATTCTGCAATTCAGCT
>NW_017729014.1:4898102-4907945 GCF_001723915.1 Gavialis gangeticus
ATAAGTAGGCACTGATGTCAGGATCAGCCAAGCAAGGCTAATGCCTAAAATAATGAACATTAGGGCTGTATGAAGCTTCGGTCCCTGAATTGATTTGGTGGAGATTCGGCCCGATTCAGTGGCTGAATCTCCAAATCGAATCGGGAGACTCTTTAATCTCTCCAAATCGACTTGAAACCCTCAGAATTGATCCAGAGAGACTCAGAACGATTCTGCAATTCAGCTATAGATACAGCTTTAAATGTTTTTTCTACATACCTCAAGGTAGTAAGTAGCTTGTGAGTGGTGCAATGCCGGGGCAGATGAAGCATCCTACAGGAGCACGGGGGGCTCCCCAGCGCACTTGGCAGCAGACCTGGGAGTGGACCAGATGCAGTTCCAGTCCGCCGCCGAGCACGTGGGACGCTCCATCCACCCCAGCATTGCAGCATTCACAAGCTGCACTCGGTACCTCGAGGTATGTAGAAAAAGAATTTAAAGTTGTGTCTATGGCCTAATCGCTGATTCTCCAAATCAGCATTGAATCTTTGGATTCAGATTCAGCCAAATCGGGGATGGTGATCCGAGTTAATGAATTGAATCACTGTCTCTGATTCAGGCTGGATCCAAATCAAATATGGCCCATTTTGCACACCCCTAATAAACATGTCATTCAGAGCATCCATATCACCTTAAAACGTGCCAGCCTACCCAGGCCATTCCACACACCAATGGTGGATCGGAAATCATCCTTCCACTGTACAGATTTCCAGTCTCATTTATACCCGTAAGTCCCCTTTCAGTCTACCCCTAGAATATGTGCAACTATCTGGTCTTTTCAGAGGAATGTACCAAAAGACCCTCTGTAGAATCAGCATTTTTTTTCCTTTACCTCAGAGATCCTGACCTGCCCATTCCTGAAATGTGTGTTGGTAGCAAATGGGAGGGAGAGAGGTTAATTGTTCAAAAACAATGTGCCAGGAATGTTGGGTTTCCCACTTCTGGCTTCCTGAGTCCTTTTTGAGCAAGTCATTTCCCATCTCAGGGTCGTAGACAATGCTGCTGTGCTTCTACTGAGAAAAGGCCTAGAGGTCGACCCTGGCTCCATCAAAGTTAATGGCAAAATTACCTTATGACTCTCTTTAGAGCCTGTCTCTAAAGAGGTCTCATCTGCCACATTTGTCAGGAGATATGTAAGCTGGGCTACGAGGTTATGAAGCAGCAAGATCTCAAACTTCCTACCCTGCGTTTTAAGAATGGCTGGCAAGCCTGGTAAGAAAAGGAGCACTGAGTGAACAAACTACTCCCTCACTTCTTGTGCCATTGTTGTATTGATATGGCAGTGCCCCAACCATGCCAAGCTCCATTCAAACACAAGAAACACAGTCCAAGAAGGAGACGTTGAAAAGCCTTCCCAGATCAGAGGCCTGAGCGAAGATGAAAATGAAGGTGATTTCCTCGGGCACAGTGCCAAGGAGAGTGAAGATCTCAGAGGCAAGGTCAAGAATTTAATCTGGGCCACAGTGGGTCTGCATTCATAGATTGTAAGGGGCTGGAAGGGACCCTGGAAGATCATTGGGTCCAGCCCCCTGCACCAAGCAGGAAAAATAACATTGAGTTGATATACTTAAGGGAAGGCAGGAGGCAAGGCAGAGTTGCACCTTATAGTCTAAATTATATACATATATATGTACGTGTGTGTCTGTGTGTACATAAACACACATATATCCATATCCGTATACATGCAGAAGAAGCTTTCATGAGTCCAAGCTCACTTCATCAGAAAGGCATTGAAGAAATTAACTGTGACAAGCACACAAGCACAGAAAGATCAGATTTCTTCCTAAAGAAACACCTCAGTCTATTTTCTATAAGAGTGTGTATTAAACCTGAGTGAGAAATAATGCAACTTTTCTAGGAATATTCCATCATATATCTCACTGTGGGACCCAATGCACTCTGAAGCAAGGTACAGGAAAGTGATTTGAGTTAGACTGAGGTGAAGATCAGAGGTTTATTCATGAACTACTTAGCTTTGCAATGAGGTAAATTTTGATGAGAAAGATCATCTGTTTTTATTCCCATGGACTTTCAAGAATACTTTTATAATTCTGCCAGCTCCTGGTAATACTTTAGGAGTGCAGAGAAATATATTACTTTCATTGGCAAGTTTCTATAATAATACACTTGAATCTTAATACTTTGGAGGCTTATTGGAAAGTTCTCCAATTACAGCCGAGACAATTGCTTGAATTTCTACAGGGAGAGGAGCTGTCACGTACATGGTGCTCAGAAGAAACACCAATGTCTCTTATTTTTATAGTATCCCAGGTTTATTTTTACATCTGCATTTGTTTTCAACAAGAGGTAAGAACCAAGGCAAATATGCCATGAAAAGTATACTGCCTTGGGAAACTAATCAATAAAATACTAGTGCATTTCCAAGAGGCAAGTATTGTTGTAGGTGATATCTTTTATTGGACCAGCTGCATGGTTGGGATAGACTTTTATATGGGCTTTGAATGCAAAGCATTCTTTGTCAGGTCTGTGCATCCCCAAAATTTGGAGCAAAATCCGGGGAGACCTGAGTAGATAGCATGACAAGAAATTATATTAACTGGAGAGGAGTTCTGGCAAGCCCCACCCAGTTCTCTAACGGGGGTGTCTATTGACTGGAAGAATAATATAAAAGTAGAGAATGTCATACAGGAATTGCAAAGGGTGGGAAGTCCCCACATTCCTGTAACAAGGATATATAGGGAGAACTTTTGATTGCTCGTTGACAAGGACAATGCAATAAGCTGCACCAACCTTACTGCAGTTAACTCTATTTCTGGTTATAGACTGACAAGAATGGAGTGCTGTTAGGTAAAGCAGGGCACTGGGAGTCAGAGCTCCTGGTTCACTTATTCGTGATTCTGTCACTGACTTAGTTGTATGATCCTAAGTCCTCCTCTTGGATTTCCACTTACCTATCTGTAATACAGACACAAATGTTACTTGACTAACTCAGATGGGTATTGTAAGAGTTGGAGCATAGTGCTGGATCCCCACTGAAGTTGAGGAAGTTATGCCAGTTTATAACCACAATCGATTTTTCCTTTCATATGGAGGCAAAGCACTTTGATGGGGCTCTTCTGGAAGGTGCAAGAGAAAGGATTAATATGCAGTTTCACCATGAACAATGAGGCTCAGGAGGCAGAGAACCTCTCTGACAAAGGACTTCACCATGTCTACCAACACAGTACCCAACCACAGTTCCATTCTGTGATTTCCTTGATGTACAATCGTTTTGCTCCTGGACTGGCTTAGTGCATTACATGTTTCCAGTGTTAACTATTCAGTTCTGTCTTTGCTGCCTGTAACATGTCATTTCAGTTGTCTTTTTTCCTGATCTGACATCAGCACTTGGTTAGAATTAAAGCTGTGAACAGTTTTGCAAACTATCTGAAAATGGACATAAGGTATTCAAAGAACTTGCTACAGTATTTTGCTTCTCAGCAGTTGCAAATGTAATTACTGAAGCTGAGGGTTCTGCTCTTTGAGACCCTTCAAGAGCAGTTATTAATGGCATAATTAATTCAAATTATCACCAATTCCAAGTCAACCTTTGCCTCTGCAAAACCTAGATCTAATGTAGCACTTGATCATGTCTGCTCTGAAGAGCCTGCTCCCAAGAGTAGGCTTTCAAAGGCAATTCCAGTCACGCCAGCCTAAGCACATACAACCAGCAGTGTACACAGATCAGGGTTTTACTTGGGTATTTCATAAGCAGTAATTACAGATTTCAAACTTTTTTTTTTTTAATAAAAAATAAATGTGACAAGGCCATTTGCTGAGGTTGGTTCTTTAGTTAGCCACCTCCAATAAGGCCTGAAAATTGTATTTAAAGTGGGTTTGTCTTTTTTAACTTAGATCTCCTTTTGTCTCCAGACTCAAGTAGCCGACTAGGGTAGTCTTAAAAGAACCATTAGCTGTCAACACTACCTTCTGTCAAAGAAAATTCACTGTCCTTTCCACTTCTAAAAGATAACAGCTGGTGATCGTAACCAGTGAAGATATCTGTGGAGTTTATTAGCCAAAAAACATATGCCCTGCTGTGACAGACTGGCTGTGCGCGCCTGTAACCAGTCTCTTCTAGGAGGAAGCAGAGCTCTCCTCCCCTCTGTGTCAGGCCCAAGAATGGAAAAGCAATTATTTGTGAACAAATCATTCAGTATTTGGTGGAAAACTATGCATGCATACCTTTTATTTACCAAAAAAAAATGACTAAATGTCATTGGGTAAATTATTTGCAATGACTAATTTGAGCAGCATTCATCCATAGCCTCCACACAAGGAAAAATAAAAACAAAACAAAAAACAATGAAGGAGAAGAGATCCTCCTTCACCCAGGGCTTACACTGCTTTGAGCTTTAACCCCACCTTTGCTTTTCAGGTAGAGGGAGCCATGGTGAGTAGTGTAGCAAAACCCAGGCAGTCATAGATTTGCTAGATGTCTTTAATTAGTTCTGCTCACTATGCTTTATAGTCATTTCTGGGTCTATATACCACCAAATATCTGAGCTACCTAACATGTTGCCAACTGCCAGAGAGGCCCCAGACACATATGGAAACTTTGATCATGCCTGGGTTATACAGAAGATGCACACGGGCTTTAATATGCAAGCCAAAGGCACCCCTGGAGAAATTGCACTCATTTAACAGCTGAGTGGCAGAAAGACAGGCTACTGATTGCTTGACCACCTGGGTTTTTTTGGATTTGTTTTTTTGTTTGTTTGCTTTTTTTTACAATCACTTCCCTACTTGCCAACTCTTTTGCAGTAGCAATACTAGCATCTGTGCTTTCAAATATGAGTTCCAAACAAGCTTGTAATAGCAAACAATGTAAACAGCTGCACCAAGTTTCCTGAGAAAAAACCTTCTCCCTTAGGCTTCCTAATGGCAGATCTCAGGGAGCTGCTCCAAGCCAGTGCGTGATGCTGCTGCTCTCTGAATATGTCTCATTTCATGTCTACCTATCAGAATAGCCAGGGAGCCATACTGGGAGAAGCAAAAAACATCTGTGGGAGCAGCTGCCATTTTCTCGAGGACAAAGAATCTCTATTCTTCGCATAGTCAAAGATTTCCTGGGGTTCTTATGCCTGTATTTCTCATATATCAGACAATTATCAACGTCTATTAAAGCACAATAAGACCTCAAAGATGTCAAAGCCAAGGGGGCAGGGAGAGATGCGGGGATTATATCAGGCAGTTTGTTAGAATTTTAATCCTTTCTGTAAAGAAACCATGAAAGTTTAAAGAAGAGGCTGGTATTATGATTACTGGTGTGGTGTTCTCTGCTTTCTTATTTTCATTATCATCCATTGTTGCTCTTTTTTATAATTCAGTAAGTTGTATGAGATTCAATCGGGGATCAGGGTCATATTTTGCTAGGCACTGAATAAGTAGGCAGATAAAGTCAGTCTCTCTCTCAGTTCAGGTTACAAAAATCCCAAGAGGGGACAGAATTTAAAAAAATGAAGTGTGTAGATGACTATAAAACGAGTATATTAGCACAGTGAGCATTAACCTCAGCTGACCACTGACTAAGCCAATCTTTCAACTGGTTGAGATCTACTGTGCTCAGACTGAATGATATAATTGGGGTAAATGTTAACATATATGACTGGTAGCAATGTATATGACCCATCTCCTGTAACATGGAGAAGATCTAACTTCCTGGAAGATGGGAAGATATGCTGCACAAAAGGCTCCACCTAGTAGCAAACTCTTATGCTGTGGAGGGGGCATTTTGTTGTGAATGAGCATGGTGGTGGGGAATGGTGGGTGTGCAGGAGTCCAAGAGAAGCTGTGGAGAAAGTGGGACATATCCTCATCCAGTATCATTCAACACAGCTCCAACAACTTCCATGGAACTACACCTGTTAGCTCCTGATGAGGGATCTGGGCCAAAATATGTTCCAAAAACAGCCATTTTACAAATGTTTTTATGCTCTGCTAACTCAGACGCAAAACTGTTCCTGGTAAAAATTAATATCTGGCTTGTTCTTCCCTTAGAAATAAAATATAGCTCATGTTTGATTGCAGAGCAGTGCAGAATGTCAGCGGCCAGAACCTTAACCTGGCATTCGGCATCCTTCCCATTTCCAGAATTACACTAGCCTGCTCCAAAAATCACAGGTTCACTGTCAGTTTTGCCTAACATGTTTTGTAAATGCAAAATTAACCCCAGCAAAATTTCACTAAATTCTCCATTCAACAATTTTTCCACCAGCAAAATCAATTTGTGATTAAATCAAAAGCAGATTTATTTCTACTGTGCACATGGGCTAGGGGCAGACATTACACACAAACCAGTTTAAGTGATCATAAACTGGTTTAAATCTGTAATAGAACAGATGTTCACTGCAAATAAACCAGTTTGAAAATGGCTGACACCAGTTTGAGATAAACCTGGTTGAACATAGTATCAGACTTAACTGATATGGGTCACACCGGTTTATGCAATGTCTGTCTCAGACCCCTTCCTGGTTTAAGTTAAACCAGGCTCCCCCAGCATCCCAGTATACTCTCCGGGCTGGGCTCTCTGCTTCACAGCAGAGCTGGCCCCTCCCCTCTGCTCCCTGGCTGGACCTCCAGCAGAGACTGCAGGCCATCTGCCTGGCTTCCCTCTCCTCCCCGCACCTCTTACTAAGCAGGGATCCTCCTCCCCTCTGCCTTACACAGACATCTCAGCATTAGCATACCACATGCTGGGTACAGTCTGTGCTGTGGGAGATGAGACAAAGGCAGACAGGACTGTGTCCACTTAGGGCTTTTCAGAGCTAATCAAGAGGTAGCTGGCAATGTCCCTCCATTCCTTCCTTTGAAAAAGTTGTTTAGGAAGAGCTTGAACTAACTAGAGAAGCTTTTGTTTTCTTAATGCGGTGATCAACACTGTGTTATCAACTGCCTATTGGACTGCTGGCAGGGAACCCCTCCCTAACTCCTGGCCACACCTCCCTCAGCTCAGCATCTTGGAAGGAAAGGGAGGGCTGGTCTAACACACCGCAGCTTCTAGCCTGAGCCACTGCAGGCATGTGCCTGCATTTCTGGGATGTCTGTACAGTTAAAAACCAGTTTAGCCTAGCCAGGTTACAGTAACCTGGAAAGATTGAATCAATTCAGACTCAGGCTTTTTGAATGTCTGTCCCTAGCTCTGGTGTTTTGTTAAGGACTTTTGAAGTAAATATCTAGAGAAAATGCTATAGACTCCACCTATTTGATGGAGAAGAATATGAAGTGCATGCATAGTCCTATTTATAACCTCTAGGAGTGGTTTTTTAGGCCTTATTGAGCCAGATGCTCTACTAGGGGAAATCAGTCCTGTACCTTGAGGTCCATGAGGCAATGCCAATCCACAGCAGTTAGAAATCCAGCCATGTATACTTAAAAGCACATATGGGAAAAGGGTCTTGGATTAAATCTCATCTGAATAAAATAATACAGGAAACCATACTATTATGGAATATACTGATTTTAAGAATCTGTGCAGGAGATGCTAGATATCTACAGGAATCTAAGATGTGCTTTGGGGAGACTAAAGTGATTCTGGAATATTTCTGTTGAAACCAATAAATGTCTCTCTCATGAAAAGACTAAACAGGTTACCTTCAGTAAGATGGGAGCAAAATAGATTACAGCCAAGTACTGAAAAGCTGGCTGGCACATCAGGGCCAGAGCAGGCTACAGATAGGCCAGTCTAAGAGAAAGTGATTTATAGTTCTGAACACAAAATGGAAGAAACTGATGACACTTGGAGTCCATTTCTAAGTTATATTGGGGAAACCAGCTAGATTCTAGACTTGAACAATTACAGATTACATCAGATATGGAACATCAGACTAAAAGTAAATTAAATGTTTTATAAGTTTTATTTCATATTTTTTTGCTAACAGAGAAAAGTAAGAAACATATCTAATTTTTTTTAATAAAAATAAAGAGCATAACATGCAAAACTTAAAGATGTCAATAAAGAAGGGTTCTTTTGAGGGCACGTCTACACATGGATTTAGTCTCACCTCAATTTACTCTGGTGTAAACTAAGCCAAAGTAAGGGTTTTCAGGAAGGCATCTACACATGCAGGGATTAGGGAGCAGTTTTGCATCCAGTTCCCTGCAGCCACCGGAGGGAGCTCTAGGCTCCAGTTGCAGCTGCCAGCCAATTTAAAAAGACAGGCCCACTTGCTGCTCTCTGGCCAGCCTCTTCTTTGCCCAGGAGCAGTGTGCCCAGTGCAGAGACAGCACACAGCAGCTCTCTCCGTGTCCATTCTGCCTCCCTGCGCTATGGCTGCTCCAGCCCCTTACCCTGGCAGTGGCGACCAGTGCCCCAGGCTCCTGCTGACTGTTGTGATCACTCTGTTGGCCCGCTGCACCAACCACCACCTAGCCCACAGCTGTCTCGCCCCACCCAGCACCCTTATGACCAGCAACTGCCTACTCAGCCGCCAACCTCCATCCCAGGGCCAGCACTGCTACCACCAGAGACACCAATGAGAGGCTCCACAGCACCTTCACTGCACTGCAGACCCACCACCTCTGGGCCTGCTGCATCAGCAAGGACTGATGGCTGTATGTCATCCAGCACACTGGGACAAGGAGCAGTGGCTGAACAGGCTTCCACATGACTCGGGCCACCTTCTGGGATCTGCTCCAGCAGCTCCAGCCCCACCTGAAGTGGCACCAGCATGCACTCAACCCTCCTTGTGGAGACCTGCCTGGCCCTTGCTGTGCTGAAGCTGGACACTCACCAGCCTCTGGTACATCAGACACCTGTTTGGCATGGGCAAGGCTGCCATTGGGGAGACCATCCTGGAGGTGTGCGGGGCCCTTCAAGATGTTCTGGGGCACGGTGCTCCACATCCATGACCCCCTGGCAGTGGTGGTGCAGTTCCATGCTATAGGATTCCTTCAGTGCATCAGGGGCCTGGACAGGACCCCCATCCCTGTCACCTGCCCACCCCATGGGGACTGCCCCTACTACAGCTGCAGGGGATTTCACTCAGTAGTCCTGCAGACCACTGTGGGGAACTGAGGCACATTCAGCCATATAAGTACCAACTGGGTGGGCAGCTTGCACAATGCCCACATGTTTAGGAACTCTGGCCTGGTGGGACTGATGAAGAATGGGTGCTGGACCTGCAGCTGAGCACCATCATGGTCCCACCCCTGCACATTTAGGACCCTGCTTACCCACTCCTGCCCTGGCTCATGCAGCTCTACACCAGCCACCTGGACACCGGCCAGACCCACTTTAACTGGTGCCTGGGCTGGACCTGTGCCCTGGTGGAATGCACTTTCAGCCACCTCAAGGGCCACTGGCATGCCCTCTCTGCCCTCCTCAGAGTCACCAAAGACAACCTCCTCCAGGTCATTATCACAGCCTGTGTACTTCATAACATCTGTGAGGCCCAAGGGGAGCTCTTCCACAAGGCCTGGGTGGAGGAGGTACAGCATGTGCAGGATGTCTAGTGGCAGAAGCACCATCTGTGGCAACAGTGACAGTGGCAGGACCCCCCACAAATGCACCAGGAGAGCTGCACACCCACCAGCAGGGGCCAGGGCACTGGGTGCAGGAGGCTGTAGCTGACCACCTCCTCCAGCACTCCCTGCTCTAGTTCACCTGCCCTGCAACCCACAGAACCCTCCACCCTCCCCACCTGCAACCACCACCAAGCTCACTGCACACAGGTCAGAAGAACAAGTGTTTGTTTCCCTCATATGAAACAGACCCCTCCTCCCCCTCCTTCCCCAACACACATAGATCCCCTCTCCCTCCCCAACACACAGAGCCCCCACACAACTCTCCCCACCCACCAACAA
>NW_017729014.1:4908198-4909786 GCF_001723915.1 Gavialis gangeticus
AGGTCCAGGTGATGCAGCGAATACAGCAGGTGAGGGGCTTGCCTAGAGTGACCACAGCTACTGGTCCCTAGGTGCAGACAGATACCCCTCCACCAGGTACTTTCAACAGCATATGGTCCTGGCCCCACTGCTGGCAGCTCCAGCTCTATACCTGTGTGGAGCCAGGGCAAGTGGCAGATGTGGGCCCAGGCAGGGGGGCTAGGTAACACTGGACTCAGGTCAGGGGCTGGGCCAGGGGCTCCTGCCAGCTACAGACACCTCCGGACCTCCTCCCAGGCCCAAGTGGGGGCCTGTTGCAGGGCAGTGTGTGGCTGCCAGGGGCTTGCAGAGCTAGGGATGGGAGCTGGACAGCAGCAAACATGAACAAAACCAGCAGGCCCTGAACAGTGTCCAGCACCCAATGCTCATCATCCATGGCCTTCACTGCCCAGCCCAGGATGCTGTTTTGCTCCTGTAGGACCAGGATTCACTCTTTCTCCAGGGCTAGGAGCTTGGCCCACAATTCCTGGACAGCCCAGCCCCAGGCCTCCTCCTGGACAACATCCTCAACCCGCCAGGCTTGTACGGCCATCTTGCACTCCTCCATGACCACAACTAGCTGCTGGAGGAGGAGGGTGCAGTCCATCATTCACCACTGGCAGAGCCAACATATGCTCAGGGCCCTAGCAGTGAGTGGTAGTAAATGAGCTGGCATCCCTGCTGCCAACTGTGGTCTCTCCTCTGCATCCAGGTACAAGCACTGCAGAGCCATGAGAAACAAACTTTTTTGTGAGAGTTTACAACATTTCAGAAATAAGATGCTCTGTGCCAGGAGCTGTGCACTGCCTGGCCTAGAATTGGAGTGTTATAGATTAATAAATTCTAGGGTCTGAAGGGACCTCAGTGGTCCAACCCCCTTCCCCTGGCAGGCAAGAAAAGAGTCACCAAACCTGGGGTCATGTGATCCCAGCCAGGTGCCTGTCCAGTCTCCTCTTGAAGACCCGCAAGGATGGAGCAAGCACCACCTCCTTTGGAAGCCCATTCAAGATCCTGGCAACCCTGACCATGAAGAACTTTTTTCTAATGTCCAGTCTAAACTTTCTCTCCAGTAGCTTATGGCCATTGTTCCTTGTTGTTCCAGGGGATGCCCTGGTAAACAGACCATTGCCTACTTCATGTTGCTCTCCCCTTATGAATTTGTATGCCCCCTCAGTCTTCTCTTGGAGAGGCTGAAAAGGTTGAGGTCCCTTAGGCTTTCCTCATAGGACCTTCCCTGCAGGCCTTAATCAGACAAGTGGCTCATATTTGGACCCTCTCCAGGTTATCCACATCCCACTTGAACTGTGGCATCCAGAACTGGACACAGTACTCCAGCTGCGGCCTGACCAGTGCCGTGTAGAGAGGGAGAATCACCTCCCTGGACCTGTTTGTGAAGCACCTACAGATGCACAACAAAGTGCAATTGGCTCTGCTGACTACTTCGTCACAGTGATGACTCATGTTCATCCTGGAGTCAACAGTGACTCCAAGATCTCTTTCTGCCTCAGTGATGCTGAGAAGGTCGCACCCAGCCTGTAGGTATGATGGCAGTTCTTTCTCCCCAGATGCA
>NW_017729014.1:4914786-4916587 GCF_001723915.1 Gavialis gangeticus
ACAAGGTGCGTTTGGCTTTGCTGGCTGAGGTCTGGCATTGGCGGCTTATGTTCATCTTGGAGTCAATAATGACTCCAAGATTCCTTTCCTCCTCTGTGCTCAAAAAGAGGGGAGCTCCCCAGCTTGTCTGCAAGCTGTGGATTCCTTCTCCCCAGGTGCAGCACCCTACATTTGTCTACATTGAAGCCCATCCCATTACCATCCGCCCACTTCTGTAGTCTGTCTAAGTCTAATTTCAGCCTCTCTCTCCCTTTGAGTGTGCCTACCTCTCCCCACATCTTGTTGTCATCAGCAAACTTGGACAACTCATTATACCCAGCAGGACTCCTTATTGAATAACTCCTTATTGAATTGGAGCAGCAATAACTCCTCCCAGCAATAACTCCTTATTGAATTGCATCTTGCTGCTCTCTGCCCACTTCCCCAACCTGTCTAGGTCAGTCTAGAACTGGTTCCTCCTCTCCAGGGTGTTAGCTTCACCCCATATTTTTGTGTCATCTGTGAATTTGAACAGGGTGCTTCCCAACCCCTCATCCAGATCACTGATAAAGATGTTGAACAGCACTGGCCCCAGAACTGAGCCCTGAGGGACTCCACTGCACACATCTTTCCATGTTGACACCGACCCATCCACTACAACTCTCTGAGTGCAACCCTTGAGCCAGTTTGCTACCCAGTCTATCATATAATCATCCAAAGCAAATCTCCTCAGTTTATTTATAAGGATGGTATGGGATATCGTGTCAAAGGCCTTCTTGAAGTCCAGATAGATAACATCCACCTCAACTCCTGCATCTAAACATTTGGTGGCCTTGTTGTAAAAAGAAACTAGGTTAGTCAGGCAGGACCTGCCTGCTATAAACCCATGTTGCTTACCCCTCCACATCACATTAGCCAGCAGGCTCCCACAGATGTTCCTTGATAATTTTTTCTACGATTTTCCCAGGGATAGAAGTAAGGTTAACTGGTCTATAGTTCCCCAGATCCTCCTTCCTCCCCTTCTTAAAGATTGGGGTGACATTGGCCTTCTTCTAATCCTCCAGGCCCTAACCTGAGCACCATGAGTGCTCATATATCCTTGCCAGTGGTTCAGCTATGACATTCGCTAATTCCTTCAATACCCGTGGGTGGAGTCCCTCCGGTCCCAGGGATTTGAACATATCCAGTCCCTCCAAGTGTCTTTTTACTGTGTTGGCACTGGCAGTTGGTCAGCTGATGTTCCCCTTATTGGTGTCCGTGATGCATATTGAGGGTTCGTCTAGGTTCCTGTTTAAGAAGACAGAGGCAAAAAACTCATTGAAGAGCTCTGCCTTGTCCTTGCTATCCATCACTAATCCCCCCTTCCCATCCTGTAGGGGTCCTATGCTACCCTGCACCCTCTTTTTGCTCCCAACGTACCTAAAGAAGGACTTTTTATTGTCCTTAATCCCTGCCACTAGCCTGAGTTCTAGAGTTGCCTTGGCCTTCCTGACTGACTCCTTGCAGGCACAGGCCAAAGAAGTATACTTCTCCTTGCTAGCTACCCCTGCTTCCACTTCCTGTATGCTTCTTTTTTTCCCTTAAGGTATCCTGAATGACCCTGGTTAGCCAAAGGGGCTTCCTGGCCTCCTTGCCCCCTTTCCTCTGCCATGGGATTGTCTCACTCTGAGCCCAAAGGACGATTTCCTTGAGGAATGACCACCCATCCTGGACCCCAAAAGCATCTAGGCTCTTGGTTCCTAGTACCCTGCTAACCAGTCCCCTGAGCCTATTAAAGTCAGCCTTTTTAAAGTTTAGCACCTGTGTCCTGCTGGGTATAATG
>NW_017729014.1:4916676-4931676 GCF_001723915.1 Gavialis gangeticus
ATTGCCTTGAATCTGCAGGTCCCCCACCAGGTCATCCCCTGTGGCCAACACCAAGTCAAGCAAGGCATTACCCCTGGTGGGACTCCTTACCTCCTGTGTTAGGTGGAGGTCCTGGATACAGGTTAAGAACCTGCGAGAGTGGTTAGGTCTAGCTGACTGTTTGTCCAAGCATATGTCTGGGTAATTAAGGTCCCCCATGACTACCATATCTCTAGACCACACAGCCTGTGAAAGCTGCCTGGAAAATACCCAGTCTAGCTCGCCCTCCTGGTTCAGAGGCCTGTAGTAGACTCCCACCACCAGGTCCCTTTCCCCCCGCTCCGCTTGGATCCTAACTCACAGAATCTCTGCTTGTCCATCCTCTGATCCCAATTTGATTAGGGAAGATGTGTACTGCTCTCTGACATAGAAAGCAACTCCCCCCATCTTTTTTCCCTCCTCTGTCTCTCCTATACAACCTATAGCCCTCTATTCCTACCACCCAGTCATGAGTAGAGTCCCACCAGGTTTCAGTTAGTCCCACTAGATCAAAGTTATTGGTCACAAGAAAGAGTTCTAGTTCCTCCTGCTTGTTTCCCATGCTCCTGGCATTTGTATATATACGCTTAATTCCCCTGATGGCTGCCCCTGGAACCCCCTTATACTGCTGTCTAATAGGTTCTTTGATACTTACCCGGGCTGATCTTGTGGGTATCTCATGGTTCAGTGTTTCATGGATCCCTCCATCCTTGGCCTTCCCTTCCCCCGACAAACCTAGTTTAAAGCCCACTGGAGGAGATCAGCCAACCTGAAAAAGAACACACGTTTACCTTTGGGGGAGAGATGAAGCCCATCCCACCCGAGCATGTCTCTTGTTTGGAAGTATGGGTCATGGTCCAAAGCCTACCTCATAACACCTGCTCTGGAGCCACAAGTTGACCACCCTAATGCAGGTCTCATGGCATCGTCCACATCTGATCACTGGGAAAACAGATGAGAAGACCACCTGTGCCCATCTCCTTCAGCTTGGCCCCCAGAGCCTTGTAGTCCTTCATGAGGTGATTTGAACTGTTCCCGGCTGCACTGTCCCCATCCCCGCATGCTCTCCTGGACAGGCCTGCCTACCCTGACCCAGGGGTAGGCCACTCCCTAAGCTCCCCCTTATGTACTTGTAGACAGCTATCATCAGCAGTGCAGTGCCAAGCAGCAGTGCTGGGGTGCTGTCAGGCAGGCACAGATAGACTTTGGCCTGTTCAAAGGGATACACATGGCCTGCAGTGCCCTAGGGCTATCTGTGGTGTGTGCTCCAGGGCACAGAATGTCCTCAGGCTTTTATAGCTGAGAGAGCAAAAACAAATTTGCTCCCAGGTCGCATCTACACATGCACTACTGTGCAGTAACTAATCGCATTTAGACATGCACTAACCTGTGCTAATGTGCAGTAACAAATCTCATGTGTTGCACCCTGTTTGTTAGTTCTCAGATGCACTTTAAGTTTGGGTGATCAGTTTTCAAAGGTAGCAACTTTTCAGGGTCTGTATTAGTCCATGATAGCATAGACCACAACGAGTTTTATGTTTCAAAAGTGAGTGAATATTTGAATTATTTTTTTTCTTCTCCTTTTAAAGTTAAAATCAATATAGAAAAAAGCCACAAAGTCACAGTTAGTAGCACTCCAAAAGGGACTGCCATGATATAACTTTCCAGAAAATAACAGCGCCTGTTCCTCTAGAACACAATATATTGATATGCAGTGTTGAAATATATGGTCATAATGGTCTAACAATAGCCACTTTTCAATCCAAGTGCAAAGCATGCTGCTTTGTCCTGCCTGTACCAACAAACGTGTGTAGTGTATAATAAATCAATAAATATGAAATCACATGCAGTGTTCCTCTAAGAAGGATGAGGATGTGAGGCCTGCTGGCTACAGCACTTAGTGAATGATTTGGTAGAACACTTACATGCATGCTGGATTTTCTGTTGAATTAGAGCTCAAGATACCAGTAATCTGGGAACCTAAGCAGATTCCCAGGGTCCAAGCAAGTCCACTGGGCTTTGCCCGCTCCAAGAGCCACAATGTAAACCTGAGCAAAAATGTGTAACCTTAACACCGGAGAAGGAAAAAGAGAACTATGTCCCACTGTCCTTCATTATGCCAGATGAGTCTGCTATGGGGAAATGCATCCTGGAGGTATGATCAGTCAGCCTTGCTTGCACAGTCACAGAGGTTTGCAGAAAGGGAACAAGCCAGTGCAAGGAGGTCCATATGCCTGGATAATCCTGAGTGTTTGTGCTGTCGGTGATGTAAACTCTTCCAAAAGGTTGGTGTCATTGATATGTCGTGTTGGACCAGGGGGCTAGTTGTGTTGCATGAAGCATCTCAAAGGACTTGTTGGATTGCAATGCGGCCAAACCAGCAGAAAGCCAAGGTGCCATGTTGGCTGAGTCCTTTAAACTACCAGAGTTAGACATCCAATTTCAACAGCAGTCCATGCATTTCAGGAGTGTAATCAATATAGGGTACATCTATACCAGAGCCAAAGCGGTTGCCAGCTGGCTTGGGTACAATAACAGTATAGCTGTAGCAACATGAACCGCAGTTTACATATTTACCCTACTTCTCAGCCAGGGCTCGCAGCCCAGACTGTTCTTTGTTACTGCTGGTACCCACGGCAGCTAGTTTAAAGCTAGCTTTGATACAGCTGATCTATGCTGCAGCCCCAGCAGTGACTGCAGAATAGTCACAACCTTAGACTCCCATGAAAACCTTAGCCTTAAATCCCAGTTAATCCCTTCAAATAGGATTTAAGTAGTGTTGGGGCCTCATGCTGACTGCCTACTCAATGGTGAATTTGAATGCTGACAGTAATGTACTGGAGGAATGGTAGGCTGGAAGCATCTTTCATTTTCCTATAAAACCTCTGATTAGCGGGAAGGTTTCAAGGGATACAGAAGATGGGGGATAACGAGCACATTTGAGCAAAGTGATACAATCCATACAAGATTGCTGTGGCAAAGAAAAAAAACTCCACTGTAAATGACAGCCTCCAGGTCAAGTTGCCTAGTTGGTTTTAAAGTGCAGGCTGCATGTTACCATCCATCAAAAGTGATTTATCTGTAATTAAGCCATCTTCATATCTTGAGGTCTCCCCTCTCTCTCAAGCACTAATGGCATTAATACATTTACTAATAATAAATATATTAAGTTTTGAGTACTGGATAAAACTACTGAGATGTAACACCTCATTTATAACGGTGGTCCCTAAGGAGGCTGTCAAATTATAAATACCCATCTCAGATCTAATGTCAGATTACACATGGCACTTTGGGAAGCCTGGCACAGTATGTGAAGAAAACAATGTTCCTGAACAACAACTTAGCACTTGATACACCCTGAAGATGGAGAGAAAACAGATCAGCTGATTATCAAAACATAATGCTCTGGAAAAGGGCCTTTTTTTCTTTTTAACCAACTATGATGGATTAGTGATATTTTAAAGCTTAATTAGGGGGAAGATAAAAGTAAGGATAATTTATCTTGGGTGTCTCTTTAATGTGCTGATGGGCTGGTTGGTTTTGGTGTTTTAATTACTTATTCATAATTTGCAGAGAGCTTGCAAACCCTCTTCTGAAAACAGATGGTGGCCAAAAAAGAGACTGAGCATGCTGGAGGTAAACAAGTGTAATGTGAATGTAATGCATGTAACAGCAGGAGGAACCAGGGACAGGCTGCAGAGCTATTCTGACTGTTAATTTGGACTGCAATCCCAGAAACCCCCAGGGACTTGGGGAGGCAAGGGGAAAAGGAAGAGGAAACTTTGAGGCTGGAGTAAGGGGAAGAGAGAGCAGCGTGCACATGGAGCCTGGTCACCCCACACAGAGGAGCACACAGCGGAGCTGGAGATCTCCCTGGCTCGATCAGCCGGACTGTGGGCTGAAGGGAGCTGGACTCAGACTTGGGGGCTGCTGCAGGCTGCTGTTCGAGCACTCCAGGGACTGAAGGGTGGTTTGAGGACACTTCCAGAGGTTGGGGGTGAGGGAAGCTAAGGCGCTGAGTATATTTATGTGTTGATGTTTCTTTACCTTTTACCTGCTCCCTCCTTTGGTCCGTTGACTTGTGACCCTAACCCCTATGATTTTCTACATAAAAGTGGGAACTCCCTCTTCTTGTGCCAGCTTCTTGGACCGCAGGATTGGCACACAATGGTTTCCCACATGGAATGCCTTGTTTCACAATTTTTCAACATAAAAAAAATCCAATAAAATACATTTGTTTGACATGCAGAGACACTGAAAGCTGAATACTGAGCTGTCAGTAGTTAATGATTTTGATCTAACTTCATTTGCATCTGTCCTTCAACTTGTTCAAACAACAAGCTCATTCTTTGCCTCCAGCACTGTTGGGTTTTTTCTTTTTTCTTTTTTTTCCAATTCATGATATTTTGCTTAATGAATATAATTTGAATTCTGAGAGCTGGCTAGGAAATATTAAAGGATTGCTCAAACAGCTTTTCTCCTAAGCTTGTTCTGCAGTTGTGTAATATTTTATCTGGATACGGCTTGCAAACAACATAGGTTCACAAGTTTCCATCAGAAAAAGGAATTCTTTTCTTCAAACAGAAATGGAGACAGACACCTTGCTTCCAGTCCAGAGTGAAATATTCTTCTCCTGTCATCAGATATACAGTGTGTATAATGGTCCATCATGTAAAGATCACACAATGCAGATGTGGCATTCAGTTTGTTACATGTGTCTCATTTGTTCATCTGCTATGTCTCCTTCAATCTTCATTTTTGTGTGAGTGGCAAGAGAGTTCTCTGAAGACGAAAGCAGCCAACTCCCAAAGTTTCTGATTCAAATAATTGACTTCTATATTGGTTAGTTATTGTTTTTAACCTTCAGACAGTTGCCAGATGCATTCTGAGGAAAAAATACAACTAATTTCTCAACATGAACACTGGGAAAGATCTTCAGGCAGTATACATCAGCACAGCACCAATAACTTCAGCTGAGTCTTTCCCAAATGAACTGGACACAGTGCAAGAAGTATAATGACATTTTTTACTCAGGTTCTGGCAAGGACAGAGAAGTGCAAAAGCAGTGCAAGGAAGCAAGCATGAAATCCCTACTTGAAATCACTAAGGGATGTGACCTTGTGGGCTGGCAAGGAGCAGAATTCAAATACTAAAGCAGCCAGTTGCCCCTGTGGTACGATAAACAGTCCAAGCTGAAAAGAGAGCCAAAATCACTGAAACCTTTGCAACCAAGGGAGGGAATGTGATACTGATCTCTGTTTGCAGTAAAATCAGCATGTACACTGTCCTGTAGAAAAGAGGAAGTGGGATAATCTGAATCCTTGAGAGAAAAGGGTATACAAGCACTGGTGATGCAGATGCAAACCCAACCCTTGGAGGTTAGCATGCAATCTAGCTGGCTCATATCAAAAGGAAAGGAGATTTGGGCAACTAGGCCCTAATGGAAACCCAAGCTGGGGTTTTTTTCCTCCTTCTTCAAGTTCATCTGCATTCTAATAGCACAGTGTGCTCTTCTCCTGTTTGTCAGGGAGCTGTCCCAAGAATACACGGTGAGAGTCAATTACTGGTGGCAGCAGTGCCAGGGACTTCTGGCACCGTGGACAGCTATCCCTTCCCATATACTCATGCAGTATCTGTACTGAAGAAAGCCAGTGCCAAGCACGTCATTGCACTCTCCCCGCAGAAGCCAGCTGGCACTGTTGGGCCCAAGGAATTCACAAAAGATTACACTCATTTCATGTTAGCTGTGACTTGAGTCACTATTGCAGCCCAGCAGCAGTGGCTCAGACCAAGACTTTTCCTTTAAGGGGATGCTGGGGTCAGCCAAGTGTTGCCTTCTGGGCTGAAAGCCAGGGTTCACTATAAAAGTTCAGGAGCCAAGTAATGTGCCACTGTGTTTGGAGCCAGAGAAGGACCACCCCTGACCAAGGGGCCAAATTCTGTGCGAGTTCCTTGTCACCATATGAGTCCTCACAGGGGCAGCTGAGCCAACACTGAAAGATCCAATTAGCACATTAACCCATCCCATTAACCTCCTGCTGAGCTTGTTCAGACAGAACAGGAGCCTTCTGTACTCACCACTCCCCAGCATGAACCGGTTTGTAGATTCCTGTCCAAACCAAGCCTCTCCTCAATTGTTGATATGATCTGATGAGACTTGGTTTCCCAGGTCCAGGTAAGAAACTGGAAGTAGAAAATACAGCATAAGAAGAAGCCTGTGCTGGGGCAGTCCATACTATGAGCAGACATGGCCACACCAGAAATCACAGTTGTACTTTCTTTGCATTGTAACAGAGCCTTCTCCAAGCACTTCAGACATTGATAAATAAAACCCTCCAGCAGCCCAGCAAGGGAGAAAACTGAGGCACAGGGGATGCATCTACACATGCACTTTACTGCCCAGTTTACTAATTAGCTCCACAGCAATGCATCATTATCTACATGTGCGCTGGCATTAGGGCTCAGTAAATTAAATAACTTGGCCATAAGCTAGTTGTGGGGAGTACTACTTTACGGTGGACTCATTTACTGTGCAAAAAGCACATGTGGACAGTGACCACAGCAGTTATTATATAGTTATTATATAGAGCCACACGGCTTTGCCCTTTGGACACTCTTATGCACCAGGGCAGCCCCTCCACTAACCTCTGCTGCCATCCAGAGCCCAGGGCTGACCCTCTGAACTGCTGCCAGCCCAGGGCTGCTGCACCCCAACTCAAACAGCTGCACTCCCAGGTGCATTTGAAGCCACTGTACCTGGGAGAAGCTGACTCAGGTGTGAACTGCACCAGAGTTTATTGAGGTGCACCAATTGCACATGTAGATGCACCTAGACAGTTTAAGTGGCCTGCACAAAGACATGAGTTTCGGTTTGTGCCACAACTCCCAATAGTCTGATGCCCAGTCCTGAGGTGGGGGGGTTAACTTTATTTATTTATAAACCCAATTTACAAAATAACAAATTTGACATTTAAAGATATATCCAATCCCCTGAAATTATGCATAAAGACAAATATTAAAGTTCTACCAACAGCGCTACCATAATGCAAATCACTGTCCATAGAAGTCTCTGACAGTTCCTTAGTGTTTCTGATGTTAAGCTTTTTTCTTCACTTCTATATAATAACGCACCTCCTCCTTTTCCCTAGAACTTGGCATTGTACAGATCTCATTGTCTTCTACTTATCTCTGCTTTTAAGTTTTAAATATATTCTGAAGTGTTAGCTTATTCTTCCTTCCTTCCCTTATTATAGTTAATATACCACAATGAAAGAATATAAGGCACTCCATCAAGAAGTCCTGTTTCAAGCTCATGTCCAGATCCATAGGACAAATGCCAAAGATTTCTAAGAGGATATTCTGCTGCTCCTCTGAACCAAAACCACTTCTGAATCTTCCAAGGTTGGCCCATTCCAAAATACATCTTCATTTTAATAGCAATAGTAAAATGGGAACTACCTTTCTGGAAAGACCTACATAGACACTAATTATCATGAATGGAGCTAAAAATCAAAGTGACTTTTTTATCATTCAAGCTCATGTAAAAAAGACTTTTATCTACAGCATCTGCCTATCCCCCATGTTTTACAGTTAATTTATATTCTGCAAGTGTCACACTGGGTGCATAGTAGAAGAATTATATCAGCAGGTTGACTCACTTCTGAGTGGTGTAGAATTGATTGCACTTTCGGTTTGTCAGCAAGATAAATTCTTTGATCGGGATGGTTTTGCTCCCTCTAGCAAGACCACACTCAATTTCAGAGAAGCATCTTTTATTGATCTCTCTTTCTTCTGCTCTCCTATGCTACCATTCAACAGCTTAAGTTAATATCTCATCCAGCAGCAGAACAACAAAATTCCAAGGGTCCCTGAAGCTCTATAGCCCTGATACAAGGCAAATCTCATTGGACTGAAAGGGAAAAATGCCTTTCTTACAGCTGTCAATAGCATGAGACTCCATGAGTTGGTGACGTGTATTTAAAGGCATTACTAACTAATCTTCCTCCTCCTCCTTAGAATTAAGGGATCTATTGAATTCTTGTGTCCTGTCACACAGGAATGGAAACTAAAGCTAATGAACTTAAAATGGGCTCAAGGTGACAAATATTATTTATAAAGTGAGACAACAGGAGAGGCACACAGTTACAAAGAAATGTAATAATCACACTCCTAGGGTTAGACTGAGAAATGAAAGTTGACGAAAAGAGCCTGTTACCTTTGTCTAGCTGCTGTATGTTAGAGAGAGAGGAGTCCTATTTCTGCTGAAAGAAGCAAGAAATGGTGTTTGAAAGCCAGTATTAGACGAGCAATTAGAGGACTCCTAGTAGTATCTATGTGGATAATTAAATACATTTATTTTAATCATGAACATTTAAAGGAATCAGGGCACTCTTCCAAGAATTCAGTCTCAAAAGTTATAGAGGGGCCTTTTTGAGAAGACATTCTTGGCAGAACATTGAACTGCCCATTCCCACATGATGTTATCTCACCACAAGCCAATTTGCTGTGTGGCAGAGGAATGATTGCAAGGTGCCAGATTTACCCCATCCTCCAGCCCCACCCCCACCCCCTACCCGGTATTGTAAATAGCAGGGACAGCCATCTGAAGAAGCTACCACCTGTTGAAGAGGTGCAAAGTATCTGGGGGCTGGACTTGATGATCCTTCCGGGTCCCTTCCAGCCCAAACGTCTATGAAATGTCTATGAAAGTGCCTGTAGTGCTCACAGGTTCTCAAACACCCCGGTTTCTATTCAAAAGCAGCTTTTGGGAGGGGGAGATAATGGTGGGTAGGGGGAGGCAGCCCCAAATTTCATCCAATGGGCACAACAACTTCATCTGATAATCCCAACCATCCAGTAGGAAGAGCAGACCACTCCCTCAGAGGTGAAATTATGCATATTTTACCTTAAACCATCTAGTCATTCAGTATAACGAACTGAATGCAAAGTAGGAGCCAGCCCAGATGCACTGACCTCTCTCTTTATATATCTTGGTTAAGTCAGCTATTAAATGCACAGGCAAGATTCTTCTCAGTATCCCCAGTGGAGCCCAAATTAAATCAATGGCCAAAAATCAAGTGTAGCCCCCAGTCTGCAGTGAAAGGCAAAGTTGGGCATCAGGTTTGGTTTTTGCCTTTCGGGTGAAAAACAAGGGCCTTTCTACCTCATCTCTGCATAATCTGCAAAGGGATATTTCCAACTGAATAGAAGTCCCGGCAAGGCACGGGCTTGAACAGAATCCCACTTTTAACTCGCATGTAAGAGCTGCAGACTCAGAGACTGTGAATTCTGCTCTAACATTTTAGCAACCTGTTAGCAAGCACATTGGACCATTCTGCCACGCGGAGCCCTGTTCATCAACAGTGCAAGACAGCCCAAGAATAAAAAATAAGGACATTTATAGCAGCTTGGCCAAAAGCCATTAACCTTGCCCATAATTAAAAGCCAGGATTAAAAGGAAAGGCTAGGGTATGATCCAAATTAAATACATTGTAGCACTTTGGGGTTTTTGGGTAAGCCACAAAAGAAAAGCTCCCTTTGGCACCTGCTACTAGACCACATCTGTGGCATTCTGCCACTGCACCTTGCAAGCTGCTCTAGCCAACACTTTCTCTGTTGCCCTGGCCAGCATTCGAGCTCCAACAATGGCATCCCTAAAAAACAGCCAAGAGGAAAATGAGTATAATTATCAGTGGAAAACCTAATGAACTCCCACTTGACATTGTAGTCCCAGATCCTGCAGAGAGCACTGAAGTCAGGGTGGGAAGGGCATGCTACGGAGTGCGGCGCATTCTGCAGGATTGTGACCATTATGAAATGAGGTTCCCAACTCCAAAGAAAAGTCTTTCTCCTCAGTTCAGAGAGGGGAGAGACAAACTTAACAGCCCCCAAAGGTGAGTAGTGGCCCTGCTCTTCACCAGCAAATGCCAATGCAATCTTTTGCCGTAAAGCTTCAGTGAGAGAAAGGGAAGCCCCTAAAGACTTGCTTTCTGACAAGTTTTAAAAAGAAAGAAAAAGTATCTCTTCTGAGTAATTAAAGCCTGTTGGTGAGAGGCAGGCAATAGCCATATGGGATATGACAGCTAATGGTTCACAGCAAAGGCAAAGGCTTATTAGCATTCAGGAATATTAAACAAATGCAGAATAAACTCAGGCTCCATTCATAGAAAGACTAGGGAAATCTCTCTTGAGTCATAAGCCCACTTAATTGCAAATCCACACAGATGTTTCCTTTTGAATTTGAGAAGTGATTAATAAATAAAGTAATGTTTATTTTGGTTGAAAATATAATAGTAAATAACTTTTATAGTGCCTAGTTAACAAAGTATCCCTAGCACTTTATGACAAATCAGATTCAGATTAACTGACTAAAACATACAAGCTGTAAACAAAGCTCGAAAAAACCCTCTAAATAACATCAATATGCCATGCAAACTGTGTAGAAAGCACAAACATGATACTTGCACAGTGCAATATTAAAGTATGGTACAATAATTGATCCTATGGGTTACAATATAGCATTTAATATGCACCTTAATTGGCCTTTAGCATTTCCTTAGCCATGACGTGACCATGATGCATTTTGTTTGGGGGTTTTTTGGATTCCAGACAAGTAAAAGCAGCCTTTTAAAAATAATGCTGAATTAAATTATCTATTGAAAAAAATGCTATACCCAGTCCTCTACCTTGCCCCTCTGAATGTGTGGGCAGCTCTCAAAGTACATCAGACTTACACCCAGCAAGCCAAGGACAGAATCTGTCAGTCTGGCTGTCAGCAGAAGTACTGAGAGCTCCTGAGGTTCAGGGCACAGAATTCATTTTAACTCAGTAGTAACACTCTTGTGGTCCAGTGGTAGACTCCTTGTCTGCCATGAAGGAGACCTGCATTCAATTCCTGGATACATATGTAACTATAGCTGTCAAGGCTCCAGACTCCATCTGGCCTTTGGATTCTGTCTCAGTTGCCTAAAGAAGAGATGGAAGCTCTGGGCAGCCGCCACTCCTCTGTGTTCCTGCCCAGGCATACGTGTTGATGGTCCTGGTGACCTCACATATACACCATGATCCAGAAGGATCAGCAGGTACCTTCTACACTTTTATAGGTTCCACATCTCATTTGCTCTGTACCTTTCATGCAAGTGCACAGATATTAGTAAATACTTCCACTTTTACTTTCCCTGCATGCAAGGAGTGCACCTGCCTAATCAGTGTATTCAAACATAGAATGTTTCATGCATACAAAGCAGTGGGTGGTGTCAGGGGAAGGCCTTTGTACAAAACTTCAAAAACTCATTGACGCTTGTTGTGATCCAACCTGTTCTCTTCTCAGATATCTTTGGGACAAGGGATACATCATCATGACCTGGGTGTGAATGCACAGTGTCTGAAGAAGGTGTAAGGAAAGATGCCAAGATGTTGGTGGAATATTATCAGACTTCCTCAGGAATACAGTCCATCATACCACCGAGCTAGTGATAAAGGAATGCGTCATGTCCAGCATCCAACTCTGCACCCTGTTAGGTAGGAGCAGGCCACCATACAGGCACAAAGGTTTACAGGCTTGAAGAAATGGGGATGACAGCCTGCCATGGCATTTTCATTCATGCAAACTCTTATTTCCTTTACATGCTTCTGTGTACTTCACCGATCCCATCTGGAGAGGAATGTGTGGTATTGTGCCCCGTTTGTGTGGCTATACTGAAAAGCATGAGCTCTACCTGCCCCTGACCTGACTTAGAAGCTCACCAGGCAGTGTCCAAGGGCCACAATAATTTGGTGCCAGTCCTGACTTCCATTTGCAGGGATTTCTTTTGCAGAAATTACACTGAAAGTCAGGAAGCTTGCCCTGTACTTGGGTTCTGGTGGAAGAATCCAGCTGGCCAGATTAACACCAGTCAAATACCTAGCAAACATGAAATGTTTATTGTGTTTCTAATGTTGACTTTTTTAATTCATGCATAATTCAAGATACATATATAATTCCAGAGTAAACACAGACATAACTTTTCTGTTGACTATTCCTTGACCTAGTTACTGTGCAAATATGCCTTGGAATTTAGCAGAGATAAGAAGGCAAGACCTTCAGAAATTTCAAGGGCTCACAGATAGGTTATGCACATCTCAAAGCAAAAACTTACCAGAAGGCATCTACAGTAAACTCTGTAGTAAGTGTCATCAGCATCTTTCAGATATCTCTAAAGGTTATAGCCTGTGGTATCACATGAGGGTTGAAGTGACATAAAAACGTATTTAAGTACAAAGGGAAACTTTCAAAATAATGTTTGTTGAGGACACATACCATAGACCACCGGAAGATTAGGGCTTTTCTTTTCTCCTTTGAAGGGCAGAATCTGAAAAGGTTGAAGTTAGATGGGTGTTTCCTACTAGATTAGAAATAGACCCAATCTAAAATCCCACTCTGACATTTTGGCAAAGTTGGTATTTGGGACTGGATGCGGAGCAGGACTTTGTTTCTGTCCTTATGTTTTATATTTAGTTTTGATGAGAAACAAACTTCCACTTCAGCCTGCCTGTACATTTTTGCAAGTGAGTGGTCCCTTTTGAAGTTAAAGATGTGTTTTAAGTGCTTTGCTGTATAAGGTTATCTTAAGATGGGTAGAATCAGAGTTGGATTGGACCTCAAAGGTCATTCAACTCCCCTGAGGAGCTTGTTCTAACATCCATCTGTTCTTACAATTATGAAACTTTTTCTGATTTTTCATTTAAATCTGCTTTGCTGCAGATCCTGCATCATGTCCCACTCTCAGAAAGCTGTTCTTCCTTTACTTTGTGGCAGCCTCTCAAATATCTGTAAACTGCGATCATGCCCTCCCCAATCTCCTTTTCTCCTAGCTAAGCATATCTAGATCTCTCAACCTTCCCTCATAAGGCTTCTCTTCCAAGCTCTTTATCATCTCTGCTAACTTCTGACTCTTCTGGTTTCTCCATATCCTTCATAAAACACAGAGCCCAGAACTTTAAGCAATATGCCAGAGGAGGCCTAACCAGTGCCAAGTATAACGCTTATAAAATTTGATCAAAATCTAACTTCAGGGGAGAAAAAAAGAAAACAAAAGAAGACTGTATCTTGCTTTTTGATCAGCTACAATGAGGGTTTGTTAAAATTATTTGCCAAATGTGTTTTTATGAACACCTGAGTCTGTAGGTTGGTCACAATGCTAATTCAGCTAATTAAACTATTTTAGAAATTCACTGAATAGCCTAAGAATACCTCGGAGTTAACCTTTATACAGTACTGGCATTTCTACTTAAATTAATCTCAGTTTGCTGCAAAATGAATGTTGCTGTTTTGTTAAAATAACTGTGTCAACCTAGAGCTGGCTATTTTGTTAACTTTTGCAGAAACAAAATTTTGATTGTATGAATATTCATGGACAAAATAATGAAGAGGGTTGGACAAGGCATGCTAAAACTGATTAAGGAGAGGCTGAGTAAATATATGCATACAGTGTTAACTCACTGGATATAAGCAGCATCTCTCTTTCATAGAGGATCTGACTGAATTAAATAGGGAATCTTCCAGTTTCAAAATACACAACAAATGTGATTATCCAGCCCTAATAATGTCCAACAGCCATCTAATAGCCCTCTCTAACCACTAGACTACTCTGTCCAGGGAGGAATTGATACTAATTGGTCTGAAAGCATCTTCTTTACAAAAAGAGCTTGATGCAATTACAACACTTTGCTTAAGCACCAGAGAGCATGTCTACACATGCAGTTAGTGCACATGAATAAACTCTGAAGCTTATTGCTCTGGAGTTTTTTGCTCCTGGGGGCACCATTTGAACATGAGCCTGAAAGTAATTAATTCTAGATCAGCCAACTCCAGAGTTTATTCATGTGCAGCATGTGGAGCCCGGTCGGAGCAGCGCTGGCTGGCAGGAAGCACCAGGGGTCAGCTGCCAGCCCAGAGCTGCTCTGACCTGGCTCAGTGTTCTGCAGAGAGGATGGCTGTGGCACAAGGGTGCTTCAGCATGGAGCTAGCTGACAGGCAGCCCCTGCACTGAAGCACACTCATGCCATAGCCAGCCAAGTCAGCATCTACATGTGCATTGCTGCACATGAAAAAACTCCATAGCAGGGTAGTAAAGGCGACCCTCGCCATTGGTGGGGGATACATTCCCGTGATCCCTGGAAACGGTGCTCCAGTAAGTATTTAAAGTGTATTTAAAATGTGGGTTCAGCATTCATGAATATTTGAAACCGCAAATGGTGAACGCATGAATACCGAGGGTTTCCTGTACCTGTATTTACTTGTAAATATTTACTTGTAAATACAATTTACTACTCTTCTGTGGAGTTTAATAGTTTCCTGCAGTCACACATGTAGATACTGAGATGTTTACTGTGCAGCTAATTAGTCAGCTCTGCAGTAAACGTCTCGTGTAGACATGCCCTTAGAGCCACCCATGTATGTTCACTCATTGCTATTCCCTTTGATGTTTCAAGACAATGGTTAAATATTATTCTACTTTCTTTAGGCCTAGTTACTAGAAACTCTTGGTGTTATATGGTTGTTTGAGCTATGTTTCTCTCCCGGGTAAAAGGCAAAATAAAGGTTACTGTGTATACTGTCAATGACCTCAGCTACTGCTGGCTAAATTGCCAGCAAAACTATCATGCTTTTCAAAAAGGTTTGTTGTATTTCTTATGCTTCCTCTGGCAAGACTTTCTCTTGAAAGACATTATGTCTTTTAAGAATGCTTCATAATCTGCTGAGGCTAATAATCTCAGATAAAGTAAAAAGGGAAAGAAAAACCATTTGTGGATAAGATTAGTATAGATTTTGAAAGTGTATAAAGGAGGTCACTCATGAAACCGCAGAACAGAACAACAGTACTGTATACAACAGGGTCTGTGATGTCGTGTATATACCTAGCCATCTGAGTGGTGACTAGAATTACTGGGAACAATTTGCCCATCACCCAGCCTACCACTATGCCATTGTAAAGCAACTGC
>NW_017729014.1:4937886-4945829 GCF_001723915.1 Gavialis gangeticus
GGTGTCCTCATTAGGAGCTCCCCAGTGGAGTGGGGGTTCCTGGGTGCTCTGTACGGGCACAGAGCAGTGCCGGGGAGGCACAGCTGGTTCGGCGCCGGTGTGGTGTGGTGGGGGGGTTGAGACCCCAGCCCGTGAGGGCGGCATTCAGCCCAGTAGGGCAAAGGACCCAGAGAAGGGTCAGGGGGCCAGGCACAGCTACGGGCCACCTGAGCCCCAAGCGTGGTTTAGCGCGGGACAAGCCCCAGAGAGGGGCAAGGGCGCGAGAAGCATGGGACAAGCCCCAGAGAGGGGCGAGGGCGCGGGTGGAGGCCCGAGGCAGGCCGGCGCATGCGATCAGAGCCCAAAGAAGGGCGAACAGCCAATAAGGGCGCGAGAAGCGCGGACATAGGCCCCAGAGAAGGGCGAGGGCACGAGAAGCGCGGACATAGGCCCCAGAGAAGGGCGAGGGCATGAGAAGCGCGGACATAGGCCCCAGAGAAGGGCGAGGGCGTGAATATCAGAGAGGCCCCGGCGAGGGTGCTTATATCGGAGACACGAGAACGTCCGAAATAACTGCGAAGCTTGGGGCATGCTAAAGGGGAGGTAGGAGGCACGCATAGCCCATAAGGCTGGGGCGCACCAGGTCACCCACAGAAACGAGGAGATCAAAGGCAGCCTCCCGTATTAAATTATATGACATCAAAGACGTGGCGGGCGAGAATAAGAGGGTGCTGGATCTCCTAATTGGCATGGCTGGGGGGCCTGCCCATCTGTCCATGGGGCAATCGGCCCAGTCTCTCCTGCCACAACTTTGCTATTACAATAAACTGGTGGTAAATATGAGAGGCTGCCCATTACATGCCCTGATGCCAGGGGGTGCCATCCACGGCTCCGTACCTTCCCTACACCATGGCCCATGCTTTGCTTTGCTTTGCAGGTGGCATACAGAATATCGTCATTCTCCTGACCCCTAACTTCAGCCACATTCATTGGGCTCTGTGCCCCTCACTCATACTGGGCTCCTTGCCCCACGCACACAGTTGGGGCTTCTAGCCCCTGGGCTCCTTGCCTCTCACAAGGCTCGACACCTCTTGCTGGGCTCCATGCCCTTTCCCAAACTCTGAGTTCCTTGCCCCTCATTTGCTCTGGGCACCTTGCCCCACTCTGGACCCCCTTGGCCTTGCCGACCTCCTTGCCGGGTTACCCAATAACCTATTAGGTTGTGGAGGCTCAGGTTATAAGGCACCCTTCCTCACCTTTTACCGAGGTGGTTACTGGCCTGGCATTTCTTGGGGGCTGTCCTGCCATGAACAGCCACACCAGGTCACCCATCTCCAGCAGGGTGCAGTTTCAGGTCATGCCCAAGACCACTGATGCCATTCTTCCCCATAACCTCACCCTTACCTCCAAGATGTTTCAGGAGCAGCTCAGCCTGATGTTGCCTCCTTGGCTGCTCAACACTGACTGCTGCCTCTCTGGCCTATGTTTGAAAATGGCCACCCCCATCAGGCACCTGGTGACTGCCTGCTCCAGCCCTTGAAGTGGCAAGCGCCAAAGGTGCACTGCCACACCTACATATAACTATAAGCTGATGACTAGTCCCATTGAAGTCTCTGTGGTTATTCATGTGCTTAATGTTAATGCATGTGATAAAATACTGTATTGGAGTGGGTCTCAGCACAAGCATCTACACATGAAATTTAATGTGAAGTAATAAACACCAGCACATATTGCACCACAGTTTTTTTTCTCCTGGGCACCAAGTCTTCACATACGCCTGGGACCACAGCATGCTGAGCCAGGTCAGAGCAGCTCTGACTGACAGGGGCCCCTGGGGGTCAGCCTGCCAGCTCAGGGCTGCTCTAACCTGGCTCAACCTGCTGCCAAGGGGCTGGCTGGGATGCAAGGGTGCTCCAGTGCAGGGTTAGCCAGGATGCAGCCCCGCAGTGAAGCACGTTCATACCCCAGCCAGCCCTATCAGCATCTACATATGTGTTGCTGTACACTAAAGAACACCACCACAGGATAGTACTTGTATTTACAAGTACTAACCTGCAGCTGAGTTAATTAGTTTCCTGCAGCCAGTAGGGTTGCTTGTGTAGACGTTGAAAGCTTACTGCGGAGCTAATTAGGCAGCTCCACAGTAGACATCTTGTGTAGATGCACCCAGCACGCTCGGCATCTTGCTGAATCAAGTCCTATGTGCCAGAATGAGCACCGCTGAGAGACAACCACTGTACAGAAGACAGCAGAAGCCATACAGGGCACGGTATACCCTGCAGAACAGCAGCATGACAGAGTGCAGGAAAGCTTGGCCAAAACCACAGGAATAAGCATTCCTAAAGAAAATCACTATGGCTCTTTAGTGTCGTAACAGATGCAACTGGATCTCTGTTATAGCATCTTGTGCAGCAACTCAAAACAAAAGTTACAGTAGGGCAACTTGACTAAAACCTTAGCCATTACCTCAAAGAATAATTTATCTATAACCATTTTGAGCACATGGTACAGCATGTGGGGAATTCCTTACTTGCAATGAATGCTATTCCACTCTATACTCTTCCCCATTCTGCTTACCACTGGTAAGGCCTCACTCAGGGCATTGGTGTACATAGAATTGTTTGTGGTTAAAATAAAGCAATGTAGTCAATTTGGGGCAGGCCCAGGTGTGGATGCTCTTCATATTTTGATTTAAAAGTGTCTTGTTTTGGTTGAGCTGGAATAATCATGTTCACACAGGGTTGGCACCAGTGAAACTAAGCCAATGAGTTTGAGGAGACATGGCTGCTTTTGTCTGCAAAGGGCAGTGTCCACTCAGAAAGTGGAATGAGCTACCTTGCACTTACTGCATATAAAGTGTGTCTACACAAGGAGTTAATGCAAAAAAAAATATTGTGTTGTAAATGCTCCCCCTAGCTTATTTCCTGGAAACTGTCCCACATAGACAAGTTCCTATGTTGGAAAGAGTGAGCAGGTAGTTTAGCTTCCTCATGGTGCTCCCTAGCTAGCATTACAGTTGTGTCCAGCTAAGTTCCCATGCAACAATCAGATCTTCCACAGCAAAGCATCAATATAAACATGGATTTCTGGGTTTAGCCAAGATAATACCTACACAGCACGTGCTGGCTTTCATGTACACCATTTTGCAGTTTCACACAGATGTAGTCCTGCTGAAATATATTTTTCTGAAGGTGAATAAATACCACTTCTCAGTTTATGCTGCAGGTTTCCCGGAAGGAAAAATGGTGTAATTGTTTTGCATTTTGTGGGTGGTCAGGAACAAATGCCCAGACAACAAACATAGGTCAGGGTGAACCAATTAGTTGCTAAACTCCAGGGCCTTAAAAAATGTGAGTGCCACTTGGAAGCAAGCAGTCTGTGAATCCCCTTTTGCTTAATTTAGGAAGAGCAAACCTGCATCTGTGTGGAGGGTGGGGCCTTAGGCAAATTGGCCAAAACTACAGTTCTGTTCACGTTACCACAACCTCCTTCCATGTGCTTCAGCTGAGCTACATCTGTTTTGCATGCTAATGCATTTGAGAGTAAAATGAAGCCTTAGGTCCTGGGTGCCAGTCACCTGGGGTGAAATCCATCCCACGCAGGGGTCCTGTAAGTGTCCAGCGCACCATTTGGGAACTATGCTGTACTTTGTACAGAGGGGAGAGTTCATCGGCTAAGACAGAGATCTTCCTGGGAAGTGTCATACTGTGGAGCCTGCTACACTACACCTGGGAAGAGGGTACAGGAAGGGAAAGGGGTGTGAGGCAGGACACTGCTGAGCAGAGCAGAGCAAGGTATGCAAAAGTCAGCAAAGAAACTGAAAATCATTTCACGTGGAAACTTTCAACTTCCAGCCAAGAATAAAACAGACACCAGGGTGAAAACGTTCATTTCCCTTCTGAGGCCAAAAGTGTTGTCTTTTCAAGGAAGAAAAGGTGCACTCAGGAACATAGTAATATCTCTCTTTCCCAGGTTGTTTGATACCATGGAGGGCCAGGTAGTATAGTTTGCTGAGCGCACTCTGAGATGTTTCTCTCTCACACTGGGAGCATCCCACTCTGTGGCTTTTGCAAAAGAACAGGAGCATTTGCACTTGGTCATTTCCTGCAGACCAAGGAACATGAGTCAAAGCCACTCTTAACCCACACCTTCACATTTTGGATTCCAAGGCACCATGTATGTCCCTATCCACACAATGCTAGTGGCAATAAGTCAATGCAATATGTCAGTGTGATACAGGAAGGGGAAGGGAAAATTTTGGATAAACTGCTTTTATGAGTTACAAAATTATTGGCAAACCCATTTGAGTTTCCATTGAAACAGGAGCTTTTATTTTAATTTATATTGTAATGAAAGCTTGTAACAGTACAGTATCATAAACACAAACAGCACAATCTTATAAAAATTTCATCTTTATCTATTTTGGGAAGAAATAGCCCTGTCTGCCTAATTGAAGCATCTGTCATTCTGACATTAAATAGTGCATCCATGGCCCGTTTATTATATTTCCTTGCATTCCTCATACACTGTTAAATTGAAATAACACTGTTAGCTTGGAGATAAAGGGAGATAATAGGTATTTTATAACGAGCAGAAAGGAGGATTCATCTTCAGTTGGAGCTGGGAATTGCTTTATCTTTGCTGCTGTTGATACTGCTTTGTTACCCTAAAGGGGCGTTTCTGCTGCTCAAATTTCCCAGTTCTCTAATAAAAGTAAGATCAAGTGAGAAACATTTATACAAACATTAAGAGACATGATTGCAAGACAGCTACTCATCAGTATTTGAAGTGATCTTTTGTATGAGCTGTTCCCACAAATGACTGTGGACATGCATAAAGAAGTTGCACAGCAAAGCTGCATTTAAATAATGTTTAAAAAGGGCACTTCAGAGATTTATTTTTCATCATTTTTAAAATCATCTTTTCCCCTTGTTGTCATTTATAACCGCTCCTTGCCAAACACAACACTAAATTCAATTTTGGAGTTAATTCTCTCCCTTCCATTCGGCACATGCAAGCAGCCTTGTTGCTGTAATCGGCTGGTTGCGGTCACTTGAGCCAAGTTCATTTTACAGTGATGCCTGTGAGTGGTGGGTCTGTGCAGATGCTGGCTCTATCTTTTGTAGAGCTGCACACAAGCACTTAGCTCTATGCACTCTCATTTGTTGTTGCAGGTTGGCATGCAGGCTGAGGAGCTGTGCACATGTTGGTTTATTCTCATAGGATCGAAAGTATGTGGTGAAGGTTGGAGCCAGATGGGTTTGCTTCACTAAGGCCACATACAAATTGTGGGGGTTAAGCCACACTGGGGATGTCTACACATGAATATTAATACAACGCAATGAACTCTGGCATAGTTTGCACTAGAGTTTATTGCTCCCAGGTGCAGCGTTTATACATGCACCTGGGACCACAGCATGTTGAGCCAGGTCTGGCAGGAGGCCCAGAGGGGCAGTCTGCTAACCTGAGGCTGCTCTGACCCAGCTCAGTGTGCTCCCAAGGGACTGGCTGGGGCTTGAGGGTGCTCCAGTACAGGGATAGCCAGCAGGCATCCCCTTACTGAAGCACCCACATACCCTGGCCAGCTACATCAGCATCTTCACATGTGTTGCAGCAAAATAAATAACTGCTGTAGAACAGTACTTGTAGTTGGTAGAACTAACCTACTGCAGAGTTAATTAGTTTATCCCAGCCTAATAGCTCTGCACATGTAGACAGAGACATCTTACTGTGGAGCTAATTACTCTGCAGTAAACATCTCATGTAGATGCACCCACTGGCTTGTTTATGTGGGGCTAGACTGGATGATCAGGTGAGACCCCTTCCAGCCCCACTTTCCTACGATCCTGTAATCCTATTTGGGACTGTATATGAGTTGTGTGGTTCTGTCCTGACTAGCCAGTTTTTTTTTCCAGGGCTACACACAACAGCAGCAGAAGTCTGCACTGGCTGGTTTGTTACCAGAGAGTTGCCCAGTTACTATCCTATTAATGCATTTAAGGGAATCCTTTCCCCAACCATGACCCAACAGCCAGACCAGACCATCCATGTCAAGCAGCCACACTGGCAGCAGCTTCAGTCCCATTCACCAGCCATAAGAACTAAGAAACTTCATGAAAAATAAGTCTTTCCTGCTAAAATAGACCTTTTAAAGGGGTTTATAAGACAGCTGCACAAGGCATCAGGAGGAGGAACTCCACTGACGGGATGACGTTGCCCTGACATGGGAATAAACACACCTTTAAAATCTGTGAAATGAAGGGCTTCAGAATAAAAGCAAGCATCAGTGAGGACTTCTGGGGACTTGACAGTGGCTTTGCTTCTGGTTCTGAAATCACAGGAAAAGCACAGAGCCCTCTCAATGCACCGGTATTTTCAGCCATGCCTCAGTTCCTCTTGCTTCTCAAGGCTCTTTGAAATGCTGAGGTTTTATAATAACAGGAAAAACCATCTTTAATTTTGGTGGTGCCTTGGCTTCTCTGCTGCAGCCAGTCAGGCCAGAATGCCAATGAAGTGAGCAGGGAGGCTTCTTTCAACAGCCTTTCCCCTCAGCAGTGCAAAGTGGATTAGTTTCCAAATCCCCAAGTCCATTTGCTGCAGAAGCTGTGCTGGCATCTGCCTGTTCATCCCTAGGACACCATTTTGTCTATCTCATCATACATGCGAGATGCTAATATCCAACCGAACCTCGGTGCTGTGAGACTGACATGTACCAGCTTCTCGTCAAGACATATCACTGCTCAGTGTTATGACCCTCCTTACCAGGAGCCCTTGGCTAACCAAATGCTAAGACCTGTGCTAGGAGGTTCACAGCCATTAGATATATTGGCTCGACTTGCAAAACTCCAACTAAACTTCACGGGAACAGAGCGACAGCTCTCAGCACCCACAATGCTACAACAGTCTCAGCCCAGGAAATGTTCTACAGCCTGCACCTAACAGTACCGTGTTTAGAGGTGAGCAGGGAGCTCAGTGTGCACAGCCTGTCGAGGAGCTGACTTCCCTGCAAAGACTCTTTATGTGGGGGTGGTTTATGCCACTCAGGAGTGGGCAAACACCTGAAGGCCCCAACCCCAAGAACAGAAAGTGTCGTTCCATGCAGACTGGCAAGTTCCTGCTTGCCTGACTACTCCAGAGGTGTAAAATTCTTGCACATGTGATTAAAGCAGCATTCATGTTTTCATTCTCAGTCATCACAGCAGCAGGCAGGTGGCAGGAGATTTTATGCCTGAGCTGGCAAATCTGCATCACAATTGTGTGAGGCTGATCTACGTTGGCACAAAGGATGTGTACAGAAGTGGTGGGATTAGAGCAACAAAATGAAAGTTTTTCTTCTATGGAAAGTAAAATCCTCCAAAACATCTGTGCAATGTTCATTGGATCCAGAGGTGTCTACAGAGCCCTGTGCAATGCTCACCCTCTTTATTTGCCAGCAGGTTCTCTTACAGACAGGTCCACAGGACATTTCATAGCGCACCATTCAGCTGATCTGTAGTGTATTTTATGCCTTTAGTACACCAAGTGCTGAAAAAGAAATGCGCAAGGTTTTTGTTTTTGCTTTCTTCACTGAAAATGTTGAAGGGTGAATTTTCAGAGTTTTCCCACAAAGTCAGCCAAAATGTGATTTCATGAAGCAGCTCAAGTTGCCCTCTGTCTTTTGGAAACTGGAGGCACATCTACATGAGGCATTTACTGTGGAGTAGATTAATTAGATCCGCAGTAAACATCTTAGCATCTACATGTGTGGCCATATTAGGCCACAGGAAACTAATAAACTCCACAGCATGGTAGTATTTGTAAAGACAAGTACTATCCTGCTGCAGATTTTTTTTTACTGCACAGCAGCATAGGTGTAGATGCTGACATGGCCGGCTGGGGCATGAGGGTGGTTCAGTGCAGGGCTACCTGCCAGTTAGTCTCATACTGAAGCACCCTTGTGCCCCAGCCAGCCCCTCCACAGCCCA
>NW_017729014.1:4946169-4961197 GCF_001723915.1 Gavialis gangeticus
GGAGCAGCCCCAGGTTGGCAGGCTGATACCCTTCCCCCCACCCCCCACCTCCCCTGCCACCAGCTGGGGCTGCTCTGACCTGGCTCAAGGTGTTGTGGTCCCAGGCACACGTGTAAATGTGATGTCCACGAGCAATAAACTCTGGCACGATATGCACTGGGATTTATTGTGTCCCATTAATATGCACATATAGACAGACCCTGGAAGTCTCAGTAGGACTTATTCCATCTTTATGCCAGTGGATGCTGCTGCTTCAACTCTCAATCTTCAGCAATAATTACTACATCCTTTTCTGAGTAATCTGCTCCATCCTATAAAGAATAACTTGGAGCTTAGGTTGGCAACAGGATACACATTTGGGCACCTCCTGCTGTACAGTGGACCCACGACAAGCAGCCCACAGACAAACACCAGGCCAGTTTGCATTGCAAATATCATTAATATCTGCCAGCCTCCGCTGCTGGCTTCCCTACCCCCTGCAGAGATTGCACCAGGTAGAAATGTCAGGCTTTAAATCAAAAGCAGCAACCTAAAATTAACACCCTTTCAGTAGAGAATGGAAAATGTCTTGAGGAGGAGATGGTCAGGCAATTATGAGATGGGTCACATCACTCTTCCCTGTGCTCCATTGCGGGGACCCTGGGGTTTCCAATTGCAGGGCGATGCAGGGGAGACAGGGTGACATTTAGTAGCATTAGCAGATAAGAATGCAGTGAGTGGCACTTATTGCTTTCCATGCAGTTCTCTTTCAAGCCACTCCACTTGTTGAGCAAGTTGAAGCCCTGCTAATGTCATCTCAGGGAGCCAGCTTTTGGGGGCAGTTCTTCTAAAAGGATTTCCCTTGATGCTCAGGCACACATGAAGTCACTACTGAGTTCAGGGGGAGCCTCCTGTTTTGTAGTGATGGCCTGAAGGCTCACAGCCTCTCCACAACACATAGCTTCACCTTTCCTGCTGCTTCCCAGTGGAGAGGTCTGGAAAGGTGGCAATGGGAGCACCGGAGAAGCCAGGGGAACACTCGGCTGTCCAGGGGAGGAGAAAGAAAATGTGAAACCCGTGAGTAATGAAACGGTAACATTTAGCGAGGTACAGACAGGGCAGATCAATTATTTCCAAGGCTTAGGGGTTGGGGCTGGTCTTGGCAGAAACCAGCCCCCATACACTGTATTCCAGCCTGCATCTGGTTCTGTGTTTCTTGACTTGAACATCATGGGGGTTGCAGCTTCCTTGTTTTGAGATCGTGGGAGCAGCTGCATATTGTTCAGGCCCTGGTGTAATAAAGGCAATTGTCAGAAGTAGATTTACCCCAGGGAGCTGGAACCTCCCTCCATTCCTATAGTAATGAATTCCCTGATGTGGAAATCCTGAATGAAATTCACATGCTCACACCAACCTCAACTGCTTCCCCTGACATGGCAAGAAGGAATAACTGCAACCCAGGCATTGTGGCTTAATGAGAAGACTGATATGGTCATTCAGAGTTAACCCAGTGTCTGTTTGCTTGGGGGAAGTGGCTCAGCCAAGGTAGTTAAAGTGCTGAAAGCTGAATAACAACTGTGGTAGGCTAGCCAGCGGCAGCCCTGCACACCACCTCCGGAAAGGTTTAAAGTGATTGGTGGGGCACTCCCCACCAATAAAGAAAGGCAAGGGGAGAAGCTTGCTCCACCCCTACCCGGGGGTGAAGCCAGGAGCCAAATCAGAGAAAGGACTAACCCCCTCTCTCTCTGGTTGGTCCATTTGCAATCTGGGGGTGGAGGGTACAGGAGCGGACCAAGACCCCGGTGCTGCAAGTGGCAGCTCGGGTCTCCAACCCCCTGCACAGGGCAGGGCACTCAGTGCGCAGATTGGTGTACAGAGGGTCCTGGAGCAGACCTAGACCCTGGGGCTGCACATGGTGGTTTGGGTTCCCCAACCCTGGCACGGGGCTGGACAAGCGGTACACGGATCAGTGCACGGAGGGTCCGGGAGTGGACTGAGACCCCAGCACTGCACAAAGTGACTCAGGTCTCCCACACCTTGCATGAAGCAGGGCCATCAGTGCACATGACGATGCTCAAGGCCATGAGCAGGCCACAACTGGGAGGAGCGAGAAAAAGACCACCCGCACCCCCAACCCCCTCAGCCCCATTCCCAGAGCCCTGTAGTCTCTCATGACCCAGTTGGGATTGCTCAGAGCCGTGTCATTCATGCCCACATGGATAAGAAGCGTAGAATAGTGGTCAGAGGGCTGGATAACCTTTGGGATCCTCTCTGCTATGTCGCTGATGTGGGCCCCCGGGATGTATCAGACCTCCCAGGCTAGGGGGCTGGGGCAGCAGATTGTCCCCTCAGGAGGGAGTCTCCCATGATGACCACTCTGCGTTTCATCTTAGGGAGAGTAGGGATGGGTGATCCTCCTATGCCTGCAGGAACTGGCATCTCCGCAGGCTCTACTGGGGCTGCAAGAGGTTTGTACCTGTTGCAAAGCCCCAGAGGGGAGGGGACCTTGGTGCAGCAGGCCTTGAGGCCCTTGGGGTCAGCAAACAAAGAAGTGAGGTAGCTCACATCACCTCTCTTGCTGCATTTGACTCCCCAGCCTGAAGTTTCAGGTTTTTAAGGTCACTTGGGGGACAATCTTGAACACGAATCCCAGAGCAGGGCTTCAAACAGGTGCCTTCTAGAGCCAGATCAAGCTGCCTCAGCCATTCCACCACCACACCCCCATAGCTGCTCTTTGCACCAGTAATAAGTAGTGAGTCAATTAAAAGTTCCCAGTAATCTAAGGTATAATTTGCTGGAGATTGCAGCTGGTGCTGCCCCAATTCATCATACCTGTGAAGGAGCTGACAGAAACAAAAACATTTTAGGTAAAAGGTAAAATTGACAATGGAAAAAAAAAGATCCCAGTGCCTTTATTTCTAAATTTTAAATGAAAAAATGCAAAAGGTAGAATTGCAGCACTTGCAGCTCCTGCTATGTTAACTTCACTCCAAGCAAATATTGTCTTACTGGAAGCACAGTGATGTAAACATAACGCAGTGAGTACATACACTATGTCACATCAGGCACCAAATCAAACTGTCTAAAGTACTGTAATTGGCAGAGATTGCTTACATTTTTTTTTAAATCACAGCAGTTCAGGCTTCAGTGGTAAACATATAGTAAACTTCCCAGATAAGCTGTGTGTAACCTATTGATATAATTGTGATGATTATTAAAGGACAATGTATCAAGATGGACAAAGTATAACTAAAATGTCAGCGGACCAAATTCTCGTGAGTGGAATGATTATGAATTGTCACAGCTGGAGCAATTCAAGGCAACCGTGGGAGAGAAAGGAAGCAGGGAACTTTTTCTGAATATCACTATGACAAGTTTTCAGAAGCCTGGGGAAAAAAGGTAAATTACTTCCAGAGTGGCAGCACAGAAACACAGCTTCTAGGCTGAGTTGTAATGAGGCTGCTTAACTTTAGGAAAGGCAACAAAGCAATGCATTTACAATAGCACAGGAAATGACACTCCAAAAAGGTAAGAGGGAAAATGGGTTTCCGAATGCATTCAAAGGTGACTGTGTGCACACACATGCACGATGCGTAATCAAGATTTTATTCACTCAAATAATTTTCTCAAGGTAGTAATGGAGAACAAGAACTCAAAGGCATGTTTTTAAAATTGTATCTGTCCTGAACTGATGAAGCAAAAGAATGAGGGCTGTCCAGAAGTTGAATTGTTTTACATCCAAGGAGTTACTTGGGAACATAACTAAAGGAGGTTTGGATTACTGACATTTACATGGTACTGGCCGTGTCTACACAAGATGCTGACTGCGCAGTTGTTACTGTGCAGTCATTTAGTACTTGCATAGGGAGTTACTGCATGGTAGCATCCCTGAAAGGTTTTTTAGTGACGCTGACTGTGCGGTAGCTCATTATTACTGTGTGGTAGCATCACATCACACTTTGTGCAACACGACACTGCTGGACAGTAGTAACAAGCTACTGTGTAATCAGCATCTCTGCCATTGTCAATTAGCCATGTTAGAAGTGTATTTCAGTGAGAGCTTCTTTTTTAAAAAGGGGTTGGATGACAGCTATCTTAGCATCCACTTGCTATTCACTAGCCCTGCCTAATTCAATTGCTTTCTGGAGAAGGAGTCCCTGGCAATTTCAGGATATTAAAAACTGATCCCTTATGTGATGCAAACTGAAAACAGCCTGCTATGTTTTGATACAAGTTTAAAATATTGCCATAACTATGCAGGGAGATATACATGATTATACCATGCTGCTTTTTGCTGCTCCTACAACCTGTGAAACATTCTTTTCTAATAATGGGCTTCAGTGATCTCATTAAGAGATCAACTGGTTCTACAAAGTTTCCAGAATGGTTAGTATGATCTTCAGAAAAAATCTTTACCTAGCTTCTCCAATGGATTATCTAAACCAGGGGTGGGCAAAATACAGCCCGAGGGCTAGATCCAACCCACAGAGGGATCAGGCCTGCAGCGGGTCCCTCAGTCCTGCCTGGCCCAGGCACCATCCAGCCCGGGACACATCCCTCCACCCTGTGTGTGCAGTGGGGCTGGGGTGGTTCCATGCTGGACTCCATTTCACAGTATCCCAAAGGCAGTAGCTCCTTCTGGCTGCCACCACCTCCAGCCTCAGTCCCATGGAGACTGGCTGGAACCCACATGAGCAGGGCCCAAACACTGGGCTAAGCACATAGCCCTAGCCCCAGCCTGTCCCATGCGGGGGGTCAGGGTCCCTGCACAGCCCACTCCAAATCCACGTGCCCTGGCCATGATGGGCGGTGGTGGTGGTGGCCAGGTAGAGGTTGCTGCTGGGCATGAAGAAAAAGCAAGACCTGGTGCAGGCACAGCTGCCTCCCCCTCACTGCTGTCCAGCCACTGTTGCTGCCGCAGCCCAAATCCCTCACCGGGGCTGCCCTATGGCTCCTCCATGCTGCCTTTGCCCCCACCAGCACCACCTCTGGGCCACCCCCAGTCCCCATGCCCAGAATGAGGTGAAGAAGCATGGGGTGAAGCATGGAAATGTTTTAATGCAGCAAAAGCAAGAGGCAAGAATGAAGGGGACCCAGTTAAAAGAGCAAGATCAACATTCTGGTCATAGGAGTATGGCGCTTCAGCAGTGAGATGAGTCTAATCAAGCCACGGGCTCTAAAGTCTCTATTTCTGAAAGGAAGATGTGACCAACACTGAGAGCATGAGGAGAACAAGCACAGGATTTGCCTGAGGAGATGAAGGTAGTTGGCTACTGAATCCAGCAACCTACCTCCCATCATCATAATCTTACACCTAGCCTTCTGTTACACATAGGAAGGAAAAAATTCCCTTCTGAACCAGCAATGATGAGTTTATGCCCTTAAGCATGGGTTTTACTATCGTAACAAAAGACTGCCTTTCAGGTGAATTTGTTGACTGTGATGGGGTGCCATTATTTTCATTGGAGTTAACCGCCTGAATCCAAATATCTCATGCAGTGCATTGTGCTGCCCACTGACTCAAATTATATATTACTTAAAATGAATCAGTGGAAAGTTACAAAAGTAAATGGCATTTAGGGAAGCAAATGAAGAGCTATTGCTTATAATAGGAGTATAAGACGTCTAATTGAGATTTCATTGAAACCCATTGGAAATAATTAAAATTGACTTTTAATACTTTACAAACTAATTAAGAGTATTGGACTGGATAACTACATTGAAGTATAAGTGGCATTTAATTGGACTAAACTGAATCATAATTGGAAATAAGTGTAGCACAGAACAATAAACAACATAGTTGGAAAGGCTATTGCTGGCTATTGCTAGCTATTGCTAATAACAAGTGACAGGTTTCATGCCTCTTTAGTGGACAGGAATAAGTTGCTTTGATTTTACCCCTTTTTCTATTACAGAGATAAAGGGGCAGCCAGTGAAACTGGAAGGCAGGAAATTTACATCTGGTCAAATTTAACAGTCTTCCCCACAATGCACCGCCACCCTATGGGACTCACCACCACCATGGGATAGCAGCAAGACTGAGACATGAGTATCCAGAAAACGATACTGACAATGGCCAAAGATACAACAGTCTTCAGGTCATGAGCAACCTACAGACAGACTTCTCACAGGCACACATCATTGCAAAATTGCCCACCATAACTGCACCTCATATTGGCCCTGCATAGAGCACTAGCCTAATTCAGTATCACAACTCCTACATACCTTCCCGGCAAGCCAAGGACCTAAATTCATATAACCTTCAGAAATGGAGCTGGACATGTGTGTGATGCTTTGGCTCAACCCAAACCTGGAAGGCTGTCAGGTTGCTCCGTTGCTACCAACAGTGCATGACACTTTGACAAAAGGAGGACAAGGCTGCTTGGGAAATCTCTGCCCCAAGGAATCCTCCATGCAGGATCCTCCTACAAGGGATTCCCCTAGATTCCTTTCCTTCTGGTGTGACAGCATGGTACCAGGGTCCAGGAATGGTGGGGATATCCCAACTACCCAAGCAACCTGTGTTAACTTGCTTGTTCCTTGCCTATCCCGCTAACCAACATCCCAAGATGGAGAACCATAGATCCACCTTCTCTGGCCCGAGGCCTCCACATGGTAAAATGACTCAGCTGCGCTTGCCCACAGGTAGCTGCTCCCTGCCAGGGAATCGTTCCCGGTGACAGAGTTTAGCTTCCTTCATTCCCCACAGTGGGATTTGAGCAGCTGCTGCCTTTGCTGATGGTAGCATATGGATACTGTGTCTTGGTTCTCTGCTGGACCCATCACCTGACTTAGGCACCAAAAAGCTGAGTTTGTGCTTACCTAGAGGGGAAAATGAGGGCTTTGGGCTCTGCACATGTGACAGCAATTCAAGCAGGGCAGAGGTCCTGCCCCCCACCGCATTTGGCCTTTGCCTAAGCTGTCAGGCAAAGCTCCACTGCTCACCAGACAATCTCCAGCTCTTAAGGAGGAGGCACTGGGAGTCAAGCATGGGTGGGACACTTACCACAGCATTCCTTGGTGTCTGGGCATTGCTCCTAAGTCCCTTGTGGCTGGCACAGGCCCACTAGTACCCTTCAGAGCAAAGGTTAGGGCCACATCTCCAGAGCCAAGGGCATTACTCCAAATTTATTTATGTATAACGAAGAACAGAATCTGTCCCACTATCTCTTTCATTCTGCTTCTTCTGGGTACTGGGTCTGGGAGAGACTTCTGGCCAGCTGAGGTGCCCTCCCTGGCTTCCTCTGCCCTACCAACTCTCATCATACAGATAACAAGATGACAGATGCCTCAGAAAAACCTTAAGTACAGAGAACACATCCCTAAGCTCCCATGCTTACCCCTAAGTACTTCTCTCCCCTCACTAATATCTATTCTACCTGCTGGCTGGTCTTGTGCACTTTTGGGGTCCGTTAGCAGGAGACAGGTGTCTTCTGGCCCCATACCATGGGCCTCTGGAAAGTCAGTGCAATGCCTAAGTGCAGAGTGGAAATGTTAGAGTCCACAGGCTGGGAATAGCCCCTCATGGAGGTGCAGACTCATCAGTATTTCTATCACCTCAGCTCAGCACTACACTACCCAGCAGCAGATTTGTTTCTGAATTGGTTCCCAGGGCCACTATATTTTTAATTAATATTTCTTGCTGCCTTACAGTTTTCTCCTCACACTTACATTCTCTGGTGCCTTTTCAGGGATTTATTCCTCTCCTCTGCTCCCATGTTTGGGCAAATTTTCAGTCTGTTTCCTTAAAGTGAGCCAATTCCCCAGGCAGGCTTTCCTAAATGAGTGAAGTTCTCATTTTAACTCTGCTAAGCAAAGTAAATGTTGTCTGTCTGCATTTTAGGGTTGTCTAAAGTAGCACAGGAAGAGTCAAACAAAGACATTGAATTTCTATATGGTGCCTTTGGGCCCTGACAAAAGCAGCTTATAGAATCATAGAAAATTAGGTTTAGAAAGGACCTTAGGAGGTCACATCTAGTCTAACCCCCTGCTCAAAGCAGCACCACCCCCAGCTACATCATTCCAGCTTTGTCAAGCTGGGCCTTAATAACCACCAAGGATGGAAATCCCACAACCTCTCTAGGTAACCCATTCCAGTGCTTCAACACCACCCATTCCAATGCTTCCCCACCCTCCTAATAAGAAAGTTTTTCTTAATATCCAACCTAAACCTCCCTTGCTACAGCTTGAGATTGTTGCTCCTTGTTCTGTCATCTGCCACCACTGAGAACAGCCCAGCTCCATCCTCTTTCGAACCCCACTTCAGGTAGTGAAGACTGCTATTAAATCCCCTCTCGGTCTTCTCTTCTCTAAACTAAATAAGCCCAGTTCCCTCAGTCATTCCTCATGAGTCTGGTTTCCCAGGCCCCTCACCATTTTTGCTGCCCTCCTCTGGGCTCTCTCCAATTTGTCCACAACCTTTCTGTGGTGAGGGACCCAAAACTGAACACAGTACTCCAGATGTGGCCTCAATAGTGCTGAGTAGAGGGGAATAATCACTTCCCTCAATCTGCTTGCAACTCTCCTACTAATGCAGCCCAGTATGCTGTTAGCCTTCTTAGCAACAAGTGCATATTGTTGACTCATATCCAGTTTATTGTCCACTGTTTAACTCCCAGGTCCTTTTCTACAGAGCTGCTGCTTAGTCAGTCAGTCCCTAGGCTGTAGTGGTGCATGGGATTCTTCCATCCTAAGTGCAGGACTTTGGACTTGTCCTTGTTGAACCTTATGAGATTTCTTTTGGCCCAATCCTCCAATTTGTCTAGGACACTCTGAATCCTAGCCCTACGCTTCAGTGTATCTATTACTGCCCCCAGCTTGGTGTCATCCTTGAGCTTGTTTAGGGTGCAATCCATCCTATCTTCCAGATTTTTAATGAAGATATTGAACAAAACCGGCCCCAGGACCAACCCCTGGGGCACTCCACTTGATACCAGCTGCCAACAAGACATTGAGCCATTGATTATTACCCATTGAACCCAACAATCCAGCCAGCTTTCTATCCACTTTACAGTCCGTACTTCCAACCCATACTACCTCAGGTTGCTGGCAAGAATGCTGCAAGAGATCATAACAGAAGCATTGCTAAAGTCAAGGTATATTATGTCCACTAGTTTCCCTGCATCCACAGAGCCAGTCATCTCATCACAGAAGGCAACCAGGTTGGTCAGGTATGACTTGCCCTTGGTGAATCCATGCTGACTGATCCTGAGCACTTTGTTCTTCTCCAAGTGCTTAGAAATGGAGCTCTTAAGGAGCTGCTCCATGATTTTTCCATGAACTGAGGTGAAGCTGACTGGTCTGTAGTTCTCTGGATCCTCCTTCTTCCCTTTCTTAAAGATGGGCACTATAGACATTTATACATATGCTCCGGAAGGTGTGTGTGGGGGGGGGGGGCTCTAATTAAAGTGCCCAGAGTGTCTGGTGTATCCCTGCTCTTCAAAATGGCAGCAAGGGAGCTTTATCTAATGCTCATCAAACAAACTTTAGATAAAGTGCCCCCGGCATCATTCTGAAGCACGAGGATGCTAATACACGAAACACAAGAGGCTACCGGAGGGAGATAATTGCCACACTCCAGCAGACTCAATTAATTGAGCCTGTTCTGACATGCTGGAATTATAGCACATCACAGCAGCATCCCTGCTCATGTATAGAAACCCTATATTAGCCCTTTTTCAATCATCTGGGACCTCCCCCAATCACCACAAGTTTTCAGTGGTGGCCAGTGGTTCTGCGATCACATCAACCAAATCCCTCAGCACCCTCAGATGTATTACATCCAGCCCCACAGACCTGTCTAGCTTTTCTGAACAGCCCCTAACCTGTTCTTTCACCACTGAGGCCTACTCACCTTCTCCTAAAACTGAGCTGCCCAGTACAGTAGTCTGAGAGCTCACCTTGCTTGTGAAGTCTAAGGTAAAAAAGGCATTGAGTACTTCAACCATTTCCTCATCATCTGTCACTAGGTTGCCTCCCCCATTCAGTAAGGGACTCACACTTTCCCTGACCTTCCTCTTGTTTCTAACATACTTGTAGAAACTGTTCTTGTTACCCTTCATATCCCTTGCTAGCTGCAACTCCAGTTGCACTTCGGCCTTCCTGACTTCATTCCTGCATGTGAGCAATATTCTTAAACTCCTTCCTAGTCATCTGTCCAAGTTTCCACTTCCTGTAAGCTTCAGTGTGCTCAGGAGATTAGTTAGTGAGGCATTAAAGCTCAACAGCATTGGTGAAATGGGGGTCCAGGAAGGGTGGTCGTTTCTCAAGGGAGCGATGCTACAGGTGCAGAAGGAGACAGTACCATTGCACATAAAAGGGGGCAAAGGGGCCAGGAAGCCCTCTTGGCTGGATAGGGAAGTCCAGGAAAGCCTAAGGGCAAAGAAAGAGGTATACAGGCTGTGGAAACAGGGTAGCTACCAAGGAGGCTCGCATTGGCAGGGAATCAGTTAGGAAGGCCAAAGCAGGATTGGATCTTAGGCTGGTGACAAAAATTAAGGACAACAAAAAGTCCTTCTTCAGGTACATAGGGAGCAAAGGGAAGGTGCAGGGTAGCATAGGACCCCTACAGGACAAGCTAGGGCAATTGGTGACAGAGAGGGGGAAACAAAGCTGAGCTCTTCAATGAGTTCTTTACATCTGTATTCCTAGACACAGGCCAAGACACATCTCCCAATTGGATGATAGATAGATACAGGAGGGACATTGGCCCACTAACTGTTAGTGCAGACTTAATGAAGATGCACTTGGAGGGGCTGGATGTGTTCAGATCAGTGGGTCTGGATGAACTTCATCCAAGGGTCCTGAAGGAACTGGCCAGCATCATAGCAGAGCCACTGGCATAGCTGTTCAAGCACTCATGGTCAGGTCCCAGAGGACTGGAAAAGGGCCAATGTCGTCCCTATATTCAAGAAGGTGAGGAGGGAGGAACCAGGAAACTATAGGCCAGTTAATCTTACCTCTATCCTGGGGAAAACTCTGGAAAAAATCATTAAGGATCACATTTGTGGGAGCCCAGCGGGGGAAATGATGCTGAAAGAAAATCAGCACAGATTCATTGCAGGTAGATCCTGCCTGACTAACCTTGCTTCTTGTTATGATCAGGTCACAAAATGCTTAGACACAGGAGTCAAGGTAGATGTTATCTACCTAGACTTTAAGAAGGCCTTTGACACAGTATCTCATTCTGTTCTCGTAAATAAACTGACAGGCTGTGATGTAGATGATTACATGGTCAGATGGGAAGCAAATTGGCTTAGGGGTCACACCCAGGGAGTGGTGGTGGAAGAGTCAATATCAACCTGGTAAGATGTGGGCAGTGGAGTCCCACAAGGCTCAGTCCTTGGACCAGTGCTATTCAGTGTCTTCATCAGTGACTTGGATGAGGGTGTGGAGAGCACCCTGTCCAAGTTTGCAGATGATACCAAATTATGGGGCAAATTTAACACACCAGAAGGTGTGTTAATGGATCCAGGTGGATCTGGACAGGTTGGAAAAATGGGCAGAACAAAATAGGATGCAGTTCAACAAAGACAAATGCAAAGTGCTGCACCTGGGCAAAAAGAACCACCAGCACGCTTACAGCCTGGGAGGTGACCTTCTCAGCAGCACAGCAGTGGAAAGGGATCTTGGAGTCATAGTTGACTCCAAGATGAACATGAGTTGTCAATGTGACGAAGTGGTCAACAAGGCTAACTGCGCTTTGTCATGCATTAGCAGATGCATGACGAACAGGTCCAGGAAGGTGATGTTTCCCCTCTATGCAGCACTGGTCAGGCCACAGTTGGAGTACTGCGTCCAGTTTTGGGTGCTGCACTTCAAGAGGGATACGGAGAATCTCGAGAGGGTTCAGAGGAGGCCACTCGTATGGTCAGAGGCCTGCAGGCAAGGCCCTACAAGGAGAGACTGAGGGACCTCGATCTCTTCAGCTTTCGCAAGAGAAGGCTGAGAGGTGAACATGTGGCTGCCCATAAATTCATCAGGGGAGGGCAGCAGGGAATAGGAGATGCTCTATTTACTAGGGCACCTGCCGGAGTAACTAGGAACAATGTCCACAAGTTGATGGAGAGCAGATTTAGGTTGGACATTAGAAAGAACTTCTTCACAGTAAGGGTTGCCAGAACCTGGAATGGACTTCCAAGGGAGGTGGTGCTCCCCTACCCTGGGGTCTTCAAGAGGAGACTGGACAAGTACATAGCTGGGGGTGTCTGACCCCAAAGCTCTTTCCTGCCCAGGGCAGGGGGTCAGACTTGATGACCTATTGAGGTCCCTTCCAACCCTAACATCTATGAATCTATGAATCATCCTCCTGGTCTCATGGTCTATAGCAGACACCCACTACAACTTCACCCTTGTTGCTGTCCTGTCTAACCCTAACCCAGAGGCTTTCAACAGTTTCATACAGGAGCTCTGAACAATCATACAGCTCTTTTACATAAAAAGCAACTCCTCCTCCCCTTCTCCCCTGCCTGTCCTTCCTGAATGGTTTATACTGATCCATGACAGTACTCCAGTCATGCAAGTTATTCTACCAAGTCTCTGTTATTCCAATTACATCATAGTTCCTTGGCTGTATGAGGGCTTCCAGTTCTTCCTGGTTGTTTTCCAGGCTCTGTGCATTCATTTACAGACATCTGAAGTAACTTTCTCAGGAAAAATGAGGAGGCCTCCCTTGTTGCCCCCTCCTCATTGTGCTTCCTCCAGGTCTCCTGCTTCCCCTCTTACCTCAAGGCTTTTGTCTCCATCCCCTGGCAAACCTAGTTTACAGCCCTCCCCATTGGGTTAGAGACCCTGTCTGAAAAGATGCTTTTTCATCTCTTTGTCAGATCACATCTCTTCCTAGCAAAACTTCCTCTTGGAAAAACATCCTATGGTCAAAGAAGCCAAATCCCTGCTGGTGACACCACCTGCCCAGGCCCCTCCCGATCAAGGAGAATACCATCTGTGCCCCTGTCCAGAGCCATCTCAGGGGTGTGTGGGGCCTGTGCGAAGGGGGCAGGGGGGGCCAGCAAGCAGCCAGAGCATGAATCCAGTGGTGCACAGTGGGCACGCAGAGTGGTGGCATCATTGTCCACAGAACACCCCAAAGTGCAGGGCCTAAGACGGTTGCCCCAATTCGCGCCCTTCCCCCCCCCACACCACCAAGAGATGGCTCTGCCGCTGTCCCCTTCACCTTGGTTTTGCATTCACTCAGGCTGCTACAGAGGGCCCCTAAGGCAGGGTTCTCCATGGGTTCTCCATGTGCTTGTGGTCCTCTGTAGATGCACCCCAGGAAATCATTCTGCAGTTGCTAATGTGAGGCAAGGCTGTGAAGGAGCAGAACTTCTTTAACAGGAAGCTGAAGAGTGGGGTAGAGAGCCCTGCACCCCATCCTGAACTGCAGGTATTCTCTGGCTTATGAGTGTGCAAAGTTTCTCTCTCCCTTCCCATGCCTCCCCCCCAGCCCTGTTTTGGTCCCATTGATGCCCCTTCTTTTGAGTTTAACTCACAGGATCACAAAGGTGACTCTGCAACTACTGTCATGTTTTCTGCCTGATATATTTGCAAGCCCTGTGTGTTTTTCATTATTAAAGTCTAACCTGATTAGGTGTCCCAGCTCCACAAGACCGGGCCTTCCTCAGAACCCCAGGAGGTAGGTGCACATACCTTGATGAACCTGTCCCCTGTCTCAGACTTGTAACCATTTTCATAAGCTCTGACCAGATCTTACAAGCTATAGGCCACTGCCCACTTGGCTGACAGAGAGGACATCAGCTCAGATGTGGTGTTTGAAGGCCTGTCTGACCCATTCTGGGAGAATTTGAAGTTAGGAACTTGCTGTTTAGTTTCTGCCCACTGGTTTCTTACCTGATTTATAACTTTAACTGATGGCTGCTTTCCCCTGCTGCTCAATACACACATTCCTTGCATGAAAAGTGTATCTCTGCAAAGGATGCCCTTTAGTGCCATTGTTTCTCCAAAATTTATTGATCTGTAGTCTACAGTTCAAGAAAACTAATCTTGATCATAAAAGCTTGAAGCACCAAACCATAAAATATGAAGTGTATGTGGATGTTCCAGGCAGGGAGGGTTTGAGCCCTGCTCAGGTCTGAGAATTAGTCATTGATCTTTCTTTCAGGCACATCAAAACCTAACTTTTAAATTGAATGACTCCAAAACATTCTGATCAAGTAAGCAGCTACACTGAAGGTAAGGGAGACTGGCATTATTTCAGGCCAGTTGCAGCTTGTGTGCTACAATCTGCCAAAATGACAAGCACTACTCAAAGAACGTAGTGATGGTTGGAAAACTGAGAGGAAAACTCTCTTGGTGAAAGAGGACTCCATGAGGACTCCCTTTGCATTGAGAAATGAACCTGGGGTCTTGGTTTGCTGGTAGCACAAGTGGCAGAATCTCTTGGTCCAGATCACTGGCATTTGGTGACAGTAATATTATCTTCGATGCCACAACCCATTCTGCAGAGAGACAGTCAGGACAGCAATAGAAGTGCCGGCTCCCTGGCTCTTCCTAGAAATCCACCTGGATTTTAAGTATATCTGCAAAGTGTAGACTGTGTCCTATTTGTTCTGATTCCGGAAAGCAATTCACACCTGTTATTCTATTGCCAAAAAGCCTACATCACTAGCAGAGCAAGCCATACTCTTTCTGACAGCAAGGCCCTTGAATAAACAGCATCAGGGGCAGATCTAGGATTTTGAAAAGGTGGGGTGCAGTGGTGTGCTGGTATATTCACATATAACACAACACATATTTTTCTCCAGTTAAAGAGAAATTAAAAGCTTTGCTAATATGTTAAGGAAAGGTGCTCAACTCCTAGCCTGCAGGCCAAATCCAGCCCATACAGCCATGGGATCCAGTCAGTGGGAATCCCCACAGGCCATAACATTTGGCAAGGGGGAGTGGTAGAAGCTCTGAGCAGCTGGATCCAGCCCCCACCTGGTCCACTGCCAGTAGGATCAGAGCTGGGACTCCCTCTGTATATCCACATCAGGCTGAACTGCTCCCCCTCCCCCTCCCCCTCCCCTCCTCCCAGCCTGTACATGCCAATTGG
>NW_017729014.1:4961602-4961815 GCF_001723915.1 Gavialis gangeticus
TCCCCCCCTCCCAGCCTGTACATGCCAATTGGCCTGTTACACCCCCTACTCCATGCATCCAGATAGGAGCCAGGCCACTCCCTAATTCCCCTCCCTACCTCCTGGCAAATTTATCAGGGTTGGGCTGCCCACCTCTCACAGCCAGATCTGGCCCCTGCCACACTGACCCTGCATGCCAAATTGAGCCCACTGGATGAATCCAGGCCATAGACA
>NW_017729014.1:4966815-4973711 GCF_001723915.1 Gavialis gangeticus
ATGCCAAATTGAGCCCACTGGATGAATCCAGGCCATAGACAGACCTGACACACTGCCCATCTAGCCCATAGGGCAAAAAGGTTAAGCACTACTGTGCTACGGGCATAGGGCTATATTATTCAATGTAAGATCAAAACAAAAACAAATATAACTTTATTGAAATGTGTACTGGTTTACTAGTTTATATATTCAGTTTAGAAGACAAAACAAACTGGGTAACAATAGTCCAAAGATGTTGTTTTGTTAGCCCCGTAGTCATTATAGTTAAATGTACATCTCTTATTCAGATTCATAAAATAAATTCTAGTCTTCTTGAGCATCTTGACAGGGCAACTAATATTTCACTGTCAATCATTTCCACACCCGAGTTAAGTTTTCTACGAGAACAAAATACAGCTGCAGGGCTGTGAAACAGAAGAGAGAGATTATGAGGAATTGCTAACAGACAGCAATATTGCAAAAGACAGGATAGTTTGAATAGTGGAACATCAAGACCGTTAAAAAAAAGAGAGGGTCATTAACACTTGTGGAGTGAAAATAGATTAGCAGGAATGTGGTAGATGGCAATGTGCCATGAAATCAATTGACTCCTTCAGCACTGCCTGAATTAGAAATGTTGCCTCTCCCAGGGAGTTGGTTGCAAAGTTTGGGGTGTCAAAGGAATCAAAGGGGAAGAATGCAGCTGCACCACTTCGCCGCCCCCACCCCCCCCAAGGTCCACCCCTGAACAGCATTAACCTAGGCTGGGACTGATAATAGCTTTGCCTCCCTGCTGAAGATAACTCAGATCCTAGCATGGCTCACATCCCCTTCTCTTCTGTAAACATCAGGGCCAAATTAATCCCAAGTGCAATGCCAGTGGCTTCACATGAGCTCCTCCAGGAATTAATTTAGCCTGATGTCTTCAATTACCCAGTGCTAATGCCAGAAATTAATGTGCTTGAAAAAATGTGAAACAGTCTTAAGAGCCAAGTGACTGAGTAAAATATTATTGCAAGGCAGGCACCGACGTGGAGCTATGCCTTCAACAAGACAGTAGCCAATGTGGCTATTACTACCAGCCTTTGTCTGTGTCCAAGAAGCCTGGCCTACATTGAAAATTGACCCCTGCAGGAAAGTCACTGAGCATTGCTTTGAAAGAGGTGGACATAGGGTATCCTTGCCTGTGCCTGCAGTTCAACTGTGGGTGATTTTTCTACTGTGCACAAATCCTGCTTGTTTCTTCTTCCCCTCTGAGCCATCCCAGTATATCCCAGGCTCTCTTCTGGGTTGCAAGGAGTAAAGCAGACAGGTCGGGCCAGACCAAGCCCAGGAAACCCAGAGCCAGGGTGCTGGGTTGAATTAAGATCCCAACCTGCCTTGGAAGCTGGTAGGGAGTTGTCACCAGACAAGAGGAGAGGGAGTGGACAGGGCTAAAAAGCCTTCAGAAATGAAAAACAAGGGACAATGCGTTAGGCTGCTTTGAGGGCTAGCAAGAGGGGAAGTGGGAAAGAAGAGCTGCAATATGGGACCAGCGTGATTGGGACAGGGAGTGGGCTTTGCTCCCCGGTATACTCCAAGCACCATTGAAAGAGGTCTCAGGGAGATTATGGAGGAGCCTGGTCTGAGCGCAGCTGGGAGAAGGATCAACTTTCCCACAGAGGAGATGCCAGCAGGAAGAGAAGCTGACTGCTGCTACAGATCAGGGCCTGAGGGAGTTGCACCGAAAAGGCTACAGAAGTTAATGTGGTCGGTGTGACTGGAAGTCCTTATGCTGTCTGGAACAGCTGGGGCTGTGCACACGCTGAAGAGTCGCACCCCAAAGGGTCCCTGTGAAACTGTTTGGAGTTTGGGTTTGAGGTGGCACTGCTGAAAGGGTTTTTGTTAGGTTTCCATACTGGGTTACAGTTTGCGGTTGTGATGCCTATGGGTATAAATAAATATGACTTCTTTTTACCCTCTTGTTAAACCAAGGTACTGTCTGGGACACTGAGTCACTACTGCCACACAGCCTTCTCCCAGCTGCACTCAGACCAGGCTCCTCCAGTCTTCCTGGAGTCTCTTTCAATGGTGCTTGGAGCATATTGGGAAGCAAGGCCTGCTCCCTGCCCCAACCATGCTGGCTCCAGGCAAAATGGCCCCCACATTGTAACTCCTCTTTCCTGTTTTCCCCTCCTGCTAGCCCTCAAAGCAGCACAAGGGCTGCAGTTCATCCCATTGTCTCCTGGTTTCCATTTTCATGGGCTTTTGGTAGCCTCGTCCACTCCCTCTCCTATTGTCTGGTAGCAACTTCCTGCCAGCTTCCAGGGCAGGTTGGGAGCCATAGTTCAACCCAACTCCCCCTGCCCGGTCTGGTTTTCCTGAGCTTAGACTAGCCTCCACCTCTCTACTTAACCCCTTACAATCCAGGGATGGGGTTACATTAACAAGGCATCCTTGCACTGCTTCAGGGTGCAAAGACCTTGAGCACAGTCCTTGAGGCACCAGACAGCTAAAAGAGTTGTGGACATTGTCGTAGGGCACTGAAGTGCCTACGCCTAGAAAGAGGTACAGGTGCCGGTTGCTGGGGCAACCGCAGTTTGGTCAGCTGACCGGAAGGGGGCAGGGCCTGGCCTATATAAACAGCCTAGGCTGAGGCCAAGCAGGTAGTTCCCTGCTAACATTGAAGGGTGAAGGAGCTCTGCTGGAGCATTGCAACCTATAGAAGCTAGATGGCCTAAACAGCTTTGGTTTAAGGACTGGGTGGAGCAAGCCCTGGTAGGGTTTTGAATGATGGTTAGCCAGGTGGCTTGGAGTTTATGTTGTAGCCCAGGGGCTTGAGTTTTCTGTTGGTAGTTTTATAAGACCAGAGGACTGGGTGAGGCTAATAGGGGTTGGAGGAGGCCTCAGAGGGGCTCCACGGTGGTGTGAGGACCCCAGTGCCTGAGAGGGCACAGTATTGACGGGGCATTGACCCCAGCCCTGCAAAAGGGGCAGGGTGGATTGAGGGCCAGGTAAAGCTGAGGCCGCCTGAGCCGCAAATGCTTTAAGACCCGAGGAGGGGATTCGGGGCCAGGCACGGCTATGGCCACCTGAGCCCCAACCGAGGGGAAAGGCCCCAGAGCGGGCGTGAGCGTGGGGAAAGGCCTGGCTATGGCCACCCAAGCCCTGATTGAGAGGAAGGGCCCCAGTGTGGGCAGGACCGAGAAAGAGAGCCCCAGTGTGGGCACAACCGCGAGAGGCCAGAGAGCGTCCGCAGATGACATGGAGAAAAGCCCCAGTGTGGGCAACTGAGACGAGCCCAGAGGGCGTCTGTGGGGGGGCGGGCTATAGCAAGGGAGCGCCGTCAGGGTGCAGCAAGGGAGTTTGACAAGACAACGTCCGGTACATCTGAGCGGTTTGGGGTGTGGTATCAGGGCTGGTAGGAGCCACGCGTAGCCCTTAAGGCATGAGGGCACCGAGTCACCTTAGGTGGGGCACAGGCTGGAGTACGTCAGGGGTACTGTGTCGAGGAGGACTAAAGGCAGCCTCCCTTAATACTCTTTACATCAAAGATGTGGCGGGCGAGAACGAGGGTGCATTGACACCAACTTGGCACGGTAGGGGGTGCCAAGAGAGATCACAGCCGCTCTTAGGACCCCGCCCCATGACAGACATCACTGTCAGGAGGTAGGCAACTGCAGGTAACAACGGATCAGATAGGGTGAGAACACAACCTGATGCTGTAGGTCACCGCATGTTGCAAGCGGTAGCTATGCAACATGCCTGCCTGGCCAGGCATGACAGCCGGGGCTCGCCACTCCCGTTGTGCTGTTCCATAATCAGTGCAGAAATCCCTGGAGCTCACCCGCCTGTGGCAGGGTCACATAACAACACTCCATATGAGGTTGCTCTGCCAATCTCCTGCAAGTCTATTACACACACTGTCATCTCTCCTGACTTAATTGTGTTGCTCCTTGTCTTGTTTTGACTTGCAAAGCAAACATAACCCAGTTCAGTGGGTAATGCTACTGCATTGCACTTCTTTGGTCCAAAACAGAAGCTCTTAATTCAGTCCCTTACATCTTTCAGAATGCCCTAAAATAGGGTAATAAATCCCAAGAGACCTGTCTGCTTCTCTTGCTGCCTACCAGGCAGACCTTGAGCAGTATTAGCACTTGCGAGTCCCTTTCTATGTTCAAGGATTCACCTACATGCTCGGGAGGAAAGGCAATCTGGGAGTTTAATTATAGGGTGCTCACACATTACTCTCAGCATCCAATAGTTCCAGAAAGAGATTGTAATAACCTTAAAATGTCAGGATAAAAACAGCCGCATCCCTCAGAAAGAAAGGATGGATTGTATCAAAGCCTCTAAAATGCTCAGCCTTCATGATGAGCAGCCATGACATTAATATTGGCTAATGCCAGCAAGGCAGCCCTGAAATCTCTGCACAGCTGAAGTCCCACTTAAGCCCTAGTGCATCCTCTATAGTGCTGTGATTCACTAAATGTGCTCACTAGGACCAGGTTCTTCAGGTGGCCAGCACTGCAGAGGAAGAGGAAAGTGTGTCAAAGCCAGGAACTTGGCAGTACAGGTTGGGGAGTTGCAAAGATGAGCATCAAGGGTGACATTTACCCTACCCAGAAGACTGGTACAAAGCCAAGGCACCACTGGCAGCTCCCTTAAGCCTTCAAGATCCATAGGATGTGCCCATGAGACTTGGCTCTTGAGCTGACCTGTGCACAGGTGCAAATTGCAATTAGCATGCCTAAAACTTTCCCACTGCAATTACCCACAGTGACATAAATACAGATATAACATTGTGCATTTGATCAGCATTTTCAAGGCCATCTGGACATTAGTACACATTTAAGCTCAAGTCAGACCTTGAAATAAATCACCCTGATGTCTTTAATAGAATCTGGCTGCACTTCTCAAAGTCAGAGCTTTTTTTGCTGAATGCTCAGTAAACACCACTGCCACTCTCTGCCACTTTCTTTTGTTTTTTAACTGAAAAAGAAACCTCGTCTTTTTATAGTCCAATTAAACTTAGTGATTTTTTTTTTCAGACAGAAAAGCACAGCCACCTGTTAAGGAATTCTGTGAAATTCCATTCATGAAAACAGCTGTACTTTGCAGCTCCTCCGCTCTCCTCTATGATTTTATTTTTCTTAAAATTCGTTTGTTGCTGCTGTAAGATGTCTCCAGTATTTAATTTTTTTTACAAAACAGCCAACAGAAGCAGACCCTGGTAATTCCATCAGCATCTCAAATCTCCGTGAGAGCTGCTGCATTTCATCAGCACTGTTCTCTACTCAAATTGCACCTCCCAGTAATAAGAGCATGGATGTATTTTGGAGGAAAAACAACATTAAGTGCCTGTGCTTCTTGATGTTGGCTCTCTTTACCCCATTGGGGACCACTTTGTTACAGTTCAGCAAGCTGGGTGCAAGCAAGGTGAGGAGATTTTGATTACCTACCCTTGGGATTTCATGATGGTAGTTGGTGGGATGGGATATGTCTTGAAATCTGCCTGCAACTGTGAGCAATGAGCTGTTGAAAATCTATCCCTGAGGTTGCTTGAAAATAGGGTCCTTTTCTCTCTGGATTATATGTGCAGGTTTAGGTTTTTGGACTTGGAACATAGGCAATTCTTGGGAAACAAATCCTGTCAACTATATGTTTGGAGAAATGATAGATTAGGGCATTAGCTCCCTTATGTGGGTGTTAATGAATGTTGATTCAATGGAATATGAAAATGTGTGAGCAAGTAGGTAGAAGACCCCTTGGTTTTGCTCTAGATTATCTCAGGGCTCACTGCACAAGGAGTTATCCCAGAAGGACTAGCCCCAGCTATCCCAGAACATGAGCATTCTTATTCTACATGAAGTGCCCCCACCCTCCCCTCCAACAGTGCTGATCAGAGAGCTCTGCTCCCTTGCTCTGAGTTAAATGCCTAGAAAATGAGCACAAGTAGTCACAGGATGTGCTGGAAACTCCTATGCCAGCTTTAGAATGATACTGCTCAGCCTTGAGCAGCAGTATGTTTGATGAAGGTCCCATGTGCACATGTAATGCCCCACCACCACCACTACCCATCATGCATGCTTATTACCTTCTGATGGCCTGCTTGCTTGGGCAGATGTCAGACTTGGGATGGGATACAACCTTGAAAGACCCAGCCTTCAGGGGCTGTGTGCAAAGAAGATCAGGTGTTTTGCTTCTTTTCCTCAAACTTTGGAGAATTTGAGAAAGCAGAAAGGACAGGTGTGATGTCCAGCCATTTCTAGGTAACTACCAGAGACACGTTTGTGAAGTGTAATGCACCGTAAGTACTGGGTACAAGGGCAGCCAGAACCAAAGGACAGCACCCTGGAGCAGGGTTTTCCACTCTCTTGAGAATACAAGGGTTTTACCTTCACCACCACCGAGGAACGATTGCAAGGGCATTTCTTGCGCCAGGAAGGTCCTTTGTGAGAAATTCACTAGAGAGGTTGTATTGGGGTAAGGGGGCTGGGGCTTCTACTGCCTTAAAATTAGACCTCCATCCCTGCCTCTTCTAAGGGGTAATCCAGGAAACAAAGGGCTTTGCCCACTAAAGGAAAATATCAGGTAGTCAACCTGTTGCCATATCAGCTGAGAAAACACCCTAAGGTCCTTCAACAGGACCAGTGCATGGTGTCACTGGCCCATAAGGAGCAAGGGCACTACATGGGGTACACCCATTCTCCAAACACTAGTAAAAGGAACTAGAGATAAAGTAACCCACCATGCTCCTAAAGCTGTTCTGACTAGTTCACTGCCCAGTCTGGTATATGCCCTGAATCCAGCTCACCAGTGCTTGTGGTGCAGAGCACTGAAGCCCCATTTGTTCCAGGGCTTCCCTAATCTATGAAGCCTATAGTGACTACCCTTTTTTTTACTTATTTTTCCTTCCAGGAGCAGCCTAGCTCCCA
>NW_017729014.1:4978711-4990564 GCF_001723915.1 Gavialis gangeticus
GAGCACTGCAGCCCCATTTGTTCCAGGGCTTCCCTAATCTATGAAGCCTATAGTGACTACCCTTTTTTTTACTTATTTTTCCTTCCAGGAGCAGCCTAGCTCCCAGGAACAAAATCCCAGGGGAGCTCTGTGCAAATTCCCGACTGAAAAGCCAGTCCTGCTTTCCAGCACAGTCACAGTTGGGTTTTGCTTAGCCAGTGGGAGGCACACTGTAAATAAGGGGCAAATGCAAGTCAGGTTCCAAAGGATAAAGAAAAAACCTCATACTTTCTGCTTGGATGCTGCAGTGCTGACCTGCAGGGAAGTTTCTACCCTGGAATAGGTATGCTGGGTAAATGGATGGACTACATTGCCATTATGTAGGAATAGTGACCAGTGCCAAATCCCTGCAGTCTGGGCTTTTTTCTTCTCCTTCTAATGAGTACCCTGACATGCACACCTGATGTTAACTCAGACAGACAGCAGAGCAGGCCTGAGTCCAATCTAACAAGAGAACTGTTAACACAGCTAACTGGAGGGAGATTGTGCCTGAGATTTAGGCCTTCCCTAGGGCTGGGCCCTGTGTAAATGTGTAAGAAAAAAGAGCGCCCCTGCCCAGAATGCGAGACCCAGGTGTGAGGCATCCCACACATGGGTCTGACTGGTTTGCCCAGAAGGGTTTCTATTCTCTTGACTATCAGGGATCAAGTTGATGCCTCTCTTCAAGAAGCTTTGCAGTTCTTCATGTTTTATGGGGCGATAGCTTCTCCGACAGCTTTGAGCATTGTGTACATTCATGTCAGTGTCCAGCTAACCCATGCCAAATGTCTGTATTGCCTCATATAATTTTTAGTGAGTGAAGCGCTATGACATTTCTCTTTGGTATGTTAATTGTTTCCTCCCAGCTGCTACAAGAACACCTGTAGTGTGATGGCAGCCCAAAGCAAGCCAAATCATCATTACACGTACCATGAGACCAGTAGCCAGCCCATCGATTTTTCCATCTGACACACATTATTCTGTTCCCAGCACTGAGAAGGGATGGAGTTTCTGGGCAGCACAAAAGCCCCAAAACAAAAACCACATGGCTTGACAGTGCAGTAGGCATTTATCAAGGTGACTAGAAGAGGAAGCATATTAATAGAGCTTCCTTGTTTTGGATTTGCATAACAAAAAATGATCCTTCTGGATCAGAGAGCTGCACTGCAATTGTGGTGGGGACACCTTTAGTGCCCATATAGCCTCTGTTAAGGAGAAGCTTCTCTGAAAACTGGTGGATGGACATCCCTTCAAAATTAAAGTACAAAGGCCATTATCACTCAGAACTTCACTGCAATTCACCGGAAGCCCCACATGAGCGCTTGCATTTTCAGTTCAAGATACCTAAGTGGTCTTAGACAAGACCTTGTATCATAATGACCTGAGTTTTAGAACCTGGCCAGTTTTGGCGCCTGTAATATGCAAGTGCATTTTAAGTGGTATGTCTGACGAATTCCTCTTCATGATACCCTCCATCCTAATATCAAGTGGCAGCTGGTGTTCACAGTTTTACAACCTCCTGTATGTGAAAGCAGCAAATTAACTGGTTACTAGAACTACTCTTCCTTTATTCTCTCCCTTACTTAATGAAGTCTCCTGAGTTTTAGGACATATATTTCCTCTTCCTTAACTTCCAACAGCTCTGGATACATTTAAATCCCCTTTTAATTGGTCACTGAAATGTTTTTATAGCTCTTTAAATTTCTCTGTCTTAACAGCTGGTGTTTCCACTTCATAAAAACTTTTTCCCATTAACTGTTTGCATTACTTTGTGTACTTGGAATGCCAGTTTAGCAATATTACCCTCTTTGTTCTTTGGTCCGTAGTGGCTATGAATCATAAATACCAGATTCTGGACTTGTTTCTTCATCTTTCATCTGATTGCAGTGATTCCAGGATCCTTCTCCCTTGTGCTTTGATATTTACTAGAAAGGGTCAGAATTGTTTTAATCAAAATGCTGAAATCTCCAAAACACAAGATACCTTTTTCATAATAAGTTTAACCCATTCCATATTTAACCTCTCTAGCTTTTGTACTGTGCCATCAAGACTTACATGTAAGTAGCACTACCTGTATCTTTCCTGTGCCCCCGAAGGAGTAGTTGCCCCACAGATAAGCATTGTACTGCTCTTAGGAAAGTTCTTGAGCATCTTAAATCCAGGAGATGAGGCAAAGTAGTTGAGGCAGGAACAGCTGCCTTCTTTAGCCAGCACTTAATGTGGCTTTTGGGAAAGCAAGGCTGATGTACCCCTTTCATTGGATTTGTTCTGTACTTTAATGGTTATGGCACATCACACTCATTGCTTTAGTGAAAGACGTGGAGTGATGCAGGAATTCAGGGGACACAGACAGTATCAGCTGCTTTGAGAGTTGCCTGGCCCAGTTACCAACATGAGACAATACAGGAGCATGAATTTCTGCTGCTCTGTGTGCCCGACCCTGGCCTTCTTCAGACAATTAGTCTGCTTTAGGATGAGGAATACATATGCAGAGAGGGGATTTTTTTTCCTCTCCTAATCAGAGTTGCATTCCACAGGGACCGTGACTGAAAATCTGATTACCCTGAGAAATGCAATTTGGGGCTAATTGAGATGATACTCCATTATGCTACTTTTTACCCTAATACAATTTCTTTGGAATGAAGTATAATATATATATATGAAAAATAAACGGGCTTTTCTTCCTGAGTTTGTTTCAAAAGCTTCTTTAAAGGGTTGTTCTGCTAGCTCTTGCCAGTCTGTTTTAAGGGGATATTTTGTCTCAGTATTAATTCATTTTTTCCCTAGGTACCAATCAGTGCTTTGTACAGAACAGCTTTGCCTGTTCTCACACCAAGGACAAGAGAGCCGCCAGTTCTAGCGGGAGGCAAACTTTGTACATAGCTTTGCTCTGCATCAGTATTTAGTCAGCAAATCCCAATCTTTTCACAATTTCAGCTTCCCAGCTGGTGTTCCAGGCTTAAGTTTCTCAGCTGGACACCTGAGCCATTTATCAAGCTGCTCTTCAGCTGAAGAGCTCCCAAATAACCCCAATCAATGCAGTAAATTTGCTGTGTACTTATTCCCTTGCAGTCTCCCACTCCACTGCAGCCGAGGTCTTCTAATCTCACCTGTGAGATCACCCTACTCCTTCTTAGCGACGAGTTGTCCTTCACTGCCTCTGCTTAATGCTCTGCTGGTGCAGCTGACTGTTTCTAGTTAACCTGTTTATGCTGTGCCAGTGTCCCGCCTGCTTGGAGGACATCCTAAGCTGAATATAAACAGGAAACAAATAGCTTTGATAAAAGAAGAATCCGCACTGAGCCTGTTTCTGGGAGATGCTGTGCACAGACTTGGTCCCCTTGTCATTAAAGCGAACAGTACTAGGTGCGAGGCTGCACTGAAGGAAAATCACTTGTGGGGCTGAAGCAAATAAAGCTAATAAATACTCCTATGCTGCTGCTTATATTCTTCATTTTCTCTGCCTATCATGGCTCCAGCTGGGCCAGGCCCCTGTGACAGACATGCAGGGAAGCTGCTGTTCCATGCAGCCCATTTCTGCACTCGCCAGAAGTTTGGAGTGGTGGATTCTGGTCCATTCCCATGGAGGGGACCTCACCAAACTCTTCAAATTCTGCTCCCCAACCTCCAGCAAGGGCTTTTGCTGTCATTGAATGATATGTGTCCCTTGGATATTTCTATGCTTCCATTGTTGCAGGTGGTAGGCACCAGGTTTATTGGCTGTTTCGAGAAATCTGCAAACTATCATGAGCCTAACCCCTAAATAGGACAGCAGACCTTTCAGCAGCATTTTGAACCAGGGTTTCTTCTGCGTAAACCATATAAGGATATACTATATCATAAAGAACAACAGATGGGCTGGAGTTCATGAAAGTATTTTAAATCGCATGGTCTGAGTAACTCTGTAAAGAGCTCAGGCTTTGTTCTCATGGTCTGTTATATCACCCAGTTTCTTCAACTGAAAATAATTTTATGGTTAACTACAGACCATCTGTTATCCTCCACTTTCCTAACTGAGTCCATGTTCTTTATGGTTTATTAATATTTATTTAGTCTGTTTAAAGTGTAATCATGTTATAGGAGACTTGCCGTACATCTCTGAAGAGTTTAATTCCCTGAACAGCCACACACACTGCACCCAGGAATCCTTTGCAAGCTGAACAGGGTATTTTAAAAGGCTTTTCTCTTGCAGCTCATAGATGGCAGATGTGTTAAAATGTGGAGCATGAATAATACATGAAAGCTGCTCTCACACTGAAAACATGATTTCCACACGTGTCCTTGCTTTTGACATTCTGGACATTTCCACTTACAGTACAAGGGCACCGTTTTTGATAAACCAGATAATATGTTGATAAGACCTTGTCTGCTTGGTTTCCTGGCCATACAGATCTTCAGGTTTTTCCTTCATGCTAACCTCCTTAACTTGCTTAAGAATAAGCTCCCCCATCAGCTAAGGACCCCAGCTGCCTGCACCTTGGTTTAAGGCTGGCAATGTGTAAGGAGTTATACAATGAAAGCAGACTAAAAAATACTGACCATCTGGCCTCTGGCAATCAGGTTCCATTGATGTGTCACAAGCTAGGCAACCAAATCTTAGGTTACTGGCAGGAAGACACCACATGGTGGAAAGAAAGCCATAAGGAACCCCTTTAATTCCCTCTATGGGCTGCCTGTCCCACAAGTCACAGCATAGGGGATAGCAGCCTTCATGGGACATGGATACCCTTCCAACGTGGGGGCACCTTAGCTAAGTGCCTTATAGCACAGAGACAGCCTGCTCCCAAGGACTTGGGCTTGGGACAGACATTCAAAAAACCTGAGCCTGAATTAATTCAATCTTTGCAAGTTACTCTAACCTGGCTAGGTTGAACCAGTTTGCAACTGAACAGACATTCCCTCTGGACTGAAGAAATGCAGGCACATGCCTGCAGTGGCTCAGGCTAGAAGCCAGGGGGACTAGAGCAGCCCTCCCGTTTCTGCCACAGTGCCTAGCTGGGGTGGGGGGCGGCCAGGCCCTGGCAGGACACTTTGATTAGGGTGGGGTATAAAACCTTGACCTGCCTCCAGCGTCCCAGGCTTTTCCCTGCTCATTGCTCAAGGGGCAGGAGTGTTGCCAGACCCCAGCCCCTGGCTAGCACTCTGAGGCAAAGGTGGGGGGGGGTGCAGTGCATGTAAACCTGACAGGGGAGGGAGCTAGTGGGGGGCTGATAACACAGCATTTATCAGCGCATCAACAGAACAAAAGCCTCTCTCGTTAGTTCAAGTTCTTCTTAAACAGCTTCTTAAATGAAGGGAAAAAAACACCACAGCACACCAGATGCAGAGTGGTGGCAGGGAGGGGGAGGAGGCAGCCGGACAGTGACTGGGGGGGGTGGGTGCATGACCAGCCAGATGGCATTTTGGGCTGGATCCATGCCCCCTGCCTGGCTGGAGCCACGCTCCCCATCTATCTATGTCCGCAGCAACAGCAGGTGGGGGGCGTGCTTCCAGCCAGGTAGGGGTGTGGCTCCAGCCCAAAATGCTGTGGCATACCTGGACGTGCCTGACAGTGCACCAGTGTGCCACAGCACGCCAGTTGAGAAATGCTGTCCTAAGTGGACACTGTTCTGTCTGCCTGTCCCGGTGAAATTGGAGACACACACAGAGACCTCTCAGCATTAGCTAGCAAACCACATGCCTGGGGTCCACGGGGCTGGGGTCCACGGTGTGGGAGATGGGAGGGGGTGAGGTGGGGATCCCTGCTTGAGCAGTGAGTGGCTGGGGGGGAGGGGCAGGAGAAAGCTAGGCAGACCCTGCTGTGGCTGGCCAGAGCTCTAGCTAGGGACCAGAGGGGCAGGGTCAGCTCTGCTCTCTGAAGCAAACAGCCCAGCCCAGGGCTGCAAGGCATCTGGGAAGCTGGGGGACCCTGGTTTAACTTAAATCAGGAAGGGGTCTGGGACAGAAATTACATAAACCGGTTTGATCCAAATCAGTTAAATCCGATACTACATTCAACCAGATTTATCTTAAACCAGTTTCAGCCATTTTTAAACTGGTTTATGTGCACTGAACTTATGTTGTGATACAGGTTTAAACCAGTTTCTGATCACATCAACTGGTTTATGCGTAATGTCTACCCCTCACCTTAGTTATGTTACTGGTACCCACTGCTCCTCTTCCTTGGAGCTGCCTAGGAGGGAAGGGTGACTCCAAGTCACAATGCTTCCTAGCTGTGCTCCAGAGTGAACTGCCAACTGTCCTCTGACCCAGTGCAGGTGATCCAGTGCAACTCTTTAACAGCACAGAGCAAAGCTACCCAAAAGCATGGGGGAAACAGAACACCTTAATTTTATGCCTCATCCAGCAGATGGCACCATGATCAAAAACTTGTCCCACCCTCCTTCCATCGACTTCAATTCCTGCTTGTTCTGGAGGAGCTGGTGCTATCACAGAAGCCCCGGCAGCAGTTTCCTGCTGTACTCCAGCGTTTGCTGCCAAAGATTGACCAGTCCTAATCCCCCTTCATCCTGGAGAGCTCTGCACAGACAATCATCTGCTGTTGACAAATGTTAATAGGTTAATTTCTGTAAAGCTTCTTAACAGTGAAAAGGGCTGTGTAAATGCTAAGTGCACATGTACGGATAGCTGCAGGTTCTTTCAGTCTTTCATAGGAATCAGCAGCTCTTAATAAACTGCTTGTGTAACACCTGCCAGATTCAGATGACAGAAAGCTATGAGCTCTTAGACAGAATTTGTGCATAATCTAGCCTTCTTCACATCCAGTCCCACTTTAGTTCCCTCTCCAATTACAAACTGAATGTCCTGACTTTCAATGAAGCTCCCTAGGGTTCAAGAGAGATTTATGGGTGTTTGGCACTTTTGACGATCTGGTTAAAAGAATGCGGCAGCAGAGAGCCCAGCACACCATATTTCATTTACAGTTTTCACAAGGAAAAAAATTATAATTGCATTTTTGTCTCTGTCACCAGCAAAATTGGTCCCAAATTACCACATTCCAAGGGGATCCTTTAAATCATATGTGCTATAATTTATAACTCATCAGTCTCACGGTGTTTTATTTAGGTAGTAGTCAGTTTTACAGGCTCACTCTCTAGTCGGCTCCATCAGCTACACTGTAGCCATCTTCTTGTTTCATTGCCCTGTGTTTGATTTACTGCAAGAGGCTTTTCCAAGCCGTGGGTGAGTTAGTTATGAGGATTGTTGTTCTGGTTGGCATAGCTGTCCTCCAAATCAGTGAGTGAGGAGAAAGAGCAATGTTTGTTTGACTCTACACTACCATGACAGCAGTGGCCTCCCTACAAATTTGAACCATTTAGCTGAGACAGGAATTCACAGAACATAAGAGAAAATAGGAGGGTTCATTGCGCTAATAGCCACTGAGAGGATGCATTAGCACACAGAGCAGTGAGCCTGCACAACGCTCGCTGCAATCAGAGGTAGCCAGGCCTTGCAAGCAGAATGGGAATCACCAGCCCCATTGCACACAGAGCCCCTGATCTGTACTTAAAGGCTGTTGCAAGCTGCGTGGTTTTCATGCATCCCCATTTCACTGACTTGAAGGGAACATGAGAGCAATCTGTGCTTCTCGAAGGGGCTCAGTATTGTTCCCATGTTTGAGCCACGGGATCATGCCCATGAGCTTTCTTGAACCACGGACCAGTAGCCCTGCAGCTGTGAAATGTGTGTTGCATCCGCCTCCTTATTTGCCTATGCTCCCTTGAAAAGACTTCTGTGTTTGCAACTAATCTAGAGCGAACATAGAGAGGCAGGTATTTAAGCCTTGAACATAATTTTACAGGAGTTTCACCTGTCTCTGTAGTACCTAATGACTTTCTGTTGTCTGTTAAATTGTCTCCTATGAATCCCTTATTGTTCCACTTCAAGTGTGTAGCTATTTAAAGTCTATAGGGCTATAAACCCAAATGTCGAAGACATCAGTGCTGTGCTTAGAGACAGAGCTGTATAAAACACAACCTAATTGTCTAATAATTTTGGAGAGAATTCATGGCTCTTCTTTTAGTACTGTATGTACAGTCGTTTTTCCGTGACAATGCTGAAGGAGAAAAAAAATCACCTTGAAATAATTCAGCTCTCAATAGAGAAATCAGCTTTTTGATCACTCATTCTCTTCAATTTGGGGGGCATCTCCTCTACATAAAAGTCATATTATTACTAGTAGTATTAGTAGTAGTATTATTAATGTACCTGATTTGTACAAGAAGAGGTGGGTTTACGATATAGACAGGGGAATGGTGAACTTGTGCATGCCAGCCACTGCAAACTGAACACTTTCCAGCGCTTACAGCTTTCATCAATAAGGAAAAAATACGTTTAGCTTCTGCCCTGAGAGAAGCTGGGGGAAGGGAGGGATTTTCTCTTGCGTCCATGGCTGCGTGAAAGGCAAGATAGATATTTTATTGGATTATGCTCACAGCACAACAAAATGTTCTGGTCTCAAGTTCCAACACACAGACACCCTACTTGCAGTTCAGCTCGGTCTGGAATAGCCATACGAAAGGGAGGTCAATGCTTCTATGGTAACAGCAGTCAGAAGTCCTCACCCCCACTATGTGCAGGGGGAATGCTAAGATAATTGCAGCTGGAGGTTGTTTACCGGAGAGGTTTTTTTACGCAAACGCACATCTTAAGCAAACTCTTTAGAGTCATTTTTCAATGGGTAAGAGCAGCTCCTGCACTAGCAGAAGCACGGTGGGTAAGACAGTGTCACAGATCTTCCCCAGGTCTAATTTTGGCTGTTGTGTGCTTTCTAGGGAAGCCTGTGTAACACCCAAACACACTTAAGGTTGTGTGTGGTAACGTGTGCTTTTGGTTGTTGTACATTGTATTTTTATGTGGACACAATGTCACCTGTTGTTCTGGCTTTGTGCTCAGCACATGGCAAGCTGGGGTCTGGATCTGGGCAAAGTATGTAAAACCCTCTGGACTCATTTGGCCAAGAAGGAAGCAGAAGATCCTCCAGGCAGATTGGTTGGGAGAAAGATTGGACTGTGGCACTCCCTGGCTGGACAAGGCCCGGGTGATGTATAAGATGAGCTGAGCTGGTTTGGGGAGGGAGAGAAGCTGCTCTGGGCTCTGAAGGGTGACATCTTCTCTGAAGGAGAAGGAATTTGCAGAAGCAGAAAAGGAAATTCAGGTAGAGGAGAACAAGAGGAAGAAGTGTCCCAGTGTCTGGGAACTCCTCTCTCCTCCTTGTCTTCCCCTTTCTTTTGTGTTTTAAGGGATTAATACTGGGGAAGAGAGTATTGGTTCCTTGGGTAGGCCGGCCAGAAATTAGGCCTGGCAGTTTTAAAAAGGGTTGAAACCTGAGAGTTTCTAATCCTGCCAGTTTTGGGCCAGGGGTGAGGTTTGCAACTTTTTTGCTCCTGGTGGAGCTGTGACCCAAACTAGGTGCAGCCCAGGCCAAGGACTCATCCTCCTTTTCTGCAGGCTGAGGAGTCCAAGATCCTTTCCTTGTACAGCTTGCCATGTAAGACTGATCATATGTGTGGCTCTTCTTTGGACTCTCTCAAGCTTGTCCACAACCTTGTTAAAGTGCAGTGCCCAGATCTGGATGCAGTACTCTAGCTGCAGTCTCACCAGTTCCGAGTAGAGAGGAAGAGTCACCTCCTTGGTTTTGCTGGAGGTGCATCGATCGATGCATGCCAGAGTATTATTTGCCCTACTGGCTACTAGGGCTGTGTGAAGCTTCGGTCCCTGATTCAATTCAGCCGCGATTCGGAACAATTTGGTGGCCGAATCTCCGAATCCAAATCAAATCAGAGGACCCTTTAATCTCTCCAAATTCAACTGGAACCCTCCAAATCGATTCAGAGAGCTTAGGAAAGATTCAGCGATTTGGACATAAACACAACTTTAGATGTTTTTTCTACATACTCTAGGCCAGTGGTCTCCAAACTTTTTTGATCGCGCACGCCTATCAGTAAAAAATTTTTGAGCACGCACCCCCAATATATGTATATTTATATAAATAGAAATAGAAATAGAAGTTCTAATATTTTCTTCCTGCGCCCCAATGGATCGCCTTGCGCACCCCCTATGGTGTACACACCCCACTTTAGAGACCACTGCTCTAATTAGCAGGTGGCTTATGAACACTGCAGTGCTGGGGTGCATGGAGTATCCCACAGAAGCACGGGGGGCATCCCCAACGCACTTGGCAGCAGACCCAGAAGCGCTATATAATGCCAACCTGCTCTCTCGTGTCCAGGTGGTGAGCTACCTGGTCATAGAAGGAGATGAGGTTGATAAGACAAGACCTGCCCATAACAAAGCCATGCTGGCTATCATTCAGAATCCTACCTTCTACAAGCTTATTGCAGATAGACTCCTTGATGAATTTTTCTAGGATTTTCCCCAGGATGGAAGTTATGCTGATTGGCCTATAGTTACCTGGCTCCTCTGTCCTGCCCTTCGTGTGGATGGGCACAAGATTGGCCCTTTTCCAGGCCTCAGGGACTTCTCCAGAGCGCCACGAGTTGTGGAAGTTTCACCAGGGATTCCAAATGATTTCGGCCAGCTCCTTCAGCACTCTCAGAGGAAGATCATCCGGTCCCACTGACTTGTATACGTCTAGTTTTTTTTAATTGGTCATACACCAGTTCTACAGCAATAGTAGGAAGGATTATCCCTACCATGCTCATCCTCTACTCTACCTGGTGTGGTTTTCTCATTGGTGCGGTGAAAGACTGGGGCAAAGTAGTCATTCAGGATTTCGGCTTTCTCCTGGATGCTGGTAACCAGCTCTCCTGAGTTCTTGAGCAATGACCCCATGCTCCCATTTGTTTTTCTCCTGTTCTCTATGTACCTAAAGACGGACTTCTTGTTGTCCTTGATTCCCATTGCTAATCTAGGTTCAGTCGCTGCTTTAGCCTGTCTTATCTGTTCCCTGCAAATGCGGGCTGTTGTGGAATAGTCCTCCTTAGGGCCTGGCTCAAGCTTCCATTGTTTATAAGCCTCTTTCTTCTTCGTTAAGAGAACCATGATTTCCCTATTTAGCTAAGAGCTTCCCAGCCCTTCAGTTACCTTTTCTCCACATGGGAATGGACTTGCTTTGTGCTTCAAGGATCCTTAAGGAACAACCACTCTTCATGCACATCTTTTGCCTTCAGTCCCTGGTCCTGCAACGCTTGCCCTACTAGCAACCTAAGCTTGTTGAAATTTGCATTTTTTAAGTCCAAGACTTCAATCCTGCTATCCGATTTGTCTGTCTTATGTTGAACAATGAGCATGATGGTTTCATGGTTGCTGTTTCCCAGACTTCCCTCTATATTTAGGTCATCTCTTTTGGGGTAGTAGTCAGAGGGCCAGAAGAGCCTGGGGATCCTCTCTGCTACATCTTGGATGTGAGCCCCAGCGAGGCAGCAGACCTCACAGGCTACGGGTTCCAGATGGCAGATGGGTCCCTCAGTGCCCTGCAGGAGACAGTCCCCCACCACCACCACCTTGTGTCTCCTCTTGGGGATGGCAGCAAGCTACTTATCTTCCTCCTCTTCTGGTGCCACCATCAGAGCTTCCTCATGTGTGGGGAGGGGAGCATACTTGTTGTGCAGGGCCAGGGGAGGAGCTGCCTTGGCCCTGCATTTTCTGGAGCATGAGGTGACTGTCTTCCAGGTTGCTCCACAGTGGCAATGCATAGGGGGTGCATGGGGGTGCACATGCACCCCCTGAGAGTGCTGTTGCACCCCCTGACAGGCCATGCTCACTGCTTAGACAAGGGCAGAAGGGACAAGCGGGAGCACCGGTGCCCCTTCTGCGAGTGCTGGCTAGGGAGCGATTGGTCACGGAGGGGTAGAAGGCCCCACCCCACCCCAC
>NW_017729014.1:4990766-4999867 GCF_001723915.1 Gavialis gangeticus
ACCCCACCCCACCCCACCCCCGGTTGCTGACTGGTCGCTGGGGGGCATGTGCCCCCCCCCGACTAAGGTGGCAGCAGCCACCCATGTCGCTCTGAGTGGGTCTTCTCGGTTAGCCATCACGTTGGCCACCATCTGCATCTCTTTCTCTTCTTCCTTCTTCTGGAGAAGGGTCTGGCAGTAGCCATCAATGAAGTCTTTCTGGGCAGCTGATACATTTCCTCCTTCACCTCGTGCAACCAGCCCTCCAGAGATTCCACCAGCTCAACCCAGCTCAACATGCTGCAGTCCCAGGCACACGTGAAGACATGGCACCCAGGAGCAATAAACTCCAGTGCAACATGAGTAAGTCAGCAGAATATGTCTGCATCTCCCATGAATAACTTAATAGAACTTAATATCCTGTCACAAGGTTCATCTCAGCACTTTGAGACCTTGTTATTTACAGCATTCGTGAAACAAATGAAAGAAAAAGGCCCTTTTCAATGTCCACTGAAGTCACTGGGTATATTCCCTTTATATTTGGATTGATCCTTTGCCCTTCACCCTTCCATCTCTGCATCAAGACATAGCCCATTTTATGAGATAGGATTGTTGTTGTTTTTAATCCCTTAATGGGATCTTGTAATGAAGTCAGTTCTGAATTCTTCCTAAGTGTTATCCAATTAATGTATATCCATTATCAGGTGTTTTGTTACTTCAGAAAGTTTAGTAATTACAGTGCTTCTCCCAGCTTTCACAGATAAAACAATTGCTGCTGTACATGGCTAACAAAAGCACAAACCAGCCCCCTGGTTTTCAGCTAGGAATTTAGAATGAGCTCAGGCACTAGGGTTTTTTCCTCCATTTCCCATGAATGTTTATTGCAATGAGAAAGGGAAGGCTGAGCATTAACATTCCTGCAATGAACATGAAGGAGTGCAGACCTTTCTCACCTCTGTAATTGGGACAGATTACTAATGCCTAACCTTCAAGAGCAGGTCACTTGTTCTGTAAAGCCAGAGCAATTACTGGATGGTTTGGTTCTCTTTTGTTCCCATTTCTGACCTTTGCCCCTTCCAGAGTCCTTTCCATATGCTGCAAAACCCATCAAAATCAAATACTCAATTGCACATCCACTGACATTTCTGTCTGCATGCATATTAAGGAGAAGATTGTATCATAGTATCATAGTACTTAGGGTCAGAAGGGACCTAAACAGATCATCAGGTCCGACCCCCAAATTGTGTCATCTTCCATTTTACCGTTTAGCACCTCAGTCTGGGGGTGTGGTCTGTTTACAACCTATGAAATTTCTCAGTGTGAGCTGAGATAGCAGAATCTGGCCCTGAATGATTAGTTAGTGGGAATCCTATATGATACTGCACTTGCATTGCAACACTGAAGTAAAATACCTGAACTCCTTCCTACCAGCTCAGCTAATTATAACACTGACTTCTGTGCTTCTGTTACCTGCTGTAATAACATTTGGCCTTGGAGTTTGGTTCCCCAGTGCCTCCAGTGAGCTGTGAATATCTCAGCCCGGTAATTACAAATAAGTGATTTTTCTAATATTTTATTTGCTGTCAGCTGAGTGCAAGGACTCTGATAAGCGAGGGGTGATATAAAACCTCTGGCTCTTGCTAAAGTGCAGAAAGATGGGGCTGTGATACACTGAGGTTCATTCTCCGATTGGCTTCTCAAGAGGTTTAATAAATAAAGTTTAGCATGAATTTTTAACTTTCACTTGTGCATTATTTAGCAAGTGAATTGAAAAACTTTCTGCCTCTCAGGACTTTTCTTAACTCATTTCTGTTGTTTCTTTTTTAACAAGTAAAATATTTATAATTAAAATAAGAAATGTATATATCTACATATTAACAAGACAAACATCTCCATTGCATTGGGACAGAGGTTGCAGTCCAGTGATGCCAGCTACGTTGAACCTGCTGCTCCTATCACACTATATTAACTGATGCATAGCACTTTGGGTTGTGAGTTTTGCAAAGCACCAAAGAAAAGAAAGGCTGAGTGAGCCTGGTTTTGCTCAGGCCTAATCAGAAAGAAATAGCATTTTGTGCCCTGGTGTGTTTATTTCTGTTGTTGGAAGGGTGAAATCTCTTGTAAATTCACCCACGCTGTGCCAGGTATCACATGCCTGAAGGTTAGAAGAGTGCACACACAAATTAAAAAGTCTCCTAATGATGGGTCAGCCCTGAGAGCTCAACAAAGCAGTTAAGTGCTGTGGAAAGCCAAAGACTGGGAGAGCATCGTGGAAGCCTGAGCCCCAGCCACAAAGTTAGCCTGGATAAGGTGATGGTTCCAACAAGATCAACGGTGTTCCAATTTGGGCTCTTCATTCAGGGCCATTAGATACTGGTTGTGTCTACATGAGATACTTTTCTGGACAGTAGACTAATTCTACTGCACAGTAAAGCATCACCAAGTAACTGCTAATAAGCTACTGCACAGTAAATTTGTCTACTGTGCAGTTAGCTAGGACCTGTAAATGCATATAGTAAACTAGCTGCATGATAGATACTGCACAGTGGGCATGTCTACATGTGCATTTATGTTGGCTTAAATTTACTGATCAGTGTCTATATGTCCAGGAGACCTGGGACTAAATTTAGCAGCTTGCCATGTGCCCCTGTGGCCACCAGGGGGAGCTCCAGCCTCTGGCCACATGGCTACCAGCCCACGGGACAAATTTTAGTCCCAAGTTGAAGCCAGAGCCAGCTGCCAGTAATTGGGACTAACTTTAGGCCAAGTTGAAGCCAAGAGAGGTGGCCAGTCAGGAACACTGGGGCTCAGTTCAGGCCAGCTTTCTAGTGGCTGGGCAGACCCAACAGGGAGGCCCCCTGGGGTACTGCACAGTAACACTTCTACACGTGCATTACTGTGCAGTAACTAATCAGGTGTACATTTGATACCTGCATGATGCAGGTATCAAATTTATGCTCAAGTCACCATAAGTTGCATATTTACTGTGCTGTATGGCTGTGCACATGTAGATGTGCACCCATAGTACACAGTAATTTCAGTTACTGCACAGTAAATGCACCCAGTAGGGAACATATAGACGCTGACTGGGAGCAAATTTGCTCCTAGTCAGCCACACCATCGGGGGGCCGGTTCTGGTGCTGCTCAACTCCTAGCTACCCCAGGAGCCAGGAGCTGATCAGCATAGGGACCAGGTCCCTCTGTGTGCCCCCTTCCCCTATTCTGATGCTATGAGGCTCCTGGCTTCCCACAAGAGCTCTGGGACTGGGAATATACCAGTGGGAAAGCTGGGGATATACCAGTGGGGGATATACCAGTGGCAAAGCTGGGGATATACCAGTGGGCAAGCCCCCAGCTGGGCAGGGAATCCCCACTCTGGTGGGGGCAGCCAGGAGGTGTCCCACTAGTGGGACAGCTAGCAGCAAGCCGCTGGCTGGGTGGAGAATCATGGTCAGCCTACTTTAAATTAATACCATGTGTATATGTGCCCAGTGGATGCGTCTACATGTGCAGAAGACTGTGCAGATGTTACTGTGCAGTCATTTAATACTTTTATTTATTTTGCTTAAGCACGTACTAAATGACTGTGCAGTAACCAGCATTATTGCACAGTCTGATGCCACATGACTATTTTTAGCAGCTCCTGTGCAGTAGCTCATTGCTACTGCGCAGTTGGCATCATGGTTTGTGCTCAGCAATGCTACACAGCCATAACAATGAGCTAAGGCAATGTAGCTCATCACTACAGTGACGTAATATGTCATGTAGATGTGCCTACTGTGTCCTTAAAAGCAGCATTTGGTTACAGATTGAGAACATCCCTCCTAGTATATTCAGTTCTCTCTGAGTCTTACAGTTCAAGTGGATACCTAATTAGCCTTTATGGGTCAATCCTCCTGTTGGATCAGGGCTATAAATAGGAAATAAAAAAAGCCAGGAGTATCACACAGGAAAGAAATACAGCTCAGGAGGAAAGCCAGAGTGCACAGGTTACTCATCCAAGATCTGTGCATGTTTGGCAATGATCATTTTTTGGAATTTGGGCAGTGCACTGATCAAAGAAGGCAGCTGCTGCTCAGATGCTTGCAGTCCCCAGGGAAATATAAAATAAAAGTCCCCATCCTGCAGCCAGTTCCAATGCTGGAAGCATTTTTGCCATATAGAGATGAGGTGCAGCTCTACAACCTATGGGATTTTGTGAAGCTAATGGAACATCAGAGGACATCTGTTGTTCGCTTCTCGTGGAGAGAGGGAATGTGATGGTGTTGGGAGAGGAAATTGCTCACCTAGGAAAGAAACAACGCCTGCTTAGGCTTAGGGCCCCGGGAGGTAGGACTTTGCAAGTAATAAAGAAGTATACACTGACTGTCAGCCCCAGCTGCCTGGACTGAGCATTTCCCACTCAGTTTTCGTTATAAACTGAGGCTTTTCTCTTGTTACCTCACTTTTCTGCCTTTTTATTTTTATTATCACCTGGGAAGGACTTACAGCCTGACAAACCTGGTGGGCGCATCTGCATATTCATTTAAGTGCAACTAAATTTAATGCGCTTGGTGTGTGATTTTTGGCAGGTGTCGACACATGCAGCAACTTGGCACTAAAGTTAGTGCCAAGTCCCTGCAGCCCTGCATGTGCCCCTAGAGGCTGGGCAGACCCAGTACTAAAGTTAGATGCACACCCGTAACGTGCATTAAATTAGGCTAATGTGCATTAACACGTCTCATTATAGTAGTCCTCTCCTCTGCTCAAGCCTGCTTGCTGAAGAATTCAAAAATCTACAGACTGTGGCATTTAACCCCAGAGGGCTCTCCAGACCTTCTGAGCCCCACAGGTCTATTGCCTCCTGTCTTCAAAGAACCGAGCAAGCATCTCATTCATTCCCCAGTGCGCATCCTTGCTGTTCTTCGCTAAACCTTACAGGGGCTTTGAGGAGATGAGCCTTCTGGGGAATCACTATTATTACCATGTCTTGATTAATAGCCATTTGCCAAAGGTTTGGAACACTGCAGGACTGATTTCCCTTCCTAACATCTTCTCTCATGTTTCTGTGTCTCTCCTTTATGCTTTAAATCAAATAGACCAAAGGCTAACCACCCACTCCTGCTGCAAAATGAAAGAGCACTTTCCAGGACATGATAGTTATACTTAACTGAATAGCCATAAATGGCCTGGAAACCATCACTATTTAATCTCAGAACCCTCCTACTACACAGCCCATTTTCTTTGTTGAACCACCTCAAGCAGCACCAGCCAAGCACCCTAGTAATTCCAGGATTCTGCAATTATGCGTAGAAAAGCCTGTCCTTTTGGGATCTTTTATAAATCAGGAATTGAGGTAATGTGCCTCTCTGTCAAAGGACTGAATTATCTCAGCAGTGTATATTGCCAGGACAGTGTAATGTTGATTGTAGCAGATATTTTGTTCAGAGAAAAGTCCAGGGAAAGGGATCATCAATCTCTTCAGTCATGCAGTTGGTAATAATACTTTTAGACCTATTTTCTTCCAGTCTGAACTGTAAACTTCAGCAAGCAGCATTTACTGTGTGCTGCTCTGCCTGGCTCCCATGTCCCGTGTGCATAATTAATATCGTCCTCCAAGTCCCAAGCAAGAGTCAGAAGGAGCCATAGGGGAGAAGTTCAATTATAATTCCTGCTAAAAATAGAATAGCCCAAATCCAAGACAAGAAGAGAAAGCAGAAACACAAAAGCACTCAAGCATCTGGCTTTCAGTACCAACAGCAAAAGCTACTTGTAGATAACACCCTAATGGCAGGCTGATTGTGCAGGCTGCTTTGTCAGACCTAAATGACTGAAGTTAGGTGCTTAAATATGGATTTAGAAGCCTATCTAAAAAGCAGCCATATATGCAGAAGTGCTGAGCACTAAAGAAATAGACCGTTGCAGGTAATCAACACCTCTGAAAATCAAGCTTTTTAATTTAGGCCAGAGAGGCACTGCCTTAGCCCTGCACAGACCATTTCATACTCCATTCTAATGCATATTAGCTTTGCACACTGATGTAGGTTATACCTCAATCAGGAACTGATAGATGAGCAACTATCTCAGTGTACCTGCATGTGATAGGGGCTATTAGAGCACTTCATCAGTAGGTGCCAGGGAGCACATAACAGCCTGTTTGCTTTGTACAAATGGTTATCCCAATGCAGATGTAGATAGATGACACCTAAACTGGTATAACTTACACTGCTAGGGCTTAATCTCCAACTCTTTCAGGAGTACATTTCCACTGGATTGTGCAGAGTTACCCAGGCATAGAGATGTATTGTCCACTTTTTTATACCCATGTAAAGCCAGTCACACAGATATAAACACATGGTCTAGCCAAGCCCTAAATATGGATATAGGAGAGGTTTCAGTATCTAGGTTTGAAATGGTTTCCATTGTATGCTGGCTACTAAATAGAAATGTTATCTGCTTTTCTTTACTCTGACAACCTCACCTTTTTCTACTCCCCAAATACAGAGAAAAAATGGCACAGCCTGCAACATGCCTGATCTCAGCTTCCAACTAAGCTGTCTCTAAGCCTGTATAGTAGTGTGTGGGTGGATACTGGCATTTTTCCTATCTCACTGCCTTTCTTTCCTCCGGGAGCCTCAACCATACCACCTCTCATTGCATCAATGTGCTCAGAGTTGTGTTGGCAAAGCAAACTGAAATCAGGAGCAAGATCTGCTGATTCTACTAAACTACTACTTGCTTCACCACCAACCCCAACCTTCTTATTAATCCTGGACAGATATACAGCCTTAAAAATGAAGTGAGGATATTGCAGTCTGAGAGAAGGGATCCAGGGAGCAGCAGGGTGGATTTGTTGGTTTGCTTGCTGACTTCCTCATAGCATCTCTGGTCTTGCAAGACACTGAGCTAATACTGAGGAAGCAGGAGGAGGCCAGCTGTGTTCTCCTATTCCCCATGCTGCTTTATCTCTCACCCATAGACCATGGCAGCAGAGGGCAACGCAGCTGCGTGTCTAGATAGCGGTTGTATACAGGTAGCTGCATTGTTCAACATGTTGCTTAGAGTTTGTGAGCCTCACAAAGCAACAATAAAGTAGCAGCACTGTCCATAATGATGCTTTCCATGCAGTGTCTACACATGCCTGCCATATTGCTCCCTCCCTCCTCCTTCTTCTCCCTTTTCCCTTGCACACCATCTGCAGCCTGAAACTCCTGGTAGGAATTAGGAATCAGAACTCATGGTAAAGGTGATATTTTTTCAGACCAACTAGATTTTTGCAAAAATAAATCTTTAGTTGCAAGATTTCAGGCACAAGCACCCTTCTTCAGGCATAGGAAAAAAGAATGCAAAAGATCTCTTCTGGGCACAAATTTCTTATATGGTGAGGTATCTCTAGGCTCTGTGATGATGCAAATTACCACAAACACAGGTGGAGCAGGGTCTCAGGTGGTAAAACTTGCTTCTTCCTTGTAAAATTATGAAGATTTCATTTTTAAAATAGACTAAAATTCAATATCTTGCATGTGTCAGGTATCCAGGTTGTAGTCGTATTGATCTAGAGGCAAAAGAAATCAGAACTCATGGTACAGGTGATATCTTTTATTAGACCAACTAGATTTTTGCACAAAAAAAGTTTTTAATTGCAAGCTCTGGGGCACAAACACTGGATAGGATTATGCTTTCTACATTTTCTGCCTATCTGTTCTCGGTGCCTCTGTACAGCATCCACGGCATGTGGGTTTGAGCCCCTGTGAGCCCACAATGATCTGAGAGCAGTATCCTAACACACACACGCACGTGCACACACACAGAGCGCCATATACTGCTGATTATTCAAGCCAAGGAAGGCATCTCTAAGTAAGTAGCACCTGCTTCTAATTCTCTTTCTTCGAGTAAAATCATTAAGGCAGGCAGCAAATGTAAAGCAAAATCTACTTGAACATGAACTCCTCTAAAAGGCAATCTACATGGCAGTGCACTAGCAACCATGAAGGAATTGTGAGCTGTCTGTAGCAGCTTGCTCGTCCTAAGGGGGACTTTTGTAAGACTATGTAACCCAACTGGTATGATTTCTCCTGAGGAAATTATTTCATCCTCTAGTACTTCCTGGAAATGTCTTACAGAGTAGCAGAAAGCCAGCCTGGTTCCTTGCTTCAGTGCCACCAGTGAATACATCTCCTGGGCTTCATTGTAGCAAAGGTGGCCCTGGCTCCCTGTTCAAAGAAATGAACATTGGCGAGGGCCTTGTGGGCTCAGTCCTCCTGCATCCTGACAGAAAAACTGCCCTCGGTTTTTAAAACAACCTGCTCAATACAAGCTAGTGCCGTTTCCAATGAGTATAAGAGCTTGAGCAATAAGGGTCAACAATTCAGTTCAACAGATCTCAAAAGATTGGAAAGTTGGGCTAGACCTATCAGGACGAAGTTCAGCACAGACCAATGCAAGGTTCTACACCTCAGGAGGAATAATGAAAAAAACCACAAATATAAAATGGGTGACACCTGGTTAGACGGCAGCATTATGCAAAAAGGACTTGGGAATCTTGGTAGACCACAGATACAATATGAGTCTGCAGTGTGATGCAGTGACACAAAAAGTGAATTTGGTTTTGGGATGCAGCAATAAAAGTATTAGGTGCAAGACATGAGAAGTGAGAGCGCCTTTTTGCTCAGCACTGGTTAGTCCTCATCTGGAGTAGTGTGCGCAGTTTTGGACTCCACATTTTTAAAAGGATGTGAAGAAGTTAGAGACGATCCAGAAGCAGACAACAAAGATGGCCAAGGGCTTGGAAAGCAAGTCATATGAGGAGAGGCCAAAAGAGCTGGAAATGTTCAGCCTACAGAAAGGGTGCTTAAAAGGGAACATGATAGCAGTCTTCAAATACTTGAAGGGTTGGCATAATGAAGAGGAAAAGCACCTTTTCCCTCACTGCAGAGAGGAGGACTGAGGTCCAAGGAGGTGATATTCCCCCTCTATGCGGCGCTGGTCAGGCTGGAGTACTGCGTTCAGTTCTGGGCACCGCACTTCAGGAGGGATGTGGACAACATGGAGAGGATCCAGAGGAGGGCTACTCACATGATCAGGGGGCAGCAGGGCAGGCCCTACGAGAAGAGGCTACAGGACCTGAACCTGTTCAGCCTCCA
>NW_017729014.1:5000211-5000737 GCF_001723915.1 Gavialis gangeticus
GCTAGGATCTGGAACCAGCTTCCAAGCGAAGTGGTGCTGGCTTCTACCCTGGGGGGTTTTAAGAGGAAGCTAGATGCACACCTTGCTGGGGTCATTTGACCCCAGGACTCTTTCCTGCCATGGCAGTGGTTTGGACTCAATGATCTGCTCAGGTCCCTTCCAACCCTACTAACTACGAAACTATGACCAATGGCTTGAAGTTGCAGCAAAGTAAGTTTAGATTGGATATCCAGAAAAACTTTACCGTTAAAACAGTAAAGCAGTAAAATAGACTGCCTAAGGAAATTATGAACTCTCCAACACTGGAGAGGCTCAAGAAGAGGTTGGACAGCCACTGGTTCGAGATGATCTAGTTGTAATTATGTCTATATTCTACTATGGGTATTTCCCATGCTCAGAACCAGCCCGTTCTATCCTGTGGAACATAAGGCCGCAGGGGACCCCGCAGCCAAGGGGCCTCTGTGGCCATGAACATTGCCACTCTGCATTGCTACCACTGCCAGATGCACATCCAGCCACTCAGCCC
>NW_017729014.1:5001892-5002602 GCF_001723915.1 Gavialis gangeticus
TCCCCCTGTCCCACGCCACCAATGCCGCTGCCAGCTTCTTCAGCCACCTGCCACCCCACCCACCCCACCCACCACTGCTACCACCGCTGGCTTCTTCGTGCCCTGCCCATGCTTCTGGACTTTGCCAGTAGTGCCTGTGCCTCCTTCCCACTCCACCCCATAGGTCTATGCTGTGTCAGGGTTGAGGGTATTCTTAGGTAAAGTTTATATTATAGTTTGTATGAGATGGTTTCGATAGGGAAGGTCCTGCCCCAGGTGGGGGGTCAGACTAGAAGACCTCTGGAGGGCTCTTGTAGCCCTACTTCTCTATTATTCGATGACAGGTGACGGGGCCTATGACAAAAGCTGCAATCCAGTGTCAAAAGCTTCTTATAATGGTGGAGAGTGAAACATCTGTCCTCCTTAATGCAAGTTTAGGGACTCTGCCCTACACATTAAACACCCTGAAAGCTGTTTAGGCCAGGGACTCTCATTTATGCATTTGACCATCCTCCCACCCATCAGGTCCCAGCCTGGCCATGACATCTGCAGACCTGGCTGCAATATATGTATACATAATACTAGGTGGCTTTAAAAGTCTTTCCACTCACAGCTCTCAACATTTGTAACAGGCCCAAGTTTAACCTTGAAACACCCTTAGAAGAGAGCCAGGACTGCTTCTGCTGCATGGCAGATCAAGGAACTGAGGCAGAAGGAGGCCACGTGGATGT
>NW_017729014.1:5007602-5033692 GCF_001723915.1 Gavialis gangeticus
GATCTGCTCAGGTCCCTTCCAACCCTACTAACTACGAAACTATGACCAATGGCTTGAAGTTGCAGCAAAGTAAGTTTAGATTGGATATCCAGAAAAACTTTACCGTTAAAACAGTAAAGCAGTAAAATAGACTGCCTAAGGAAATTATGAACTCTCCAACACTGGAGAGGCTCAAGAAGAGGTTGGACAGCCACTGGTTCGAGATGATCTAGGTGTAATTATGTCTATATTCTACTATGGGTATTTCCCATGCTCAGAACCAGCCCGTTCTATCCTGTGGAACATAAGGCCGCAGGGGACCCCGCAGCCAAGGGGCCTCTGTGGCCATGAACATTGCCACTCTGCATTGCTACCACTGCCAGATGCACATCCAGCCACTCAGCCCTCCCCCCACCTCCCCACCCCCCGGCCGACACCACCGCCAGCTTTTTTGGCCATTCACCCTGTCCCACGCCACCAATGCCGCTGCCAGCTTCTTCAGCCACCTGCCACCCCCCCCACCCCACCCACCACTGCTACCACCGCTGGCTTCTTCGTGCCCTGCCCATGCTTCTGGACTTTGCCAGTAGTGCCTGTGCCTCCTTCCCACTCCACCCCATAGGTCTATGCTGTGTCAGGGTTGAGGGTATTCTTAGGTAAAGTTTATATTATAGTTTGTATGAGATGGTTTCGATAGGGAAGGTCCTGCCCCAGGTGGGGGGTCAGACTAGAAGACCTCTGGAGGGCTCTTGTAGCCCTACTTCTCTATTATTCGATGACAGGTGACGGGGCCTATGACAAAAGCTGCAATCCAGTGTCAAAAGCTTCTTATAATGGTGGAGAGTGAAACATCTGTCCTCCTTAATGCAAGTTTAGGGACTCTGCCCTACACATTAAACACCCTGAAAGCTGTTTAGGCCAGGGACTCTCATTTATGCATTTGACCATCCTCCCACCCATCAGGTCCCAGCCTGGCCATGACATCTGCAGACCTGGCTGCAATATATGTATACATAATACTAGGTGGCTTTAAAAGTCTTTCCACTCACAGCTCTCAACATTTGTAACAGGCCCAAGTTTAACCTTGAAACACCCTTAGAAGAGAGCCAGGACTGCTTCTGCTGCATGGCAGATCAAGGAACTGAGGCAGAAGGAGGCCACGTGGATGTGACTCTCTCAAAGTTGTTGCATAAATTGCTGATTTTTCCCCTGGAGGCTAGTCCAATTCACCTCTAGAAGAGAGTCACACTTTCAGGCTGGGTCCAACCCTATTTTATTGCTTGCAAGCAGGCCGACAGAGGAGCTTGTTGCTCAAATCAGTGTCGACCCTAAACAAAGCGCGCGCACTGCTTTTATTGAGCTAGCAATTTTTAGTTGGCGTGTTACATTTTGATTGGTCATTACAAAACAAAACCTGGGCAACATGTAAGATATGCGTAGTGGGCCATCCTGTACCATGTGGGTGGAAAGTTACAGAATGCAGGCGTTAATACTAAAACAAAGAACAAAGAAGCATAGAGAAAAGTATCTATTTTCGCTACAAAGTCAAACAGGAAATCAGGAATCAAACCGACCTCTCCTGGTCCCTGCCACACACCTTAGTTGAAAGCCTGGAAAACAGCACAGTAGAGAGCACTTGGACTAGAACTGGGGGAAGGATGTGGCCTGGGAAATTTAGGGGATAATTCAGATCCATCAAGTTCCCTTGATTTGGTCTCTGAAGGATCTGTCTCCTTGGATCTGAATTGGGTAATATCTGGGGTGCAGCACGGTAGGCTGGCAATATGACTTCCCGCTTCAAAATATCTGGAAAGCCTATGGCTTCATGCCACGAAAGGGGCACACTCACACTTGTGTCCAAAGGAACGTCTGTGATACCAGGCTGCCAAATACCGAGAGCCCAAGTGACTCCCATGCTGCCGTGACAGTCCTGGTGTGTTCTGACTTCCCAAGGCTCAGTGAAAGGCAGGCTGAGTCAGAACAGTGTGAGGTTAGAGCGCAGTTAAAATATTACAAGCACCAGCACAAGAGCAAAATACGATTCAGAAGGCAGGCTTTTCCAAGGGAGCTTTCTGAACAATGTCAAACTGGCATGTGTAAATTCTCTCACCGTCTGAGGGCTTTCTGCTTCTTTACGGCATAGTACAACATGTTCTCAGCTGTCATTTGTACAGTGTTAATATGTCTGTGTTTTTCTTTAAAAAATAAATAAATAAATAAGCCTGCAGCAAGGTTTTTTTAACATGCTTAATGAGATTGAGAGAAGACGGAGGAAGTGAAAATGAATCTGCACTGAAATGTTTCTTTTTTCTAATAAACTAAATATTTGTATTTGGCTTTAAGATAGAACAAAAAAATGTTAATTCTGAATCTTTTCCCTGCTTGCCACTGAATTCAAAGGAGCATCCTCATTGGTCTATAAGCCCTGAATTGGCCCTTTGCAGAGTACTAAAATTCAGCCCAAGGGAAGAGCAGCTTTGATTGCTTTACTTTGCTATGCTCTTTGCTTAACAAGCTTATAAACTAATCAGGATAAATACTGTACCCTGATCCATGTCCAGACAATTGCAAGAACCTTAAACACCCTCGAATTACAGATCAGCTGTATCCTGTGGAGTTAAAAAAAATGATTTTTAGACACAGGTTTCCTTATATATTGTAAAAGACCAATGCCAACACCAAAGCTCCTCAAAGACCCAGTGAACACAGCTCACAGATTAATTCCTGCTAGCATCTGGGGTATAAGTAGGCAGACCCGGTCCTGCCCACCAGTCACCCACTGACTCATCTGTGCCTGGCACAGTGTGCTTCTGGAAGTCAGTCCCACTGCTTATGCATCCCCACGGACTCCTGCAAAGCTTTCAAACTCCTGTGGGAAGGGAGCGATTTGATGGCTCCACCCATACCACCTGGCTTAGTCTGCTGTTATTCCTCTCCAAATGGTCCCAGACGGCAATCTCTTCACTAAGCAGCATCATTCTTTCCCTAGGAAGGGGGGTCTACCTAATACAGGAGGGGTGATTTCCTTGCTGGGTTTGCAATAGGTCCTGCTATCTGATGCTATTCTCCCTCTCTTTCCTTCTACATTTCACACAGTCCTGCCTATTTAGTACACAAGAGGTAGCACTGTGCTGTGACTAACAGAGAAAGCTATTAATATAAATTGGGACTAATTATATAGCCTTATAAGTATTCTTCCACCAAGACTCTACAATGTAACCAAAATGGAAAAACAATATGGGTATGAATCAATTTCATAATGTCACACCAGGTCTTTTCAATTATTTGTAATACTCCTCCCCACTCTCCCCGTGTCTTATGGTTCTTTCTAAAAAGATTGTCAGCTCTCCTTTGTCATGCTGCCTGCTATGCTGAAGGAAAATGTTCCCATCTACTTCCTTGTTACTTTTATTTCCCCAGATCTCAGATGCCAGCAAAACCCCACAAATGCCTTTGCTTAGCTGACTCATGCAGAGAACATGGGGGGCTGACACACCACAGTTCACGTTGGGCTAGGTTCCTAGCTGGTGTTCTTCCACTGTAGTCAACAGAGTGAAAACCTGCCGGGTATACTCAGCAGCCTTTCATTAGTATGAAATAGGCTAGACCAGAGACCACACCCTAGCCAAAACATAGTGACTGTTGAAGTCGTGCTGCTCCAACACCACAGTTTCTTTTTCAAGAACAAAACAAAAGAAGCAGGAAGGGGGCATGTTTTTAACTGTGCCTTTTCCTGGGTAAGGCAAGTATTTCTCAGGGTGATATCTTTTATTGGACCTACTGCATAGTTAAGATAGAGTCAAACAAGCTTTTGAATGCAAGACAATTCTTCATCAGGCCTATGCCTTTGAAGAATGTCTTGCATTCAAAAGCTCTATCCCAACTACACAGTTACTCCAATAAAAGATGGCATTCTAGGAAATACTTGCCTCTTACATACTTCCTGGACCACCGTGGCTACAGCATCTCATTAAAACTACCATTTCCGTGGGATAACATGGGGATTTCATAGATTTCACAGATTTTTAGGGTCAGAAGGGATCTTAGTAGATCATCGAGTCCAACCCCCTGCTCTGGGCAGGAAAGAGCACTGGGGTCAGATGACCCCAGCTAGGTGCTTGTTTAGTCTTCTCTTAAAGACCTCCAAGGTAGGGGAGAGCACCACCTCCCCTGGAAGTGCATTCCAGATTTTGGCAACCCTCACCATAAGGAAATTTTCCTAAAGTCTAATCTATATCTTCTCGCTATTATTTTATGGCCATTGTTCCTAGTAACTCCAAGGGGTGCCCTGGTAAACAGAGTGTCCCCTATTCCTTGCTGCCCCCCACTGATGAATTTGTAGATGGCCACAAGATACCCTTTCAGCCTACTTTTGCTGAGGCTGAAGAGATTCAGGTCCCTCAATCTCTCCTTGTAGGATCTTACCTGCAAGCCCTTAACCATACGAGTAGCCCTCCTCTGGACCCTCTCAAGGTTATCCAAATCCCTTTTGAAGTGCGGTGCCCAAAACTGGCCGCAGTACTCCAGCTGTGGTCTTACCAATGCCACATAGAAGGGAAGTATCACCTCCTTAGACCTGTTCATGATGCATGAAAGAGTGTGGTTGGCTTTACTTATCACTCCATTACGTTGACAACTCATGTTCATTTTGAAGTTGACTATGACCCCTTTCTGTTTCTATGCTGCTTAGAAAGTCACCTCCCAGTCTGTATGTTTGTTGGTGATTCTCTCTCCCTAGATGCAGCATTTTTCACTTATCTTTGTTCAACTGCAGACTGTTCTGTTCTGCCCACTTTCCCAATCTGTCCAAATCTACCTGAATCCTCTCCATGCCCTCCAGTGTGTTTACCTTGCCCCATAATTTGGTGTCGTCCGCGAATTTGGATAAAGTGCTTTCCATGCCCTCAACCAGTGAGGGCATGGGATGAATACATTAAAGAACATGCAAAGCATTCATGTGCTAGAGGCGGAATTATTTCATTAAGGTTACATCAACACAGCAAACAGAGCCTGACTGCATTGTGTGAGGGCTTCTCTAGCTAAAGCAGATCCTAATGGCTTGAGGGAGAAGTGGAGTTTGCCCTCCTCTTGCACCCAAATGTAAAAGTGAAAGTTTCTCAAACAGCCCTTCCTCTCCCCGGGTCTCCCCGCCCCCCAGTGCATTAAAGACACAGAGATGTAGGCTGGAGCAGGTGCCAGAACCAGAGTACGTCTTCTGAGCTCCCAGAGATTCGGCACTACAGTTTGTCACATATACTAAAGCCTGGGCTGCTTGTGCCCTGAACTAAATGGATCACACTGTCCCAGGAGTTGGGGGAGAATACAGAAATTCTGACTGTCTCCCAAATTGAAGGTGTTGTATGATGCTTTTTAGCCGGTCACATTTACAGATTGATGCCCTGGCATTCAAAATCCAGGTACAAGCATCTGTCCAGTGCTCAACACATTTTTGCCTTATTATCTGGAACATGCCATCTTAAAACTTCCAAGTGTTTTCCTGGGATTTTTTCCCAGCCACAGTTCTGAAGGTTGAGTCATATTTGAGTGGTTGATTAAATAAGGCACCAAGCTGCTCGTGCTCTTTGCACTACATTCAACCTTTGTTAGGAGAAGCTTTATTGGTTCTTTCAATGGATTTTCCAATTAAAATGATGGGTGTTCGCTCTGTTCAGTATAAATAAAAATGTAAATACAAAACAAGGAGAAGGTGCGGACTGGATGGATTTTTTAGCTCTTGCTCTATGAACTGAACTTGCATGTCTCTGACTATACCCTGAATGGAATAATAATGAATTGTCTAAATGAAGCTGCCCAGTTTCTTGATTAAGTCTTATTACTATTGTTGCAGCAAAGACATTTTAGACTGCTAGTCTCTCATCACTGAACATGATTTCCCCTCCTTATAATTCTGAAGCTGAAAGTTAGCTACGTGGCTTATTATTTCATTGTATTATGGCTTCCCCTTACACCTCTAGCCACATAGAGGGAGTCTGGTTTGAGACTCTGCATTCCTCCTCCCATCAAGTGCAATACACAATACCAACAGTAAGCGGCTACAATCCTGACAACTTGGCTCACTTGAAATTTAATGGGATTACCTTTGACCTGTGCTGTCTGTGCTGCACCTTTAATCTTGTGCCCACAATTTGTTTGCCCAGAATGAAGGAAGCCTAGTGCCTCAAACCCACAGTTAGGCTCAGGTAGATACCTGAATACCTATGACCTAGAAATTGGGCTGCAAATTGCAAAAAAAAAGAAAAGGAAAATCAAAGATTTCCAGAAGTTTCTACCTGTGAATGCACTCTGAGCGTTATTCTGTTCCTTGGGCTGAAAGCAGAACATGCAACTTAAAAAATGGCCCAAACTTTTGCAAACCTTGAAAAAAGAAGTTTTTCTTCTTTCCGGGCTCCAGCCTTGAGGAACATTCATGGTTTTGCTCCCTCAAGCCAAAACAGTTCCTCCATTCCCAGCAGAAAGCTGTTTAATTATGCACATAATCTACACTAAGTATGAAAGTGAGACTACAGGTGAGGACGCCACAATAAAGCAATCCTGCTCGTTAGTGTTCCTTTCTGTAATGGGATAAATAAACCAGCATTGAGTGTGTATCTGATTCCTTCTGGCAAAAGTTGGAGCAGACACTGTATGGTGCTCCATGCTTCACCCCTCCATTTAGATTGATTAATTGACCTTTTAAAATGTACCCAGAAAATAAATTACCTAATAAAATAAATTATCCTGTACTCCACAGTGCTTGAAATCCTCTGTAACTTGAGAACAGACTAATGAAGCATTGAAAACGTTGAAGAAATGACTAATGAAGGAAATAAACCTAATAAAGAATAATTGATTAGTCATTTGGAAAAACTACAAAATGCATGGAGAGAGACCACTCGGGCTCTGTCAGTGGAGGAACCCAAAAGCACAAAGACACAAAGGAGGAGAGATGTGTAATGGGAATTTCTCTGTGCCGGGGCAGCTCGCACACTCTGAGCCATCCCAGGTAAGGGGCAGAAAGAGTCTCCCTGGCATTTTGGGACCCAGCTGCTCAAAAAGCAGGTGAGCAGAACTGCCCAGCCACAGTGAGGTGAGGAAAGGACAAGGCCCAAACAGGGAGTTGGGGAAATGCACTGAAGTGTACTCTGGGGACTCAGCAATCAGCACCTGGCTGCGCCACAGATTCCCTGTACAACCTTCTGTGAGGCAGCTAATCACTTTGTGCCTTGGGCCCCCACTGGTAAAATGTGGATCTCAATTTGAACTCAGCAAAGAAACATCACTCTCTTTCTTGGGGGCGAGTCTCAGTAATGTGACATTTGGTTTTGTTTGGATTCAGGGCAAAGCCCTACAGCCCTCCTACCAGTGACGCCGCAGACACAGAAGGACACCCCTGGTGGGCTGCTCCACAGATGTGGACACTGGAAGCCTCCTGTAACCGGCACTTGGCAGTGGAATTGCTGCAAGTCAGACATGAGCGTCAACACTTCGTGAGACTGAAGCTGAAAAGGTTTCTTTCCTATGCTGGTATCTACAGTCTCACCCACTTTGCATATGCAGCTTGTATTTTTGGTTGGGGACCTAAGATCTTTAAAAGCAACAGAGGAAATCACCTTGACTGGCACCACATCAGTTCCTGAAGCTGATAGCGGCTGCAGACCCACCAGGGCTTTCTCCTTGTGTAAAGCTTCTGGAATCATTGCTCTATTGCACTTGCCCCCTTCTGAACATCCTAGCACTTAATGCTAAGCTTGCATGTAAGTGGGGGGCAAATACAGGGTCTTGATCTGCCTAACTTGTACAATGACTCGTATTTTCCATGTAGGACAGAAAGCTGCCTGTTCCTGCTACTTGCTGCTGCAATCATTTACCAAGGATTATCTCAAGCAGACAGGTCAGCTGCGCTCTGAGTGCTCTGCTTTTCGAAATGTGAGCCGTCCTCAAAAAGAGATAAAAACAAAACATAAAATGCCTGGCGCCTCCAACAAGACTCTCCACACACAAATACAGAGTATTTGGGGCCTCATGCATGCTGCATCAAACTGGGAGCTTACCGCTAAGAGAAGGCGGCAAGCAGCATGGTGCGTATCAAACTGGGGCCCGGCTACCAGCACGTGGAAGCATTGCGTACTTCCAAAGAGGTATCAAAGAGAACAGTGGGGTCTCCTCTGTGTGCGTGTTGCCAAGCTGGAGAGTTTGTGGACAAGAAGTGTTACAAATGCCTTCAGGTTTCTAAGCAGTTCTGCTCTCATTTCCTCTCCTGTTGTTAATATGATGCTTGATGGGTGGCAGCATGGTCCCAGAAAAAAAGAGGCATTTTCACTTATGTTCTTTCAGAAGCAATCCATGCGTCCTGCAAACAGGTGATGAGGCATGTCCGATAAGAGGCTGTAGCAGACTTGCAGGAAATGTCAATGGGGACCAAAGTGCCAAGGTATCAAATACCAAAGTTCCCCTGGACCCCCATTCACCAAGGAAACTTTTTACTCTCTTGGTATTCTTAACAAAATAAAACCCCAAGAAGGCATGTGAGGCAAGAATGGAGCCCAGGGTACCAGCAGATGTATTTATCTTGACAATTTTAAGGCCCCTCCCTGAACAGTTGCAGTGTGTGTCTTTCTGTTTCGGCTTTGTTCCTGTTTTCTAATGGAATGAATAGAAGATTTACCTCTCAAGGGAATGCAACAGAAAGAAGGCCATTTTTCTGCTGGTGTAGCGATGCCCTCCTGTCACTGAAGTCCTGGTCCAGAAACCAGTGGGAATCTTTCTGTTGCCAGGTTTCAGATCAGGCCCTTAAGGAACTGGTGAATGGAAAGCAAAAGGAAGAATTAGGAACACAATTGTTAGTTACAGTTTGATGCCTTTTCTCTGCCGGGAATGGTTTGGCTAGGACAGTATTTTAGGATATCCTGCCGTAACACTGAAAATCCTACAAAAATCAACCAAAGGAAGGAGAGTAATTGACAGAATTGAGCAAATGATACTATAGTTATTTTCACAAGCGTTCCTTGCTGTTTTACATGACAGAAGTGCCAAGGAGGCCCAGTCGTGGCCAAGGGATCTTGCTGTGCTGTGCTCCATATGAACACAGAGCTGATGGGCAGTCCCAAGGAACCCAGGATGTAACATTTTTCTTGAGATTATTCCTTTTGTGCTTCGAAGTAAATGTCACTGTGCCCATTCATGTTCATAGCCCTTTCACACTAAACTGTCACTGAGCACACCAGCACTCAAATTTTGCTAGCATGAATATATGTTAAAAGCAAATCTTAAGCTTGGATGAAGACAGAAAAAGTCATATTTCAGATTGATATTTTATACTGTGTTGATGGCACGTTACCTATTCAGGAAACAGAAATAATGCCACATCCCTGCTGCCAGTCATTTGGCATGGCGTGAAGTTTGAATATCAAATGTTTGCAATATCTGCCTCTGCTGGCTGGCCAAATTCACAAATGTCCAATGAGTTGCAGAGCTGGATGATTAAGCCAACCAGGGCATTTGGCAAATGTTTACCCGTTCTCTAAACTGCTAATTTTTCCCCCATCCAAATTTACTTTCTAAAACCTGGCATGCGTGTAACTGAGAGAAGGCCTTCTTGTGAGCTGGGCAGCCCAATTTTGCAGTTCCCATGGCTGGAATAACATCTGAAGGAGCATTTGGGCCATGAATTACAAAGCCAGTTACAAGTATTATGCCATTGAAATAAATGGGTAATCCCTGGAAGTCTCAGTTTTCAATGGATTTACCTGATCCTTCTATCCACTTCCTTTGAATTTTGTGCATTGTCAAAATTAAGCCACATTCTCTACCTTGTTACTTAGGGATACATTTTCCAAAGCACAAATAGTACTTACTCCCAATCAAGGCATCTTTGTTGTGTGCCCTTAACTTTTTTAAGCTAGCCTGTGGTGAACAGCACATGTTCAAATCCTAGTAAAGACAAGGCAGGTCGTAGGATTTTGTACTAACAGGTGAGGCAACTAATGTCATTATTAGAAGATGAGACCCAGCAGTTCACACATTCAAAGCATGACTCCTCATACCCAACCTTCCAGTGACTCTCAAGTATTCTCCAAGCAATCATTCTTATCATCAGGTGCAGTTTGTCATGTACTGGAAATGGAAAAGTGGTTGCATTCTCCACAAGCTGAGGGCACTGAGAGACTCTAACAAGTGCAACAAGTACACAAAGCTCAACATTTTAAAGCTCCAGCAACTTCCTGAAGTTTGCTTATAATTCACTCACTCCGAGATGCTCAGCTCTGGTGCAGAATCCAGTTTTAGCAATGCCCTTGATTTTAACCTAATTTTCCACTTGGGGAGACTGAAGCTTGAAGGAGTTGGTTCCACTGCCCAGAGTCTCATGCTGAGTCAGGAGGAATACTGCCAGGCTTTGCAGTAAGGGTCAGGGAACCTGAGTGCAAGCCTCTTTACATGGCATCCTCTTGTTCCCAGGTTCCTTTTCATCGAGATCCCCCAGCATGACACTCTTTCAAGGCAGCTTCTGGCTCCGTTCCTGCAAAGTGAAACGAGCAACATCTATCAAGGGACATTTCCCAGTACTGGATCCCACTCCCCCAAGAATCCCCCTGAGACTGCATAAGATGAGAGCGCAGGCAGAATGATTTGGTTCAGCTCCTTCAGGGGCAAACCCATCCCGACTGATATGCTTAAACATGCTCTTCAGCTCAAGAATTGCTTTCAACATGCCTCTTCCCTCTGCACACCTCCCCCCCCCCGCAACATGTGCAGTCCTCTTCATCTGCCAGTGACAGTCAATGCAATTCTCTTTAGATGAAAACCCTCAAATCGAAGAGCTGAGCTGGAAAACAATCATTTTTAAATAAAAGAGAATCTGTGTGGAGAGCCTGATCCTGTCAGGTTCTTATAAACCTTTGAAAGGTGCTGAGAGAACACAGAGCCGTGAGTCCTCCCACTAAGCAATGGACCCTATTTGCATGGTTTCTGCTGATCAGTTGGATCACTTACGCCAGGACACATCCCAGCACAGCATATGCCACAACAAAAAAGATGTCTATTTTTAGCCTGAAAATGGTTTTGTGTCACATTACTACTTCCCTGAGACATCCAGTGCCTCCCCACTTCTGTTCTTTTGCAAGGAAAATGCTGTGAAGTTCTAAGCAGTTCTCTTGTCATGGTACCTTAAATCCTTATGTGCCAAATTTTTAACCAGCCTTAAATGGAGATGAGGGGAAGCAGCTGGGCACATGGTTTTGTAAACACAGTCTTGCAAACTGAGATGAATTACAATGGGATCCTGAGCAGTCAGACAATCAGTTATTCCAGGTTAGCTGCTACGGCTGGAGCAATTAGTCGCTGACATCTCCTCCTTCTCCTAGCCCATCACCATGCTCAAGTTTGAGTCCAAAAATGGGCACATACTATTGCATGATCTGTAACCTTACCAAGTTGGTGAGTGGTCCCCCCATATGCGGGCAGGCCAGTAGGAGTTATCTTGTGTGAAGATTTCCTCCACATTAGTACATGGTACTTATATCATTAGACTATCCCCAAAGTTGCGTTAACTTTAGTCTTGCCAACCCCTGTTCAGAGGCGGTTCAAGCTTCATAATTGAACAATCAAGTTCTGTGCCTACAGGGAAATGTTTTGCAGTTTTGATATTCATGGTAACTCCCTCCTGGGTCATTTCTAGTCATGACTGCCACTTTTTATTTGTGTGGCTGTCACTGTTTTATCCAGTGGCTGCATTGTAGAAAGGAAACTTCCCAATGATTTTAGTCTACCAAGAACCATAAAGTGGCCATGTGTAGTGGGTGCCTCTTATCCTCCATCTGCCAGGTGCATCCTATTTTTCTTGCTACTGCTCTCCTGATGTCTGATGGGATGATGCCAGAAAATAGATGGAGGCTATTGACATTTGCCAATTTAAGTCATCCAGTAATGCAGCTGTGACCTTTGTTCAACACCATGTCTAGTTTCTTTGCATGCTCTGGTTTTTCCCAAACTGAGCATGTGTATTCAGCTCCTGAATAGCAATATGCAACCCTCAGTAATTCATAATGTTGTTGGGTTGGCCCCTGAATTTGAAGTTGATAAGCCTCTTTAATACGTTAATATGTTGCTCCAGGAACTACCTTTACACTTTGTCTGTTTTACATGTGCGCTATATGAAAGTGTGCGGTCTAATGTCACTCTCAAGTAGGTAGAATTGAGGCAGTGGGCGAGGGCCATGCCAGGTTTGGTGGAGTCACTTACTAGTACCTAGGTTCAGAAGGTGGAGTGACTAACCTGTGTTTTATCTGGATTGGCACACAGATGGTTTTTTGTGTAACAGTCTGGCAACCCATTGAGCACTGATGCCAGCATGGCCTCAATCAAAGCAATTACAGTGCCTTATAATTAGGTATTGTGGCAGCAAGTAACAGCCTGTTGGCATGGAGGAAACTACTGCCCTGGAATAAGTGCAGACATACACAAGATGTACACTGGCACAACTCAGACCCAGACACAGGCATGGGTGAACCACGCAGCCAGCCAGGGCCTGGAGAGAAAGGGGGCCTGAAAATGAAAAAAAAAATTACAGTTGCAAAAAAAAGTTTTAATATTGCACATACACGGGACTGGCAATATTATCGGTTGAGAACGAACTATTTAAAGACATCAATACCACAGATGTAAAAAGACTTTTGCAACAAAATATCATTATCTCTGGCAAAGGGGGGCCCAATGCTCAAAGTTCAGTACTAAAAGGGGGGCCACCAGGAGTCTAGGTACTGCACTGGTGCAACTTTAACTGATATATTTTTCCTGCTGTTTTTCCCCAGGTTCATTTTACACTATATCTAGTAAGTTGTGCTTCTGTAGTGTGAAAGGTTGTGTGTGCTCCTCTTTTACACTGCAATAAAGTCATCTTATTCTGGTGGAAATATACTGTTTGTCTTGGCTATCAGTCTCCATTGTTTGTGGCTACAAAAATGTGAGCACAGTTGTACACTCACCATGTAAGGCAGGTGTGTTCAACGCCCCCAGCCTGTGGGCCGGATCCTACTGCTCAGTAGACTAATTTACTGCACAGTAAAGCATCGCCCTCAACCCATGCAGGTGCTCACTACACAGTATATTAGTCTACTGCACAGTTAGTCTGCTATCTGCAAATGCAGGTAGCAAATTAACCATGCAATAGTTACTGCACAGTAACATACATGTAGACACTGACCAAGAGCAAATTTGCTCCCAGTCAGCCCCACCACCAGGGAGCCACCCTCAGGCTTGTCTCAGGGGCACAGAACTCAGAGCTTCTCCAGCCCTGGGCCTGGGGCAGCTCTTTGCCTGTCCCAGCCTGGCCTTTAAAACTCTGCTGTGACCTTGGGGCCTGTGCTACCTGTGGCCTTCCTCTGTCCATTGGGTCCTGCAGCAGTGGCCCTGTGTTCATTACAGCAGGTTCCTGGACCCCAGTGCTGGCCCCCAGGCCAGCCCCACCACCTGTCTGCCTCCCAAGCATTGTGCCCCTGCACTTCAGGTGCCTGCCAAGGCCTGGCAGCACCCAGACTCAGCCACAGCCCCCAAGGGCCATCAAGAGAGCCATTCTGGCATCTTCTCTGATGCCACACACTACGTCCTGGGGGCCCAGCTGGTCCTAAGATGAAACCACAGGTCTCATTGCACTGTGGTGCAATGCCAAGGTCCAGACCCAGTTTGCCCATGGCAAGCACCTGGCAGGCTGTATGCAGGAGCACAGGCACAATCGGTCAGTGCAGCAGTGCTGCATAAAGGTCAAGGCCCATGGGCACACTGACCACAACCGCCAGTCGGGGACTGCCCACAGGACCATGCCCTTTATGCTACAGGTCAACCACATCCTCATGACCTGGGACCCTGGACAGAGCCATGCCATGTTCTGCAGCAAGGGCCTGACAGCAGCGACAAGTCGTCAGAGGGGGAGGGTCCCTTAGGGCACTAGCAGGAGCATGTCCCAGCATGTTCCCCACTCCCAGCCTTGTCCAGCAGCTCTGGGAGCCCAGGCCAGTGGCTGCCATGCCAGTTCTGGGTGTGCAGCCCCATGCAGAAGGACAGCCTGGGGCTGGCACCACCCACCCTGACAAGCTGCAGCTTCTCCCTGGAGGGGGCCACTTCCTAGGCAGCCAGATACCCTGCCCCTGCACCCCAGGATGCCAGCAGAAGCTGCACCTCATTGCTACCAGCAGGGGCACACTAGGGCCACTAGGGATGCTTGTCACGTGCATCCAGTAAGCCCCACACTTGGAGGAGGGTCCTCCCCTCACCTCCCTGCCCTTTCCCCTGCCACCACTCCCCACCTGGCTTAGCCAAGCTCCCCCCGGCCCCCGGAGTTTCCCCCCACACACACAGCATGTGGAGAGGTGGAAGGAAGTGCAAAAACTTTATTGTCCCTCAGCTAGGCAGGCACATGGATGCCTGCGGTGATATCATCCTTGGCCGCAGGGGGGCAAGAACGCGTAGCATAGGCAGAGGTACCCCTCCGGATGGTGGTACACAGTGTGGGGACTCGTGGCTTGCTTGAGGCACTGTGAAAGCTCAGGGTCGCACACCAGGTTCTCAGGTGCACCTGGGCACCACAGTGATCGGCAGCAGCAGGGCATAGTGGGTTGGGCACCTCTCCATCCATGCAAACAGATCATCGCAGCACACCTGGGACACTCTCACCAGGGGCACACTCAGGCTACAGGCCACACATGGGGAGGGGCACTGCCCCAGGGTGCCTCTCCAGAGAGGCCCACTGAGGGGAGGGTGGGGGGGCACCAGCTCTGTATCCCCATCGGTCAGGAGCCCCTTGACCAAGCCCAGGCAGCGCGGGCCTAGTGGCACAGGAGGTAGGAATGAAGCACCTCAGCCTGACCAAAGCAAGCCTCTTTACGTGGCATCCTCTTGTTCACAGGCTCCTTTTCATTGAGATTCCCCAGCATGACACTCTTGTCTCTCTCAAGGCAGCTTCTGTCTCCATTCCTGCAGAGTGAAATGAGCAACACCTATCACAGGACAGGAGACTGGGGGAATAAGTGTGGAGCACCCATGCCGGGTGCTGCCAGGAGCCAGGCCTGTCCTGGACTGGGAAGGGGCAGGGAAGGCAGGCAGCCTGCAGTAAGCACCAAGCAGCCCACCTGCCCCCGCAGAGTGAGCAGGGACAGGGGACTTGGCTGATAGCTGCCTGTGCCAGGGCCTACTGGGATGATTTATCATGGTCCCTGGGAACCTGTGCATGCATGACCCCCAATCTGAGGCTGAGCAGCACACAGCCCCCTGGTATAGTGCACGTTATCTCAGAAATGTTGCAGACTCTCACAAACAGCCTGTTTCTCCTGGCTCTGCGGGTCCAGCACCTGCACACAGAGGAGAGGCATGAGCTGCTGCTGGGGATATGCCTTCAGGGCAGTGGCGATGCATAGGGGATGCACAGGGATGCACGTGTGCCTCCTCAGAGTGCTGGTGCACCCCCTGTCAGACCGTTTTCCCCACTCAGGCAACGTGGGCAGGCGGGGCACCAGTGCCCCTCCCCCCGCCACTGCCGCAAGCACCAGCCAGGGAGTGTGAGCGCAGGATGTAGGCCATGGCCACTTCTGGAAGCCCCACAGCCACTTCCAGGAGCGGCACAGACGCTTTTGGGAGCAGTGCCCTGAAGCATTTCTCTCTAGAGGAATTTGAGAATCTTTCAGGAAGAAGTGTATAACTGGTGCTTGCTCCTCTTGCAACTTCCCTACAGACATTTGAGTTATTTTAGAAGAGTGAAAACACTTCTGTTGTAAGTTGGATAGGGAACTGTTGGATGCCACAGATCCCTGGTGTCACCTTGGGTGAGTTACTTAGCCTCAGTTCCTGGTGCCACATGTTCTCCATCTGTAAAATAGGAATGTCATCATCACTACTCTTCCTTCTGGGGATGCTGTGAGAGTAAAAGCTTTCTAAGATACTCAGATAGTGTTGTATGGCTATCCTAAATAGATATGCACGCACACAGCTTTGTTTCCGACCCTGCATTTAAAAGAGCTTAGTGAATGACCTGCATATATTTGCTAATATCTGTAGAAAAATGTTCTTTTTTTCAGACAGTGCTCTGTCCACCTTGTGAGGGGAAGAACTTAAGGGGACTTGGAACAAAGACTAAATTAGTAAGCTACTTCTTTGCTGACACAGAGTTAAATGGCTTGAAGATTAATACCATCTTAAGTAATTGTTTAGATTAAACTCTATTATGCTTAATAAATAATTAACTTATCAGATGGAATGCACTTATGAGAAACAGACTGCTCTCCTTAGCATGATCACAGGGAGAACACACAGTTGGTGTTTGTGCGCATACAGAGACTCTCTAGCTTCCCAAATTACAAGCTAAATTCAGATACATTTTATTTTGGTTTGTGCATAACAGGTAGCTGACATTTTCTGGGCAAAAGGATCTGTATCACTCAAGGGGAGAAACTGCAGGTGCAGGAAAGAAAACAGAGGAGCCATATGGATTCTTTTGTCCCCAGTATAATTCCTCAGATTGTATAAGCCACCTTTTTAATTCAACAAACTGCCTCTGGCAAGGTTACAATTTTAGCTAACAAGGGCCACTTGGAGTAAACCACCCCTGCTCCTGTTCACCTGGAGATTCAGCTAGGAGTCCTGAGATTCAACTTAGTTAAAAATTGCAGACTTGCAAGCAATGTTACTTTTAATTGGCAAAAGATAATGTTGGCATACACAATTCTTTGCTCTTGTACATTAGCTCCTATCCAGAGCAGTGTACGAGCATCATTTAGGGTGGTGAGAGACCACCCTAAATGCTTTCTCAGGAAAGTATTGTATTGTCCTTTTTTATAGATGGGCACACCTAGGGGCTGAGGGTGAAATGCCTTGCCCTGTGCCGCAAGGAATGTGCTGCCAAGGAGCAGAACTGCTCAGCCCTACTCAGTGGAAAGAAGTAAGCCTGGCTTGGTTTTCTGGTTCCAAAGCACCCCTGACCTCTGAGTTGAGGTGGGTTTATTTTGAGAGATTAGGCCAAGCCTTGTCTCAGTTCTTTGGACGTGAAATCTGGAGTAGCTCCATGAGATCCAGTGTTGCACTGCCACATCAAAACGTGGCATCTGGTTGATGGATTTGGACTCCTTGAACATTAAACCAACTGATTTAATCTCAGAAGCTCCCCTGTTCAGTTTCCTTCTGCCAAGCAGTGCTGTGGCACACACAAATGCAGAATTAAGGAGACAAGTGTCCTATTGAGCAGTGAAAATGAAATCCAGGCACAGTGGAACTGTTCCAGCTCTTTGGCATGTTGCCCCATCTTAGGAATGAGAAGTGGGTGTTGAGGGCTTAGGGTGCCACTTGCTCATAGAGGCAGCATGCTTATCTCACACCCAAGCTCTGCATTTGGCTTTAGTGGGATCTGGAAGACCCATGTTCTTCCTGTGGGAATAGGAGTAAGAATCATTTTTGGTAGGATTCATAGACATTAGGGCTGGAAGAGACCTCATGAGATCATCAGGTCCAGCCCCCTGCCCAAAGGGCAGGAAGTCAGCTGGGGTCAGATAACCCCAGCAAGATAAGCATCCAAGCATTTCCTAAAGGTGTCCATTGTAGGTGCTTGCACCACTTCTGGGGGGAGTCTGTTCCAGACTCTGGAGACTTGGACAATAAAGAAGGTTTTCCTTACCTCCAGTCTAAGATGGTCTTCCAGCAGTTTATGACTATTAGAACTTGTCTTCCCTTGGGGTGCCCTGGTGTACAGATGTTCTCCCAGTTCCTGATGCACACCCCTAGTATACTTACAGGCTGCCACCAAGTCCCCCCTGAGTCTCCCCTTCTCCAGGCTGAAGAGTCCCACGCCTCTCAGCCTGTCCTCATAAGGCCTGTTCTCTTGACCTTTATCCATGCGCGTGGCTCTCCTCTGAACTCTCTCTAGCTTCTCCACATACTTTCTAAAGTGTGGAGCCCAGAAATGGATGCAGTAATGCAGCTGCAGCCTCACCAAAGCCAAGTAAAGTGAGAAGATGACTTCTTGGGTCTTTCTTGAGATGCATTGATAGATGCAAGCCAGAGTTTTATTTGCTTTGCCGACTGTGGCATTACATTGGTGGCTCATGTTCATCTTGTGGTCAGTCATGACCCCCAAATCCTTTTCAATCGTGGTGCTAGTAAGTGTAGCACTGCTGAGCCTATAAGTACAATGTGGGGTTTTTTTTCCCCTGAGGTGGAGTACCTTGCATTTCTCCATATTGAATGTCATTAGGTTTTGTTCCGCCCACCTTGCAAGCCTGTCCAGGTCAGCCTGAATCACCAGCCTGTCTTCTAGCATGACTGCACTTCCCTATAATTTGGCGTCATCTGCAAATTTAGCCAGTCCACTTCTCACACCTGAATTCAGAAAATTTATGAATATATTAATGAGTACTAGTCCAAGTACTGAGCCCTGGGGGATGCCACTGGTCACCATGCACCATGTTGACTCAGTTCCATCGACTATCACTCTCTGATTCCAACCATGAAGCCAGTTCCCCAGCCGTCAGACTGTAAGTTTGTCAAGGCCACAGTTCCCCAATTTTACCATGAGGATATCATGGGAGGCCAATTCAAAGGCTTTTTTGAAATCTAAATATATGACATCAATCTCTTCTCCTTTGTCCAGATGATGCATCACCTGGTTATAGAAGGAAATGAGGTTGGTCAGGCAAGACCTACCCACAACAAAGCCATGTTGGCTCTCTCTCAGAATGTTGCCTTCTGTTAGCTTGTTGTTCACGGTTTCTTTGATGATTTTTTCCAAGATCTTTCCAGGGATTGAGGTCAAAGTGATTGGCCTGTAGTTCCCTGGATCTCCCTTCCTTCCTTCCTTTCTTGAAGATAGGCACCACGCTGGCCCTCTTCCAATCTTCAGAAGCCTCTTCTGAGTGCCGCAAGTTTTCAAATATCCTCACCATTGGTTGTGCTATGATGTCAGCCAACTATTTTAGCACTTTTGGGTGCATTCCATCCGGGCCAGCTGACTTGTGGATGTCCAGCCTCTCAACATGTTCCCTCATAAGTTCTTCATCAATTATAGGCATCCGATTGCCCTTACCTTGGTAGTCCTGTGTCCTGTCAGGCAGGGCGATCCCCTTGGGCTGGTGGAAAATCAATGCAAAGTTATTATTGAGATTAGCTTTCTCCTGGGCGTCAGTCATCAGGTGCCCCATTTGGTTCAGCGAGGGTCTGATGTTGCCCTTGTTTTTTTTCCAGCTTACCATGCAGTTGAAGAAGGACTATTTATTGTCCTTGATTCCCATAGCCAGTTTGAGTTTGGTTTCAGCCTTGGCTTTTCTGGTCCACTCTTGTCCTTAGTGGTACTGCCCGACTTCCATCCCTTATAAGCTACTCTTTTTAGATTCAGGAGGTCCATGAGTTCCTTACTGAGCCAAGGGGGTCTCCCAGCCCTTTTGCTACCTTTCCTATAGGCCAGAATGGACTTCCCTTGTGCTTTTAGGATCATATCCTTAAGGAGTGACCACTCATCATGGACTCCCCTCCCTGACAGATCATGGTCTCTCAGGGCCTCAACAATGAATCTCCTGAGCTTGTGAAAGTCATCTTTCTTAAAGTCAAGGATTTCCATATTGCTGACTGATTTCCCAGCTTTGGGGTAGATAGAGAAAGTGATCAACTCGTGATCACTGTCACCAAGCTTCCCTTCGATCCTCAGGTCGCTGACTAGATCATCCCCTTTGGCCAGCACTAGATCCATCAGTGCCTTACCTCTCGTCAGCCCATCTACTTCCTGAGTCAAATAGAGCTCATCAATACAAGTGAGGAAGCTTTGTAACCCATCAGATTTGGCTAAATGCTCTTCCCATGAGATGGCAGGGTTGGTTGAAGTCATCCATGACAACCATGCACTGACAGTGTACAGCCTCTTCCAGTTCCCTAGTGAATTCATGGTCAAGCTCCTGGTTAGGAGGTCTGTAATAGACTCCTACAGTTATATCCCCTTCACCACGTTCTCCCCCTGTTCTAACCCAGAGGGGCTCAAGTTACCCTCCTTGGGTGCCAATGTCTGTTTGTAGGGAAGTAAACTGCTCCTTCACATAGAGAGCTACACCTCAACCCTTCCTCACAGTATGATCCCTTCTGTATAAGGTATAGCCATCAATACCAGTGATCCAGTTACAGGTGGAGTCCCGCCACGTCTCCATTATCCCTATGAGATTGTATTAGTTTTTGCTTAGCAGAAGGGCAGTTGCTCCTGTTTGGTCCCCATGCTCCTGGCATTTGTGTACAGACAGCTAAGCCTGCCATTGGAAGCCCTGGGCTTCCCTATCTTCTTAGAAGAGGATTCTCTCACCATTATGAAGCAGCCAGCTGCTGTGATGGAGCTAGCTTCTGCTTTCATGCCGGTGCATTGTAGCTGTCTTTGCCAATCCCCATTCTCTGCCAAGCTTGTGGTCTGGATCTCGCCCTCCCTTCCTACAGAGCTGCAATCAAGTTGTTCTGCAGGCTATTTATGGCAGGCAGAAAGGACAGTGTGGCTGGTCTAACCAGGAGGCTTCTTTCGTTATAAAGCTGTAATGGCCTGGAATTAGGATTTATTGTGCTGTGCAGACATTTCTTCAATACTTTGAGTCAATGACCCCAATGTTGGTTTTGAACTATTGTTCAATTTGCACTCGTTTCAATTTAAAACTCGCAGCAATGATTAATCGTTGGCCTGGAACACTGCACCGCCACACAAATGGGGATATGGAGATTAATTAGCAAGGCATATTTGAATATACGGTTCAGGATTTCAAGTAATTAGAGTTGTTGCATCTTGAATTCTGTTAGAACGCCTCTGACCTGCCAGTGAATTGTTTGGTGTCTTGTTTAAACTGCTCTGCTTGAGTGATGGCTCCTCTGTTCCGCTGGAGAGGAGATGGTTGAAAAGTCCCTTCTACCCGAGCTGCTCCCTGTAGCTGTCACCAAAATCCTCAAGTGCCAAAGGCAATAGCAAAAAGGTTAAAATGCAAAGGGAAAGGAGGAGGAGAAGGATGTTTTGGAGGCTCTGCCTCAGGTGCTTCATCCCTGATTTCCTCAGTTTGAAGAACTACACGGTTCTTTTGTCCTGAGCATGATATTGCGAGTGGACACAGATCTTTAGTAAATTCTGGCTTCATTCTCAGTGATTGCTAGTCTGCTCTAGGACATGATGGCTGTTTAGCCTTGGCACTTAGAGAAGCTGAGTTGCATTTCAACACAACATCGTCCCTGGCAGGTAGGGGCTTTGCCTGGGGGAATCTGAACTTGGATGATGAGTACCTGGGCAACAAAAAATGTCTTCCAGGCTTGGAAACAATGCTTCTCCTTCCCAGGACTTGGACCCACTCTGATGGATTCTGCAGGACTATGAGTCTGATCTTCTGCAGCATATAGTGACATGGGGGACAAACCCTGTGTTCTCTCTTATTTAAGGTAAAAAGAACTGAGTGGAGGACTCCAGATTTGATTCCCCAAAGTGCAACATGCCATCTCTTATATCCTCGTCTTCTCCTCTCACTGGTGGAGAGGAATGATCTGATATCCTGCAGCCTAAACAGGAAGTTACGTCATTAATTTTTCAGAAAGATCTCAGAATAACACAGTACCTTGTAGCTGACAATCCAATGTGACGGGAGCGCCTTCCTTGTTATTAGTAGATGTTACAGGAACCTACTGTGTGTAAATATTTGAAACCATTAATGTAAAGCCTTTTATACTATTCTCCCACAGTTTGTAGGTGCCATTTAGCAGAGAGAGACTTGTTTTTATCATCCTGTAAAACAAATAAAATGCGCGACTTTGGGCATTAATTGAATCTTCTCTCATGCGTCTGGTTCCAAACCCAAATTTGTCATTCTTTGTCAGAAAAACAAAAGAACCAATGAATTATTTCTGCAACACTCTGAATATACCACTGCCATAATGTATGTATCTGTCAGAGCTTTTATGGAACTCTGGAAAGCAATTAATGCAAAACATTGAATTGAGGGGCATTGATTTTTTTAAAGTTATTTTAATATATTCACCAGTTTAGACCCAAACTTGAAACTTTATAATTTGTTCAGATTTCTCCTCGAGGCCATAAATTAACCTCCATAGTTGGAAATGCTGTTTTCCACATTATCATTTTATAACTTAAATATCCCCTTCTGGTTAATTATCTTCTTTTAAGAGAAGGTCCAACAGGGTCTACTGGATTTACATATTTCTCTCGCTCTCAAACAGAAAAACAATCTGAGATTTTGGCTGGCAGGAAAAAGCAAGCAAGAAAATGGAAATGATTCCCACTGTTAACTGTGTGAGAACAAAGAAAAGGTGGTTTGGGACTACAGTAGTTGTTGGGTGGCACTGTTATGAAGAGCACAAAGAGACAGGTAACTTTTAGTTGTACAGTAGATCACAGTTTTTATTAGGCAAAAAAACATGATTACAGATGTAGAGGAACTGCCAAAAGTGCAGACAAAATTAACCTGAACCAGATTAATTTCTCTCTGGGGAAATACAGAGATGGCAGAAGAGCCAGTAAAAGTTAATGAGATGAGTCATCCTCTTTATACTGATGACTCCTGTATCTACCTCACTATCCTGAATATCTCCATGTGGCTAGAGGAGGATGAGGATGGGCTTATATTGCAGTCTAGGCCCTGGGTAGGTATTCCAGAACCTTGTGTTTCTTTTCCTGCTCTGTCACAGACTCTTTTTGTGACCTTGGGCAAATCACTTAACCTTGCTGTGCTTCAGTTCCCCATATATGAGGCTTGTTATCTTCCCTTTTTCTTGTCTTTTGTCTGTCCTGTTTGTTTTGAGTGTAAGCTGTTCTAGACAGGGGTTGTTTCTTATAAAGTGTGTTTACTATGCCTGTCACCATGGGGTCCTGATCATAGCAGCTACCCCTGGACACTACCATACTTCTGCATCTAATTGACGTGTCCATTCCTTTTGCTCATTTAACTGTCTCAAGTATTGACTGAGGGGAGCTAACAATGTTTACTGTCAAAAGACATGATACTCAAACATGATGATGATGATAGGGTTTGACCTATCAAAACCCGGAGAGAGCAGCACAATGCACTGGATAACTTGACTGATTGGCTGTATTTCAGAGTGGGGTTATTTTTATATGGACAGAGAAGTGGAAGTGTGAGGTTAAATGTAAGTATAATGCAAATATGTTCATGACTTCACTATATTGCACGCACTGACAAGGACATTTCCATTTCCAGTTCAGACCACGCATGACAAGCAGAAGGTTCCTTTTCACTCCAGCCATCCCTTGTGGCTTTAAATTTAGCATTGGTGGCTGTGTGTACAGAAGATGGTGACTGAGCAGTAGCCTGAGGCTACTGTGCAGTAGTGTCACATGGCAGCAAGCACGATGTGACACTGCTGCTCAGTAGTCTTGGGCTACTGTGCAGTCAGTGTCACAAAAAGGCTGTTCGTTGGTGCTACTGTGCAGTAACTCTTACTGCACAGTCAGCTGGTACTTGTTTATACAAGTACTAAATGACTGTGCAGCGATGACTACGCAGTCAGTGTCTCATGTAGATGTGGCCAATGTGCATGTGTGTGTGAGAGAGAGTACATGTGTGCACATGTGTACGCACAGATGAATGTATGGTTATTCTATTTCATTTTATCTTCATTCTTCCTGAGGAGGTCTTTTCCTTCCTTGTCTGGCCATGCCAAGAATATTAGACGCGGCTGGTGAGGCTGATCATTGGCCCAAAAGTCTGGTGCTCTGCCTCTGACAGTGAACAGTACCAGAGGAAAATGAGCTCCTTTGCTTACAACACAACTGGACAAGAAGTTGGTTATGAAGTGCTGCACATGGGGGAGAAGCCAATTTTCCAGAAGCCTAGAGTGGTCAAAATATTTCACTGGAGCATGAAGCAGCTATAGAATTTTTTCTTTTAACTTGTTTACTTGGCTATTTTGACCTACCTAAACACTGCCTTTCCTTGGGAAGACTGCTGAAAACTGCTTCAAGTGGATATGTATTAAGTCAACCATTTCTTTTAGCAAGCACTCAACAACATGCTCACTGGCCTTCGGAGCCTCTGCGTATGCTTAAAAAATATTGACTGGTGAAGACAATGATGTCGCGGGTTATCAACAGCACTGTCTCATCTAAGAAATGTTGACTCTCCTTTAGCTTTTATTAACCATATATATCATGTAACACAGTAACTGAGAAGATGGCAAAAAATCAATAGCTAAGGGCTCTGCCTTTTATGGGAAACAATCAGGAAATTTAAGATTTTTCTGTTGCTATCTTGCCTTTAAAAGCCCAAATATTTAAGGAGCCCCGGATGGATAGTGTGTGGATCTTTTCAAAAAATGCTTTTTTTCCTCTTGATCAGTACAAGGTGTTGATATTATGGGTGATCCAATTGATGTGGGTTCCTGGACACATTTTTACCCCTTGTCTCCACATCCTGGGAACTTCTATTGAAATTATTCTGCTGGTAGAAGCATCCTGTCAGAGGACAAATCTACATCTCATTCCACTGTAAGGATTCAAGAGAGACCTGAGGTTGAAAGAAGATCATTTGTAGGGAGCTTTTACTGTGTTCCCTTCTGCACATGCTACTATGTCCCAGCTACATACAGCTGATGTTATCTGACAAAAAGGAGTAGACATAAGCCCTCCAAGAGGTCTGGAAATCCTGGAATAGACTTGCTGGGATCATACAGACCTTCCATCTCAAAGACCTCTATAAGTCACTTTCTCCATTGTCCTGCCAATGCAGGGTTGTGCTCTGTGCAAGGTACATTTGAGTTCTCTTCTTGCCCAATATAAATGGTTCCAGCAACTAAGTGGCCTTTTCACTCCTCCTTTTGAATAGGGAACAGTAGCAAAAAAAATAAGGAACCAGAGTAAGGATTTCTGGCCCCACCTTGAATACCGATATCTTAAAGGGTCCAAAAATGCTCCTTGGCTGGCTAGGAAAGCGCTCTCCTAGATCAGGCCGTGCATGAAGCTTCTGCAAGCTGGCTGGTACAGGGCCCTTAAAGTTTGGGTAAGTGGCATGCTGGGGAGAGGAGGCTGAGGCAGGAGATCATACCAGAGCAGCATACAGTGCTATGGGGATTCCCAGCAGTGCAGTCATCCAGAGGCAGCTCCTTAAATTATACTGGGGGCCATTTGGTCCCCAGAACAGTTCTGAATTGTGACAGTATATAGGTGGCATAAACCCTCTCCCTCCTGTCTCCCCTCTGGCTGCAGGCTTTCTGCTCTGCTATGCCCCTGGGACTTAATGTCTTTAAAACCATATTTTAAAAAGCCACTCAACTTCAGTCTTTTTTCATCTAGCAACAGCTGAAAAGCATCTGATTCACACAAAGCAGTATGCCCCCATTCTGAAATTGCTGATGCTTGTATCCAAGCTTGATTTCAGAGGTGTTGGTGCTCTAATGATCGGGAATCTTTTTAACAAAATATAAATTATCATCAAAGGTAATGTAAGGGAGAGATTAGAGCCCAGAGGTGGTGTCAGACTAGATGGCTTTATTAAAGTTTTAATATTCTCTTCACTTCTCACTAATTTTGCATGCATTACAAGTAGTAGGTGGGGAAGCTGAACTCGACAATATCATCAGCACTGCTCCTGAAATGTCTTGAGAGTAGTTGTGTTCACTTCCCTAGTTACTTCACAATGACCATCTTGTACTATTCAAAGTCATTCGTTCCAAAATTGAACAACATGTGAAGGACTGTCCATGTGGAACATTTTCTTTTGGAAGATGGTGTTTATCTTGGATTGTAAATGTGAGATTAAGTCCACAAAAAACAACCACCTAGAGAGTTTGGTGGAGGGGATGGAGTGAGCGGAGAGTGAAAGTCAAGAGTAAATCTTATTTTGTGACTTGCTAATATAGAATCTATTAATATTCCTGAAGCACTGGCTCCCACTTGAGTTCTCTGACTGAAAACCTGAGTAGCTTGAAAATTAGTCATGAGCTAAATGTAGGGGTACAAAGCACATGAGTAGAACATGGAGAATGGAACCATTAACCCATATCTAAGGAAGACTCTTAACAAGCAGCCTCTTGTAACATTGGCTAGAGCCAAAATGCCACAATACACAAAATACACAAATGCCAGGAGCTTGGGGAATAAGCAGGAGGAA
>NW_017729014.1:5036145-5039081 GCF_001723915.1 Gavialis gangeticus
GCCTGCCATCAGTGGTGGTTCAAGCACCTACATTGAACACCTCTAAGAGAAATTTGCATGCTTATCTTGCTGAGATCCTATGACCCCAGCTAACTTCCTGCCCCATGGGCAGGGGGCTGGACTCGATGATCTTCCAAGGTCCCTTCCAGCCCTAATGTCTTTGAAATCTATGAAATCTATGAAAATATATTCCCTCTTTATTCTACCACTTCTTTTTTGAAGCTTTTCTTATAACTTGCCCAAACTGTGCTTTAAATTATCCATGGTTTGAAAGACAAATATCTATGGAAAATTTTAGCTATGAGTAACTTAGGTGTCAGGGATTTCTGGGTGAATCTATGTGAGATGTGTTACTGTGCAGTAGCCTAGTTTATTGTTCAGTATGGGTGAGCAGGTACACGTGCATGCCCTCACTGCACAGTAAAAATAGCTAATTATGATTAAATTTGGTGGTTTAAGTGCGATTAGTAACTGCGCAGTAACACACGTGTAGATGTGACCTGGTAGCAAATTTGCTGCTAGGCCTGCCCTGCCACTAGGGGCCAGCCTGAAGCCAGTCTCAGGGCTGGGTGCCTCTCCTGGCCCAGGGCTGGGCTGCGTCTGTGGCAGCCCCTAACTACAGGCTATAAAAGCCTGCACCATTTTGTGCCCTGGGGCGCACATCACAGTCAAGCTGAGGGTAGTGCAGGCCCTGGGTGGCCCCCTGGGCAAGCCACAGCCCTGCTGTCCCTGCCTGCCTGGAGCTCTGTGCTGCAGCTTGGCCCCAATCAGCCTGCAGCTGCCAGGGCATTGCTGCCTGGCCGGCAGTGTAGACAACACTTGCTACAGGCTGCTGTAGCCCTGCCAGCATCCCAGGGCTGCCTGCAGCCCACATCTGGCATCAGGGCCAGCAGTGCCTACCTGCTACAGACCCCAGCATCCTGCCTTCACCTGCAACTGCTGCAGGGTATAGACTGTGCTGTGCAGCTGCGAGTCCCTTGCTGTTTCCCTGCTCTGGGCGCTGCTGGCAGCTGCTCAGGGCCAACAACAGAGGGACAGCCACACAGGGGCCAAGACAGCCGACACGGGACCCAGCATCATGGCCTCATCCTCTCCATCCAGGCCTGGGACACCTGTGTGTGCACATCTGTGCCCTCCACCTGGGGATCCAGCTGGAGCCAGGAGGAGGCTGGTGACCTTGTGGTGCTCTGGAGCAATGCAGAGGTGCAGAGGCAGTTTGAGTGTGGTGGGCATTTGACTGCCCACTTTTATGAGGCCTTGTCAGGTGGGATGCAGGAGGGAAGGCACTCTTTGTCAGCATGGCAGTGCCGCATCAAGGTCAAGTGGGTACAGTGGGTGGCCATGACCAACCGCAATGGTTAGTCTGGTCATGCCCACAAGACCCATGCCCTTTATGCAGCAACTGACCTGCATTTTGGCACTCCAGGTCCCAGGCTGCAACCATGTGGTTTATACCAGCATGGGTGGCCTGCCCGCCCTGACCCTTCCCATGACACATCACTGGAAGAGGGACCCTTGGGTGTTCAGCATCCCACCTTGTCCAGCTTCCTGGCTACTCAATCCACTAGCAGCTCAGGGAACCCTGGCCAGTGCCTACATCTACAGCTGCGTAGCTCCAGACCCCATCACAAGGAACAGCCGTCCATGACACTGCTGGCTGTCAGCAGTACCAACTCCTCCCTGGGGTGGGCCCATGACCGGGAGCCTGCACACTGCGCACCATGGGCCAAGGACACTGGGTGCAGCTGAACACTATCATCAGTGGGGAGGAGTGTGCTGAGCTGTCAGCCTCACTAGCCCCGGGTAGGTGGTAAGCCCCACAGTGAGGGGGGGCTTACCACCACTGCCATGCCGACAAAGAGTGCCTCCCAGCCCCTGCCTCTGCCTCTGCCCCTGTCCCCAGCCCTTGTTCGTTCCCCTGCCCCTACCCCTGCTCCCCACCCCTCCCTGCCTGGCCTGCCTGCACTCCCCTGGCCAGGTGATGGTTTGTGCAGTGGGCCAGCAGGGTAACTGAGGCAGCCAGCAGGATCCTGGGACCCTGTTCCTTGCTGCCTGGGCCTGGTGCAGCCATAACATGGGGAAGCACAGTGGGCACTAACACAGCTGCCACATGCTGCCTCTGCTTGTGCCCCACTGCTCCTCTGAGCATAGGAACTGGTTGCCCAGAAAGCACAGAGTGGGGCTGGGCTTTAAGAACAGCTGCCAGATGCTGGCAGCTGGGGCTGGAGCCTGGATCTTCCCTGGTGGCCACAGGGGTATCTAGCAGGGCTGGAGGGACCTGGAAACAAATTTCTGCTTGGTATCTGCATGTGTAGACAACTAGCAAAAGCTGCTTATTGCGCAGTAGCTTGCTGTGCAGTAAATATAGGCTCATGCAAATGCACTTGTAGATGTGCACTCTAAGTACTTAAATCAAGAGGAAAGATACACTTTTCATATAGTCCAACTGGAATTGCTATGTCCAGATTGCTCATGATAGAAATATAAAAATTGGCTTGCTTTGCAGTTCCCATAGAGATTTAAAGGCAGGACACAAAAAGTCACTCAATAGTTTTAAAGTTGGGAGCATTTCACATTCCATATGCACATTAGCTATGGTCTGTCTGTTTTCTATAACTAATTTTAATGATGCTTTAAGGGCAGCTTTAGGTATATCTGCTAATCTCAGATGTTAGTGAATTTAAAGCTACAGAACCAATATTTCATAGTTTCATAGTTTCTAGGGTCGGAAGGGACCTGAGCAGATCATCTAGTCCGACCCCCTGCCATGGCAGGAAGAGCACTGGGGTCAAACGACCCCAGTAAGGTGGTCATCCAACCTCCTCTTAAAAACCCCCAGGGTGGGAGCCTGCACCACCTCACTTGGAAGCTGGTTCCAGACCCTAGCCGCCCTGACCGTGAAGTAGCGCCTCCTGATGTCCAACTTAAACCTTCCC
>NW_017729014.1:5044081-5048552 GCF_001723915.1 Gavialis gangeticus
GGTCAAACGACCCCAGTAAGGTGGTCATCCAACCTCCTCTTAAAAACCCCCAGGGAGGGAGCCTGCACCACCTCACTTGGAAGCTGGTTCCAGACCCTAGCGGCCCTGACCGTGAAGTAGCACCTCCTGATATTCTTCAGCCCTTGTAGGTTTCACAGAGAATTTACAAACAGGCTTGCTCCTGACCATGTTGGCTCAAAACCAACTGCTTTAAGATTGGCTGGATTATGGAAGGCTTAGTCAATGAGCCGTTACTTAAGGATGGCTGTTTACAGGGGACATCAAGCTGAACAGCTATGGTTCAAGAATATTACAAGCGCTGCCATCTATAGGAGGGGATAGCATCTACCAGTGAATTTTTATGACATTGATTAGGCCCCAGTTTGCTTAGGAGACATTTGACCAAGTGATATTTGCCTATTGGCTGCTCTGGAAAGCTATGCATTGTTATGAACAAATAGTCATGACATACCGGGGAGCTCATGCTGATAGTCTTCATGGAAAAAGCCAATTAATCACAGAAGTGACATTTCCTTCCCAGGATCTGGAGCTATGAGGTATGTGAAAGCTTGAAAGTAAATATACTGCAACGCTGTGAGCTGGTGTAAAACTGAACATTTCTATGCTTAACTTGTCCTCTTGCTTTTGGATTTCAGGTGAAAGACTGAACAGCTTCCTTAATCCACTATCTCTTTTACACAATTAGAAGCCTTTTCTTAAGGGCCTCATAGATGAATGAATCTGAAAAACGGCATAATCCTCTTGCCAAGGAGACACCAATCCTCTGCTTTTGTTGGGCTGCAGCCAGCAGGACAAGCTGTGGTTTAAATTACACACACTAACGTCTGCTTCCCAATATGGAATTACTTTGTGGTACCAAGCAAAATGGGTAATATTTTTCATTTGCACGATAATTCCCATGGCATATCAGTAGAATTTCTATGGAAGGACACATCACATCCAATTGAGACCAAAGGAGTAGATCCTTATTGAAGTAAAAAAGAATCAAAGGTAAATGCAAGGCCATTGGTTCCCAAACTCAGGCCTTGCTTCAGTGAACTAGCAATTCAGTGAAGGTTTCATTGGCCTAAAGAGGAGGAGTGAATATCCATCTACCAGAGCAGGACTGAACGTGTCTCCCAGTAAAGGGCAGAGATACATACATGCATGTACCAATTTAACACAAACTACTGTGGAAACTTGCCCATCAATGCCTCCCCACTTGTCCATAAGGTGTCAGGGACTCTACTCCTTTCCCTATTGTGGATGTTTTCAAAATGACGAGAAAAGAGGAGAACAAATCAGTAACCCATTCTGTGAACAGCTCTGCTCAAGTTCATTCAGCTTGACTTGTAAGGTGTCTAAAATGGCATCTAGCAATCTTCTTGCATGGAGTACACAGCGGGCACATCTACACATGCTATTAGCATGAAGCAATAAACTCCAGTGCATATCACACCGGAGTTTATTGCTCCTGGGCACCATGTTTGAATATGTGCATGGGACCATGGCATATTGGAGCAGCCCTGGCTGGCAAGGGGCCCCAGGGGTCAGCCCCCACACTGAAGCACTCCCATTTTCCATCCAGCCCTATCAGCATCTACATGTGCATTGCTGAGCACTAAAAAACTCCACCATAGGGTAGTACTTGTATTTACAAGTACTAACCTGAGACAGAGTTCATTGATTTCCTGCATTAGGTGTAGATGTTGAGACTTTGCTGCAGAGCTAATTAGGCAGCTCTTCAGTAAATGTCTCATGTAGATGTGCTCTGTGAGTGGAAAGCAGGCAGTGATATCCATAGCAGTAATACTCACCAGGCCAAATCATCAAGGTGCTGTGAATACGTGGGCACTCGTGTGAGCAAGGGTGAGAACAATACATAGTGATGTTTGGGTTTTTATTGCTTCTCTCTAAAGATGACCTTATAAAAACTGTGTAACTGCAGAGACCTAGCAAAAATCCTCATTCTCTTTCTTTCGTTTATTTTCAGACTATTGTGCTGAGTGACCTTAGGTCCAGAGCCTCCAGTAGTACCATAATACTTTCAGTATTAATCTCTCTCTCCCCTAGAATCTCAACCCTTTCTGTTACTTAACTCCTGTGTGGTCCCTGCACCGTAACAAAGATACCGACATTCCCAAGTCTTCAGATCACAAGGGCACTGCTTCTTCATTGCTTGCTGGAAATCACAATTCCTAGGACACTAATCTGTTTGACACTGAGACATGAGATTTTTTTTGTGTTGAAAAGAGTATTTGCTTGGTCAGTGGGAACATATTGATATTGTGACTTACTGCTGTTAAACTGGGAATCAGTTTTTATGTACAGTAACTCCTGTCCGGTCTATTCAGGCTCTTGGAACATTTTAACCACCCTAGAATCACAGCACTTTGAAGCAGTGTATTAAGCAATGCAACTGGCATTTATTAGGTGCAGTGAAGTTTCTTGTTCTGGAAAGGAGGGTTCTTCTTCACTGTTTTTTTTTTTCTTAAAAATATCCACCTTGCTCTGTATTTCTGTCACAGAAGGCAAAAACAAAGGGAGCAGAAGGTTATGATAGTCCTTGGTGAACTGCTCTGGAATTGTGGATTTTGTACACTGCCTTTCAGCCAAGAATTATGGTTTCTCCTGAGCTCTTTTCTCTCCGTTATTGCCACCCCTGGACAGTGGATGCACTTTCCCTTAATAAGTGGTGTTGTACAGTCTACATAAGCCTATTTCTTTTGAACTTTTAAAAGGAGCTCTCCAACCAGAAGATGTCTATTGGATTTTCAGTGACCTGGAGCTCACCAGCCCCAGCTATTGCACCTATGTATCCTACGTGTTTTTGTGCTGGCTCCTTTGCATTTTGAAAACCAAACCAGCTTGGAATGGCAGCAAAGGCCATGTTGTAAGGCCTTGCTGTGTGTTGCTACGTGTCTTGGATGCATTAGATGTCCTGCAGGAACATCAAGAGCAGCATGTGCTTGCATTCTCCAAGTTGTCAGCAGTACAATAATGCAGTTTATTGGCTTTGATTTCATTTTATGGAATTCTGTTCAGGTATGAGTGGCAAGCAGAGTCAATACTTGGGCTTCCTGATGCAGCCACATTTTGAACTCTGTGGGGAAACATAAACTAAGTTGTTTGTTTAGAAAGGTTTTTTTAACGTGAGAAAAAAGGAAATTGTGCAATGACCTTAACTGACATGGAAAAAAAAATCAAATTCATTTCAAATTCATTGAGCAGAAAGGGTACTTTTTGACATTTGAGAGATAAAAGTGATGAAAAACTATGTTTATACTTAATCATGTTGTATTACCCAAACACCATATATTGCTATAAATGCCACAGTGGTTATGAATGTTAATAACACCATTAAAAGTAATTCAAGCATCATATATTGATTTTGCTGAAAATATCCATTTCTACAGCAGGTTCTACAAGGCCATATTTTAAAATGGAAATGAAGCTTTGAGCAGCAGTCTAATTGACTTAAAATAACAGTGGAGCTTCTATTTTTTTAACATGAAAGAACAAATAAATAAATGGAGATATGATTTTGACTAATGAGGGCAAACTGCATATGACTTTTTAATATAAAATTAGAGATGAGCTAATCATATGGGTGCATCCTGGTTATATTGTAAAGCATGTTTAAACAATCGTATGTTACATCTAAAATCCAGCAGCGCAGTCAACATTATTAATGAACACTATGGTATCACTTAATTTTGCAGGACTCTAATAACCATTTAATAAATATGTAAATACAGATCCATCCATTACTTTTGTGCACAGTAATTTACCAGACTGCTCCATCCACTTGATGGCAAAGAGAACACAGGAGTTTATATGAGGGGTGGGCAATTATTTCAGGCGGAGGGCCGTTTACCAAGTTTTGGCAAGTCATTGAGCCCCACCCCTTGTCAGGTGCCCCACCCCCTGGTCACCATATTAGGACCAGAATTCCTGCCCCCTAACCCCTGACCTTTGCCATCAGGGGTTTCCCCTTGCCCCCAGAAGTACTCCTTTCAGCTACAGGGTTTGCCATCTTGGAACCAGAAAAATGCCAAATTATATTCTAATAATCAAACGTATTACAATTCATTAATTTCATTTCAAAAAATATTTTTGTCCTTATTTACATGTGTTTGTGTCGTGTACATGGAGGTGATAGTATAATAGCTTAAAATGAAGTCTTACACTTGTATACTGTGGGAGGGTAGGTATAGGTCTGTGGGTATGTGGGGTGTGGGGGAGGGTGTGGGTGTCTGTGTGGGATTTGTGAGGGGGTGGATAGGCGTGTGGGCTCTGGCTGTATGGGGTGTGAGTGTGTGTGGATTTTGTAGGGGGTTGAGAGTGTGTGGAGGTAGGGTGGCTAGGGAGGGTTGTGGCTTGTGTGGAGGGGGAGGGCTTGCCCAAAGCCCACCCTGCCGCGGCAGACAGAGCCTCTGCCAGCACTCCTGCAAGCTCGGGATCCGTGCTT
>NW_017729014.1:5053552-5060125 GCF_001723915.1 Gavialis gangeticus
CAGGGGGGAAGGGGCAGTGAGTGGGTGCTTGGAGCACGGCAATAGCTAGGTGGGAGTGTGGGGCAGCCAGCACCGGCAGGGCACAGAGCAGGGTGTCAGGAGTGTGGGGTCCAGGCCACCTGCTCCTCTCCCTGCTTGAGCAGCACAGCCTGGCTCCATACAGCCTCTGCCAGCCCAGACCCCCTGCTTCTGGGCAGACACTGCTGCACGGTGCGGAGGAAAGCAGCCCGCTGCTCTCACAGCTGCCAGGCAGTTTTAGCTGCGTCTGCCCGGAGCCTGCACCGTGCTAGGCTGTGGTGCTGCTCCTTCACCGCCACCTCTGTGCTGCCCAGTGTGGCAGCAGCGACCATGTGGAGTAGCTGGACAGCAGCTCACAAGTGGCAGTGAAGGAGGTGCACTGCAGCCTAGTGCAGCAGGGGCTCCTGGCGCTAGCAAAAACTAGCTGGCAGCAGTGATGTGGAGGGCTGGTTCCCTCCATGCCAAGCAGCAGTTTCTGCTAAGTCGCTGCTGCTACCACTGCCACTCAGCCCCAGCAGGGAGCCCGGAGCTGGCATGGGGCCTAGCCTGAGCAGTGCCAGCACGGGACAAACTGCTGCTCACCGCACAAGAAAAGCACCCCCCCGCAACTGGCGCTCCCTGGTTCAGCTGCTTGGAGCCCACATGGGGCTGCATGTGCCTGCTCTGCACTACCACCACTACCCCACGGAGCAGCCCAGAGGTGGCAGTGACATGGTGGAGACACAGAACAGTCCCACATGGGCTCTGGGTGGCTGCATCAGGAAGCGCCAGCCACGGGGGGAGGGGAGGAGCCACTTTTCTCCTGCGCTGAGCAGCAGTTTGTCCTGCGCCACTGCTGCTCAGCCCAGACTGGCGAGTGTGGGGTCGGGGCTGTGTGTGCTTGTCCCTACCTGTACTGCGGGGCTGGGGGCGGGAGGAGACTGGGAGCGAGTGGGTGCAGAGGAGCCAGTGACAGCCAGGTGGGAGTGTGGGGCTTGCACTGGTGTCCCAGGGCCAGCACCAGCAGGGCCCAGAGCAGGGCAGCAGGAGCGCAGGGTCCCAGCCAGCAGTGGCTTGATGGAGCCGGGCCAGCTCCCCTCTCCCTGCTGGAGCAGTGCAGCCCGGCTTTATAGACCCCTGCCAGTCCAAGCCCTCACTCCTGCCACCCCACTCTTGGCCCTACGGGTGCCAGCCCCAGGACACTGGTGCGGGCCCCGTGCTCCCACATGCCCACTTGCTCCCACTCCCCCCGACACTGCCACCACTTTCCTGCCTGCCCGCCGGTTGCTTTGCACCATGTGGCTCTTGGCTGCATGGATGAACCATGGGACTCAGCAGGAGCCAGCCCAGTCCCAAGGACTGGGGTGATTGCCTGTGACTAGGGACGGGGGGGCAGGGCTGGGCAGGCCCCGATTTTCAGGGTCCTGCCATGGCTTCCCCTGTGTCCTACTGCCCCTGGCTCCTGTCATCTTTGACAGGCAGCCTGGGGCAGATAAATATTAATTTTCTAAATTTTTTAGGGGTCCCATGGGCTGGATTGAATGGCCTAGTGGCCCTCATTAGGCCTGCAGGCCATATTTTGCCCACCCCTGGTTTATATTTATACTACTGTAAAGGTTTGATGGAGGCCATTTTAATGTCAGCTTGTTATACTTCCATTATTGGCAACAGCCTGGCAGCATTACATGTCTTACACACAGTACACACCCTGCTTAGTTGCAAGACAATCTCTAATTGTTGTGTCACTGTGTTTACCAGTGGATAACTAGGGTTGCCTGTGTCAGAACAATATATTGGTGCCTTTTGAATGTGATATGACTGTGTTCAGTGTTAGAATGGTGAAGATAAGATAAAGGAATGATCATTAGTGGGTAAAGAGCTGGAGGCATGAGATACATTTGCTCTCTTCTCCCTTAGTGAATGTTCATGCTTCTGACAGATGTCATTAATGGCAAAACGTAGGCATCGCTGAAAACTCTTTTATTTAAGACCTGAGAGTTTGCTCTTCCCAACATTATTCAGTCTTTGCAGACATCTCCACTATTGTAAAAAGTGTTCTAGGATACCATGTGTATGGAATATGTGATGCAAAACACAGCTATATTGCATTTAATGGAGCATCTCACTCCCTCTCCAGGGGCTTAATTGTTTTCATGCTCTACTAGACCCAGTTAGCTTCATAGGAACAAAGAAATTATGGGTGGAATATATCTACTAGGCCATCCATGCTGCTCCTTTGCTAAGGGAAGTTTCACCGATGCATTGTCCAGCCTAGTTTAAACGTGTCACGTAATGGGTGTTTTCTGAGACATAAACATCTACTCAAGGCACGGAGCTGGAGAAGCTGATGGCTAGCCTATGTCAGCTCTTACAACAACACTAATGCACTCCGGTGTGGAGGGGGCACACAGAAAAGAGGACTGGCCTGTGGAAAGGGCCATGTTCCCAACTGTTCCATGCAGATGGAAATCCCCTAGAGTCTGAAGGCTTCTTCAAATAGGTTTGGGCATTCATAGGGAACCCTCATGTTTACTGCCTGGGTTTGACCCATTTCCTTGATCCACTAAGGATTTGAGGAGCCATTTCCAATATTTTTGTGAGAAGAACAGGAGTAGGGATGAGTGGTCTGTGCTAGAGTAATGTATTCCCCTCCCATTCATGACTGGAGAAGAATTGGGCATTATCCTCATCAGATGCTGTCTCTGGGCTGTCTCTATGCTCCCCCTGCCCAGGCCTCAGCCCAGGCTGCTGTAGGAGCTCTATACCTGGAAAGCACTTTGACAGATTTTCAGCGAGACAGAGATGGGAAATGATGGATGTTAGGCAGAAGCCCACTGATCCTGTCCTGCTCTGACCACAAGCATACTTGGAAAAGAGAAGCACTGGGTTCCCTTTTCACTCGTACTCAGAGCTGGAGAATCTCCCTTTGCTGGAAGATAGCCCATTCCCTTCCACACTGCCCTGCAGAAGCACTAAAGATGTGATGAGAGCTGCATTTCCATGTGGGATAGGTATTTCCAGATGCAATAATCTTGCTTGGCCGTGTTGGGGATTCTGTTGGCACCTGGCTGCATTGATTTGCAGCAATGAACAACTTCACATGCTCTTCTCTACATAGTACAAGAGCCTTGACTTGTGTTTTGATTTATGAAGTGGAACTACATACAAAAAGCAGAGGGGCACCTAGTCTACCTGTGGCAGGGGAAACCTCTCCTATGCCACTGCTGCCATGCTCTGCCAACAGCAGTTAAATTACCAACATTTCATTCACAATCATTGCCAGCACCTACTGCTCTTCTTACCATTGGAGCATGGTGAGAGGTTCAGTCAAGAGGTGACATAATTACATTTACATTGAAATGCTTTTTCATGGTCACAGCTCAAGGCAATAAGAGACTGACAATAAAAATAATTTGTTGGTGGAATCTTGATAAAACCATGGTTATTGCAAGCAGTAAATTCAATGTGGACACTTCCACCTTTATTTCCCACCCAGGGAACAATATCCACTCACACTGAACTCAGAGGAAAGAGAAAAATATACTGCAATCATTCTGGTTCACCCGTGTTACAAAGAAGCTCATAAAAATTAAGGAATAATTTTTCAGAGAGATAAGGGCTTTATGGATGTTAAAAACCAAAGCATAAATTGCTCTGGCCCTGAGGAGATGAGAATAGGATGAGAAGGGATTTCTTTTCCCATGTTTAATTTACCAAATTCTTGTAAACTACAAATTAAAGGAGCTACAGCAATTCCAAATAGCTGGTTTCATTAAGCTTTTATTTATCCCTTAATTGCGTCAAAAGAATAATAATTTACTTAGTGAACATGAGCAATGTGCTAGTAGCACAGTTTCCTACAAATCTTCAACAGCAGATTTGGCCGACAAATTTTGACAGTTCCTCTGTTTTCATTTAGGTACAAGAATGCGATGTAATTTCACCTAACAGTGAATGCTGCTCTCACAATGAAACCAGCCATGATTTCTAATACAGTATTGAAATGTGTTGTATGGCACACTGTCTAGGGCATAGATAATCATAAAGTTCACTAAGGGAACATGATGTCTATAAATATACAATTCTCTCTATAATTCTGCAGTTATTCAGTTTTATGTAGTGGTTACAGCTATAGAGCCATATTTCCAGACATTGCTCATAGCACCTAGCACACTTTTGGCTACTGTGTAAATAAAAAGTAATAGATAGCTTAGCTGGGAGTGACAGTATTTAGTTTAGTGCAAACCTGACATTAGATGTTGAGTGCCCTCTGCTTGGATCCAGGACAAGTCTATTGCAGGTTACATCCTAAGATGTTGAAATTGTGCATCTGAAGGTGGTTTCCAGGACCTCTTTGCCCTGATGCTTTACACCAGTGGTGCTCACCCTCTGGTCCTGTGGGCCTGATGAGTGGGGCGGGGCCAGACCGTGGGCCAGGTGGAGCTGCATGCACCAGGACTGGGCCCTGGGGCCAGGCAGCACCCCCTCCTGCCCCCACTTGCTGGGACTGGGGCCCAGAGGCCTAGTGCAGCCCCTCACACACCGGGATTGGCCCCTGGCACTGCCTTCCCTCAACCCCAAGAGCCAGCATTGGGCCCTGGGAGCAGGGTGGCTAGTGCCACCCCCTTCTGCTGGGATTGGGCCGTGGGGGCCTGAAACCACCCACTCTTGGCTCACCGTGGTGGCAGGGTTCCCTGCCATGGGCTTCCTGCAGTGCATTGGGGCCCTGGAAAGGACACACATTCCTGTCACCTTCCCACCCCATGGTGACTGCCCATACTACAGCCAGTGGGGCTTTAATTCAGCTGTGCTGCAGGCTGTTGTAGACCACTGGGACGCCTTCACCAGCGTCGCTGCCAGCTAGGCTGGCAATACCCACAATGTCTGCGTCTTCCACAACTCTGCCCTGCCAGCCCTGAACGAGACTAGGTGCTTCACACCAAGTGTGCTAAAGCTCCACACCAGGTGTGCTAGCCCTCCACCTGAGTGAGGTGACAGTCCCGCCCCTTCTCACTGGGGACCCCACCTACCCACTCCTCCCCTGGTTCATGGAACCCTCCTCCAGGCACATTTCAATAGGTGCCTGGGCTAGACCCATGTGCTGGTGGAGTGTGCCTTCAGCCACCCAAAGGGAAGCTGGCACACCCTCACTGGCCACCTTGAGGTCACATCTCTCAGTTCATCATCGCACACTGTGTACTGCATAATGTATTCAAGGCCTGGGGAGAGCTCTTCCACAAGGCATGGGTGGAGGAGGCGCAGTGGGCAGAGGATGTCTGGCAGCGGGAGTGCCAGCTGCAGTGGCAGTGATAGCGAAGGCCACCTCCCACTAAGACCCCAGCCAGGTTGCATACCTGGCAGTGGGGGCCAGAGCACTGTGTGCAAGAGGCACTTGCGGACCACCTCCTCCTGCACTTCCTGCTGTAGGCCACCTGGCTGGCCAGCCATGGATCCCAGGCCTACCGTGCTCGCCCAGCACTGTGTTCACTGCAGACAGTTTTCTGCAAAACACTTTATTGCCCTCCACAAACACAGACCCCTTTCCACCCTCCCTCCTGAACAACAGCACTCCCCTATCAATCTCCCCTCCCCCCCCCCGCCACCAATAAAGCATCCTCTTCCCCTGCAAACTGTGTACATTGTGCTGTGTGTGCCCTTCTGGGGTGGGGGACAGTGGGGTGGAGGCACCTATGGGGAAAGTCTGGCGACAGGCACCCAGCACCCCTGCTTCTGGCTGCACTACTTTGGGTGAGGATGCTATGGTGAGGCCAGCAGGCAAGGGACTCACCTGGGGGTGAAGGCTGCCACTGTTCTGCCAGCACAGCTGACGCCCCTTCCTGCAGCCCGGTGTCAGGGCCAGCAGGGCCTGTATGAGGTGCTGGCCCCACAGTGGGAAGCTCCTGCTCAGGACCTGCATGGAGCCTGGATGATTGGTTGGGTGGGGAGGGTGGGGGGTGGCTTCCAGGCAGTGGGGCCAGTTGGCAGGGGATCTGGAGTACGTGCTGAGGCAGGAAGCTCTGGCTGCTGAAGACACTGCGGCACCTCAGCCCAATCCCACAGGGGTTTGCTGATGAGCAGTGGGCAGCTGCCAGGGGGCTGCTAGGGCCGAGATAGTGTCCAGCACTCAGCGGTCCTCCTCCACGCCTCCATTACCCTGGCCACCACGGTGGCCTGCTGCTCCTGGGCCTCCAGCATCCTATTGAGGAGGGTGATGTGCCTCTCTTTGAAGGCCAAGAGCTTGACTATGAATGCCTGGTCCTCCTGGGCCCTCTCTTGGTCCACCTCCAGTTTGCATGTGATGTCCTCATTGCACCAGGCCTGTGAGTCTGCCAGTCACTCCTCCACCATGGTGACCAGTTGGTCCAGCAGCAGGGTCTGGTCTTGAGTCTGCCATGGCTGAAGCCAGCGCATATGGAGGGCTCCAGCCAAGGGTGGCAGTTATGCTGAAGAATGGGTGACTGGTGCTGTCTTAGTCAGGGGGGCAGTGACCAGTCAGTGACCAGGGGTTTCCTGCCAAGGCCGATTGTGCCAACCCGGGGGGGTGCGCAGCTGATTGTGTGCTGATCGGGGGGGGGG
>NW_017729014.1:5060250-5068197 GCF_001723915.1 Gavialis gangeticus
GGGGGGGGGGGCAAGGGATGCTGACCAGCCACTGAGCAGCCACAGTATCTGAGCCACATGGGTGAAGAAAGCAAATGTGAGGTTGTTACTCTAATCCTAGCTGGACCAAAACAAGATACGTGAAAAAACAGAAAACTTCTAGCACCAGGGCACCTTATCTGAGCACCACTTTGTCTTTTTTGTATTTTATTATTTATGTTGTACAGAAAATACATCATCTGCCATTGCTAGGATTTCCGCAATTGTCTACTTCTCACTGTGTTGCTCAAGCTTTGGGTAGAAAGATTCTACATAATCCTCAACAACATTTCTTGGAGACTCTTTAAAATGATTAAACATTTGGCCAAAACTCTGCAGAATACTTTGAGATACTATCATGGTACAATTATGGAAAGAGATTATCTGTGTAACTAACTAAAGTTTCAGTAACTGACTTTCAAGTCTATACTGCCGTGATATTTTTTTATCACAGTTGAATCTAGTAAATTGGAAGTACCCAAGCTCAGTGGCAGCTGTGGTAATTGGACTACCCAGAGCACTTTCCATATGGGAATGCTCGGTCCATTTTAACAGACAACAGTTTAACCGTCCACGGGGTTCCCCCGAGTTCCACACAGTATAAAGGATCGGTGATATGAGATACCAATGCAAAAAGGAGGCTACTATTTGGGATTGGCATTTAAATTAAAATTTTCAGACAAAGACTTTCTTCAAATTTTATTCAGCAACTTATTTTAAAGTAAAAGTATCAGTAAATTTATGTATAAATGATGAAATGGAGAACATTATTGTCTAGAGAGAAAAATAAATGTTTTGAATATTATGCTATTCTATTAGTTTCTAAAAGGACACAATTTCCATGAGGCTTATTTTCATATAGTTATATTAAATTCTTAACACTGCCACTTTAAATAATGTCTTATTTGGGTTACTGAAATGGGAAGAATATATAATCTTTTTGTTACCTTTTATGCTTTTTGGGATTTGGGGGTTTGGGGGGTGGGGGAGCAGGGGGTTGTATCAAGATGTAAAATAAAAATTAACCAGACAATTTTACCTCTTTGTGTAGTGGGTTATTAGTTTATGGTCCAAATTCTCAGGCTTCTGTCTCTCAAGGCTGCTACATTTGTGCAGCTAATATTGCTGAAGAAAGATTGGGAAGTGGGAAGAGCAGCAGGGACAAGAAAGGCAGTTGACAAAATTACCTCCAGCTGTATTTTTTAAGTGCCATGGAAATATTTCTGTAAGTTTTCAATTTTGTTTTGTTTCCAATAGCTAATGATGTGGTCAACTTTGCTCTGACCTTGTTTCTTATAAGAAAATCTTATAATGGTCATCTCAAATCCTCACACAGCATAACAAATGGTAGGCAAAGCTCACAAAGATCAAGGGATCTATTCGGACATGCAGCTCAACCCCTGGATGTTCATCTGAAATATTCCCATATCAAAAAGGACCCAGCAATCTTAGCTTTTCCACCAAATATCCTGTGATTTCTGACCTGAGATCAGTCAGGACTGGAAATATTGAGATGTTCCAGTACCTTGTGAGCAAAGGAGGGGAGGGAAAATAATTTCACTTCAAGTTCCTACACAAAATCTGAAGAAAGCCTTTGTTTGAAAATTTTAATTTAAATGCCATCCCCAGATATATTCTAGTCTGGGCTGAACTTTGGGATAAGGTTTCCATGGGGTCTTATGTTACTTAGGCTGAGGCCATACAGCTATTGATCACAGCAACATACATTGCAAAAGTAGCCACAATTCCAGCTGAAGTTAGTGGCAACTCTGGCTGCTCACCATTTCTCTGATAACCAGCTCCTAGCCGGTTCATATTGGGTCCCCAAAGTTTTTCAGAATGCTGGACTTGAAACTATTGACTATAGCAATTATTTCCAAAGTGATGTTTCTCCTCCCAGCCCCATGTACATGCCCTGAAAAGCAGTCCTGAAATATGGGTTTGACCTTTTCAGCATTCTCCGACTTGACGCTAGCCATTTCTCTTGTCTCTTTTACAGTCCCTAGTAGCTGGTAGGAGAGAGACAGGATGGCCATCCAGAAAAGCGCAGACAGCTTAAAAAGGTTAAAGTGGCTGCGCGCACAAATTGTGACTCAAATGGTGCCAGGCACTGCAATCCAACCAGCTTGTTTTTGTGATGAGAACTGTAACGTGAACAGAAAAGGCAAGCAGAAGGTCACTGCCTTGAGGTGTGCAAAGCGACTAGGAAATCCTACTGCTTGGTAACCATCCTCCTGTTCCAGATCCAAGAGAGCAGGAGGTCCCTTAGGCAAGTTAGGGTCAGTGCTATGCCATAACAGCCTGGATTAACAAGGAGCAAGCAGAAAAGGAATTTTCTCCCACCAGCCAGCCTCTTCAGAACAGAAACAAGGGACTGCTAGCAGGACATCTGAATGGCTAGAGGTCATTTGACAGACACAGGGGAGGGCTAGAAACAGAATATACTCCATGACTTGAACACTCATTACTGTTTACTGCTGCTGTGATAACTGGAAGGAGCATACCCAAGCACAGTCCAAATCCAGAGCTAAGCCCATGCTAGTGGGGCAGAGGGGTACTGCCCTGCCCAGTGACCATGTGGGTAGACCCCTGCCAAGGCAGCGAAGACAAACTGCCAGTGCCCCAAGCTTGCATAGTGCCCAAGCACCAGCAGCCAGTGTCAGGGTCAAGCAGCTCGCTGGTTGGGACTGTGAAGTGAGGGCTGGGAACACACAGTCTAGACTTGCCCTGTTCACAGAGTATTATCCTGCATATTTACATGTTGGGCATTGGGGGCTTCATAAAACACCTAGAGGTAGGAATACGAGACACCCCTCCCGGGCCCTTTCCTGTTGGCACTGAGGGAGGGTTTGCAGGCTTTCCTCTGTTCAGGTAACCTTGTTGTTTTATTGCTGAGTGCAGCAATTATTTCCTTTTCCTGGAAAGCAGTGGAAAGGGAACCAAGGGAGTCCAGGCTTCATCAAAGGCCTACAGGGTTTTCTCAGGCCTGCAGGATCCCATTAGCCCTGCCCAGGGTGTCTCCAGCTCATGGGGACCATAAGGTTCTGCCATATCAGATGGAGCTAAGAGCCCATCAAGTTCAGTGCCTGGTCTGTAGCCTTACCCAAGGTGTGATATTGGAACCAAACAGTAGCAATGAATGCACTGCACAGTAGTGCTTCCCTGCAATCCTTATACATTTTCAGTGTTGCTCTCCAAACCTCAGGATCCCACAGCAAGACATTTTTGTTACTATTGTAGATAGTAGCTAGAATTTCCCCTGAGATGGAAATAAGTAAGTGATCGTGAGGTCTGGACTGAGGTGCAACTTCACAATGCAATCTTTCCACCCAATAAGAAGTGCACTTTGCAGTCTATGAAAGGTGCCAACTCCTTCAAAATATTCCTGGCCAGACTAGAAGTCTGGGTTTTTTCTTCCTAACTTTGTTTCCTATTTCTTGCCAGCTGGTACTAAATCAGCTACTGGGTTGTTTGTCTCAGACTTCATCTCTTCATTTGAGAAATACTCTATGTCCTTCTTTCAACCCAAAGTTTCTTCTATAAAAAGATGGTGATGTTTGTGTAAAAACATAAGGCTGAGAAATAAAATATAAACTGAATGTATCCATCAGTTATAAAATATTATTAACTTTTTGACCTGAGAGAGAGTGATGGCCACTTTGGGAACTATTAGGGAGAGGAGAAATATCTGAAGCTGCAGCTGAGGCAAACAGTAATGAAGATTTATTGAGGACTGCTGATGACATACGTTTATCTAGGATCCCATAAACTCCTCCTGAGAGAGACAGACAGGTATCAAGGTGCTGCCAGATGGGATGCCAGCATAAGAGGGACACTTGCATTCCTGAGCTAAGGGTTGAGTTGGACACCAGCAAACAAGAGCATCCTGACATCACAACTCTAAACTTACACATTCCACTTATTGCAATAATTATAACACAATCATATACCACAAATCACATTCCAGGACATGGTATTATTAATATTTGCATATTCCAGTGCGCTAAGAGGCAGGAAGGTGTAGTTAGGCTCTGCCCAATGTCAGGTGTGATTTCCCCAGCTTGCCTGTCTGCCTGGCTCTGTAATCAGGGGGATTTTGCATGTTGGTGTTCGGTGCCTTCAGCCAGCTTGGGTTGTGAGGAAAGGGGATTGGTTGCAAAGGAAACTTTACAATCATTTAATTTAAAGTTGCTGCTGGAAAGCAGCATGGCAAAGGACAGAGTGCAGGGGGGAAAGAAAGGGTATTAAGGATACAGGTAAAACAGTATCGTTCTCTTCCATTTCATTTTGCCATTTTGTACTATGGTCCTGCAGGTCAGTGAACAGGGCATGGGTCCAGTAAGCTGCAGCACCTGCCCTGAGCCCCAGTGATTTCTATGAGTTGGTGTTGACCCAGTACCAATGACATTCTCTCTCAGATAACTCTGTTAAATATATTCCTAATTTCCTGGTGCTTTTGCTTTCCAGTGGACACAGCTTCCCTTTTCTGAAACTCACTGCAGCAGCAGTACAATCATATTGTCATCAGTTTAAAAACAAATCTATTAACTGATACAAATTATTTGACAAGCTTAATGGTAAACTTCAGCACCCAAGTGTGAGCCTATTCCACCCTGGAAGAGTCTGAGAGAAACCATTATTGCATCTACTTTTGCAACATGCCGTCACCTTAGCCTTGCAACAGACTTCTGCTACTGAAACGCATCAGATGGACCTGGATGGTCTGATCTGACCCTAGCAGCAGCCCAAGGAATGTGGCTTGCTATCAGTTATCTCGGGGGGGTTAGAGCTCGACTGGTAGTGGAAGAGGTTTGGTGTGTTTGGACAAAGAACTGAAAGAAACTGTCTCGTTTTACCCCACCCCCCACAAACCACACATCAGGCTTTTAGCCCTTTGCTATCTATGGCATGGACTTCTCTCCTTGACTACAACAACAGCAGTCATTTGGCTTTTTGGCCAGCCTGTCATGGTGTGAATGCCCTTCTCAGGCAAGACAGATTTTCTCTGCGTGTGGCAGTAGACCCCGGGGAAGCCATCAGCACAAAACACTTGTTCCTGTCTCAAGAAAAATGATCAGCTAGAAAGGCCTCAAAACAGTCAACAAGACTATGTAATGCTGGCAATCTGAAGATGGGCAACACAACTAAGCAGTGTGAGGAATGAATGCAAAGACTCCTCCATTATGCAAGCCGTGATATACACCGGCATGACACGTAGCAGGCTTCCAACTGTTAAAATAAATATTTTGGCTTTTATTAGCCTGACATTTCTATTTATTGTTAACTGCACAAAACCCCTTTCCTGTCTGCCAGAGAGATAAATCTTGCAGAGAAACTCCTGGAGTAAATAACTTTGGGAGATATTAGGCTGTGTACACTCAGCACAGTCTGCTCAGTGCTGTGTCGCAGTCAGGAGCAGCCAGACAGGTGGAGAGCAGCGTGCCCTGCGTGATGTGGCCGCAGGGGGTACCCTCCTCCAGTGGAAACTGTGCTCCTGTATGAAGCAGATTTTCTCTTGCTCCTGAATGTTGCTGGTCTTTACCTTTATTGCCCTTCTCGCCGCATCCCAAGAGGCTGCAAGGATTGTTTACTTGAGCAACTCTTAATTTCCAGACTACAAGCGTCACTCCCAGTGCTGAGTCTGCTGCCAGGAGAACGTCGATGGGAAGCGCTGGTAAATTGCTCCTGCATTATTAAGGGTTTCTCGCTGGGCCAGCTTGGTTCAGCTGCAGTTTGAACTTCACCTTCCCCCAGATGTTCACTTGGGGGTTATTTGTGTGCATTGTTTTCAACCTGACTGGAATATCAAAGCCGGAGAAATCACAGCAATAGCATTTTTTTTCCCAGGGTTTTGTTACAAACTCCTAACTGCTAATGAGGCTTAAATGGATGAGCTCTGCTCTCCTCAGCGCAGTCCATGATTCATTCATTTGTTATGCTTGTGCGAAGCATTTGTGCTGCCCTGGGGAGGCCCTCCCTGGGGCGATGGCTCTCGCAGTGCCACAAGGGCCGTGGGGCTGGTTTCTGCTCTGGCCAGGTTATTTTGCAATGTTATAAGACATTTAAACCACATTAGAAATAATCAGCTTCTTCCTTGTCATTCCCTTCCTTTTTGAACCTTTCCTTGGTGTCTCTGTCCCGCTCCCAACACCCCACCCCCCAACTTCTTCCACCTTGTTTTAATTGCCCAGTGAGCTATCCAGTCTAAAGAGCTCATTTGCTTTGTTTTTACAATATCTGGCCCCTCGGCAGCATGGTAACACAAATAATAGACAGTAATAACAAGTCTTATTCTTACTCTTCTTCTGAGCATGCCCCCATTCAATGGGTCAGCTCCATGGATCCTTGTTCTTCACAGATTTCTGTCCATTGCCGTTCCTTCTCAGGTGTGGTTTTATATACCCACACCATGTCCTCACAGCTCTTCCCCTCTTTCTCCTGCCCCTGACTCCCCCCACTGGACCTTTTTCTCCCACCTCCTCCTCCAACCTTTTGTCTACATGCCCAAACTCTCTCAGTCTGCTCTCACTCAGCTATTCCTCTATTAGGGGCCATCATCGCCTCTGGCCACACTTCTTTAGTTCCTCCATGGACTTTCTGCCGACTTTGACTCTACAAATCTCCCTCAGCATCCTCATCTCCCTCACCCTCATCATGGACAACTGCTTTTCTCTCCATTGCCCAATTCTCTGAGCTGTACAATAACACCAGCCTCATTGCTGGCTGGTAGATTGTCCCCTTTGGAGGAATTAACATTTTCCTGTCACAAACCACTCCACTCGATTACCTAAGAATATTGCAATGCTGGCTTGGATTCAGCCACTGTGGGCCAAATCTCATCCACCATTTCATGTAGGCCAACGAATGACATTCAAAGGAAAATGTCTCATCTACCGGGAGACACTGCCGTGCACTGGACCTGCCGGCTGGAAGCCCTGCAGTCTATTAGCCCACACCTCAAATCGACCTGCCCCTCCTCTCCCATCATCACCTTTCTTTTCATCCTTCACTTTCCCCTCTGTGAGGCTGGCTTGTGCTGCCTGTGAGATTTGGTCTGCCAGCATGATTCATAGTGCTGAGATTTGGAAGAGACGTCCCAGGCTGGGCTGTCTGTCCCCCTGCAGAATAATGTTATTGAAAGGTCTAGGCCTGCCCACCAGCCTGGCCTTTCCCAGAGTGCTTCCACCATTGCTCATTCCTCGTGGCAGGTCACTCCACAGCCTGCTCAACTGCTATGTGCTGTCAGAACAAGCTTCCCAAGAGCCTGGCGGTTTCAGTTCAGGTGGTGGCTAATTCTTTAAAGCCAGTTTTCTTTGCTTGGTCAGATTGCATTCAGAGACAGGTTGCCGTCTCCTTTCATTGCCCATGCAAAGTGACGGGAGCTGCAGGGCTGTGTGACAAACTCCACTGTTTCTAACGCTGCATAAAACCTCCTTCTGTTTCTTTCTCAGGCCAGGTCTCTACTTCCGGTCCTAAATAAGAATGCAACTCAGCATGGTCACATGCTAGTAAAAAGCCACTGTGCATTACCCCAGCACCAGCTGTGTTTCAGTGGTGAAGTGACTCCTGAATGTACAGCTTTTAAAGTACCCTGAGAATGACTCCTCCTTCCTTCAGGAAGAAGATGCTGTAGAAATCCAAGGGCTCTGTCCAGGCAGTCTTATTCTAGATATTCTGCTCAGCAGGGACCTGGGTTTTGTGTTTCCTGTGGAAAAACACAGAAAAATGTGGATTTTTTCCTATAAGAATAAAAACCTGGGAAACCGCAGGTTTCCTCTTGCAGGCTGGCATGGTTCCAGCCTGCAAGGGGCTGCTTGGAGCTGGGGGGAGCAGGAGGAGGGTGATCAAAGGCAGGGGGCCACATATATGTGCACACACATACATGCACGTGGCCAGCAGTGGAGCCAGGCAGTGACCAAGGGCTCCTTC
>NW_017729014.1:5073197-5108497 GCF_001723915.1 Gavialis gangeticus
GGCCAGCAGTGGAGCCAGGCAGAGTAGAGAACAGCAGCTCCCACAGCTCCCTGCAGGTAAGACTTAATCACATTGACAACTCATGTTCAGCTTGGAGTCAGCTATGACTCCAAGATCGCTTTCCGCTGCTGTGCTGCTGAGAAGGTCTCTCCCAGGCTGTAAGCGTGCTGGTGGTTCTTTTTGCCCAGGTGCAGCACTTTGCACTTGTCTTTGTTGAACTGCATCCTATTTCGTTCTGCCCATTTTTACAACCTGTCCAGGTCCACCTGAATCCGTTCCCTACCCTCTGGTGTGTTAGCACTGCACCATAATTTGGTATCATCTGTGAACTTGGACAGGGTGCTCTCCACACCTTTGTCCAAGTTGCTGCTGAAGCCACTGAATAGCACCAGACCGAGCCTTGCAGGACTCCACTGCGCACATCTTTCCAGGTTTATATCAACCCATCCACCACCACTCTCTGAGTGTCACCCCCTAAGCCAATTTGCCACCCACCTGACCATGTAATCATCTACATCACAGCCTGCCAGTTTATTTGTGAGAACAGAATGAGATACTGTGTCAAAGGCCTTCTTAAAGTCTAGGTAGATGACATTTACCTCAACTCCTGCGTCTAAGCATTTTGTGACCTGGTCATAAAAAGAAACAAGGTTAGTCAGGCAGGATCTACCTGCAATGAATCCATGCTGATTTCCTTTTAGCATTATTTCCCCTGCTAGGCTCCCACAAATCTGATCTTTAATGATTTTTTCCTGAGTTTTCCCAAGGATAGAAGTGAAACTAACTGACCTATAGTTTCCTGGTTCCTCCCCTTGAAAACAAGGACCACATTGGCCCTTTTCCAGTCCTCTAGGACCATGAGTACTCAAACAGCCGTGCCATTGGCTCTGCTATGACTCTGGCCAATTCCTTCAGCACCCTTGGATGAAGTTCATCCCGGCCTGCTAATCTGAACATATCCAGCCCCTCCAAGTGCCCCTACACTAAGTCTGTACTAAACGTTGGTGGGCTGGTGTCCCTCCTATGTCTATCTATGATCCAATTAGGAGATTGGCCTGTGTCTAGGAATACAGATACAAAGATCTCATTGAAGAGCTCAGCTTTGTCCCCCCACTCTGTCACCAATTGCCCTAGCTTGTCCTGTAGGGTTCCTATGCTACCCTGTGCCTTCCTTTTGCTCCCTGTATACCTGAAGAAGGATTTTTGTTGCCCTTAATTTTTTTGTCACCACCCTAAGGTCCATTTCTGCTTTGGCCTTTCTAACCAATTCCCTGCAAATGTGAGCCAGGGAGGTATACTCCTCCTTGGTAGCTACCCCCTGTTTCCACCACCCTTTCTTTGCCCTTAGGCTTTCCTGGACTTCCCTGTTCAGCTTCTTGGCCCCTTTGCCCCCTTTTATGCGCAATGGAACTGTCTGTGCCCATAGGATCGTTCCCTTGAGGAACAAAAACCCTTCCTGGACCCCTATTTTGCCAATGCTCTCGAGTTTTAATGCCTCACTAACTAATCTACTGAGCATGCTGAAGTTAGCCTTTCTGAAGTCTAGCACTTCAGCCCTGCTTGTTAATTTACCCACCCTTCACTGGATAGTGAATTCAATCAATCGATGGTCACTATCCCCTGGGTTACCTTGTACCTGCAGATTCCCCACCAGGTCATCCCCTGTAGCTAACACCAAGTCCAGCAAGGCGTTTCCCCTAGTGAGATCGTATACCTCCTGTGTTAGATGGAGGTCCTCTATGCAGATTAAGAACCTACGTGAGCAGTGAGATTTGGCTGACTGCTCCTCCCAGCAGATGTCAGGGTAATTTAGGTCACCCACAACAACCATATCTCTCGACCATACGGCCTCTGAAAACTGTCTGGAGAATTACAGCTCCTGGTGTGGCAGTCTATAGTAGACCCCCACTACCAAGTCCCTTTCCCCCACTCCAACTCCCTTGTATCCTGACCCACAGTACCTCAGTTTGGCCCTCCTCTGATCCCATCTTGATTATAGAGGATGTTTATTGTTCCTTAATATAGAGATCAACAACCCCTCACCACACACACACCTTTTTCCCCGCTCTATCCTATCTGTACAACCTGTAACCCTCAATGCCTACAGCCCAATAGTGAGTAGGATCTCACCAAGTTTCAGTTAATCCAAGCAGGTCAAAGTTGTTGCTTGCAAGCAGGAGTGCAAGTTCCTTCTGCTTGTTCCCCATGCTCCTAGCATTAGCGTAGAGACATTTAAGCCCCCTAAAGGGTGCCCTTGGTACCCCTCTGTCCTGATGTCTACTGGACCCCTTAGTGCTTACTTGGGCTGATCCAGTACACTGCTCGTGGCTCGCCAATCCTAGGTTCTCCTTATCCTCTGCTTCCGCATCCTCTGATGAACCTAGTTTAAAGCCCTTCATAGGATATCAGCCAACCTGTAAGAGAACAGACTCTTTAGAAGAGAGATGAGGACAATCTCATCCCAGGATGCCTCTCATGGAAGTATGGATCATGGTTGTAGAACCCAAAGCCTGCATGATGGCACCAACTCCGGAGCCACAGATTGACTTTCCTGATGCAGGAGTCCTGATGCTGACTAACTGCTCACTGGAAGGATGGATGAGAAGATCACCGGTGCCCCCATTCCTAGGCCCCCAGAGCTCTGTAGTCACTCATGATGTGGTCCAAACTATCCCTGGCCACATCATTTGTGCCCACGTGGACAAGGACCATGGGAATCAGACGGCCACGTGAGGTCGGGAATCCTCACAGTGATGTCCCAGATCCTGGCTCTGAGTAGGCAGCAAACCTCCTGTGCCATGGGATCCAGTCGACTTATAGGCCCCTCCATGCCTCTCAGGAAGGAGTCGCCCACCACAATGACCTGGTGTCTCTTCCTCCGGCTGCTTGGTTGTCACTCAGCCTGCCTGGTGTTTGTTGCGGACGTGTCTTCCCCTGTGGCTTCCTCTGCTGCATCATCCTTCAGTGCTGCCAGAGCTTTGTATCTGTTCCCCAGTTGTGCTGGGGAAGCAGTCACAGCTGCACGCTGTCTAGCTCTGGAGGTGACCCTGGGCCTGCCCTGGGACTCTCCCGTGATGTCTCTGCGCTAGGTGTCTGGTCCTGCAGAGAATGAAAGTATCCATCAGTCTCATCCTCTGCAGCCCTGATCCCCTGAAGTCTGCTCACTTCTGCCTGGAGTTCCCTCACCTGCCCATCCAGGGCTTCAATCTGGGCACTTGTGGGACAGGCAAGGGAACCCCCGGCTCCCACGCTACCCCCAGGCCTCAGAGGTCCCACCAGGCAGCCCCCACAGACAGGGGACCAGGGCACTGCAGACCTATCCAAGGGGCCTGTCTGGGTGGAGGCCTCCTAGGAGCTCCAGGCTGGAGGCAGCAGCAGGGCAGGGTCCCTGGCTGTGCTCCATATCACCACCCCAATAGTAGCCCCCCTCCTCATTCACTTACCTGAAGTCTCTGTCCGAAGCTCCTGTGTATTCGTACACAGTGTGCACTCCTACCCACGAACTGCCTGCAAGCTGCTCCCCTTTTGGCAGTCCCTGTTTGCTGGCTCCCTGGTCACCTGGGTAGTCTCCTTTTATACCCTTCTGAGCCTGGACTGACTCGGGTCCAGGCAGCAATCACACAGCAATCAACAGTCAACACTCACTCAGAGGTCAGCACTCACTCACAGCTTCTCAGAGCACGCTCCCCACCAAACAAACAAACAGTCAGCTAAACCAAAGGTAAACCAAAGGTACAGGCAACTGGATCACTTATCTTACCTGGGCAGGATCTGGTGCCTGGCCTGGCTTCTCTCCTGCTTCTTTCTCCCTCCTCCTGTGAGCTCCCATAGTAGCAATGGAAAGATGTTCTCAAGGTTTGAATCATAGTCTATAATCTTTATGATGTGCAGTTTTGGTTCTTCTTGGGATCTTCAAGAGAGATTTTCCTGGCTCAATTTAGGCAGCATGTTGCTTTTTTGTTGCTCAGGTCTGCAGAAGTGAAGGCAGCTTGTTGCCTTTGTGAGGTCCTACACTGCTTCCCTGAAAGGGGTCATCCTTCCCTCTCCACCTCACTTATTTCCCCTCTTTAAAAGAGCAGCAGCTGATGCAGCTGAACAGCTGGACCGATGTCTTCCCAGATGTGACTGCTAAAAATGAGCAATTATGTGAACAGCTGGGACTAAGGCAGGAAAACAGTCTGCTCTCAAAGTTAATGTTTTGGGACGCGGGAAGGGAATAGCATATTTTCATATAAACAGAATCTACACTGTATGTAAATGTGAATGGAAAGAACTTAATTTATCATGGATGGGAACCAGTCCATCATTCTAGGCTATTAAAATTTTTAATCAAAGATTTAGGTTATTAAACTGCCTAAGGTTGGCAAAAGTTTGCTGTTATCTTCTGTTAAAATCCATCATGGTCCAAACAAAAATTAAATTAATTTCAGATGCCAAAGGAAACTCACATGTCAATATAGCATTAATATTTCAAATGGGCTCTTGAAGTACAGCGAGCAGGGAGTCGGGCGCATTTCAAATCTGCATGGGGGGAAATGGATGCAGGATTCATCAATATTGCTTGCCTTGCACTGTGTCTACTTCCCAGCTCCCTAGGGAAGCCGTACCCTGCACTGAAAGCTTTGCACAAAGAATAGGTTTGGTTGGACATGAATTTGGGAGATAGCTGAGCTGAGTAGGCAGTGTACATCCATAAAAACATCCTGGCTGACTCCTAAAACCATCAACCAGAGAGAAAAGACTGGAAGGAGTGTTGCACAATGTGGGGCCATGCCCTGTCCTGAAGACACAGCCCCATGGCCCAAGACAGTGTAGACTCCCATCGGCGAGCTAGCCTGGTCCCAGCATGGGGTAGACCCCTAGCTCAGGGATCATGGCGAGGGGTCTAACCCACTCGAGGAGGTGGCCAATCAATTTCACAGGCAGATCCCAAGGCCAGCTGCCATTTTCACATGCTTACTGTGGCAGACACCCCCTCCAAGGCTCTGATTGGCCGAGGGCCATGGTGATCCCACCCCCTGCACTGATTGATGAAGAGGCCGGTCTGTCATATGGCCCTGCCACTCACCACTGATGGGCTGAGAGGTCTGGTTGTCATGTGGTCCCACACCTCACCGCTGATTGGTGGAGAGGGATAGGGCTGCATGACAGGCAGCCCTCTCAGCCAATCAACAGCGAGGGTCAGGGGCAGCCGCCATCTTGCCTGTGCTTCTTCATTCTGGCAACCAGCCCTCTCCGCCAATCAGCAGTGAGGGCCTGGTGCAGCAGCCATCTTGCCTGCTCATCTTCATAGTGGCAGCTCAGGCTGGGCAGGTGAGTGGACTGGCGGCGCCCAGTAGGGAGCCAGCATTTTATTTTTAGTAAGTTTTTTTTCTCACTGAGATCACCCAATTTGATGATTTACGCAAAATGGCAAGTTGAGTCGGTCCCTAAGCATGGTGCACTGCTGCTTTGTGCCATGTAAACGTACTCTAAAGCCATGAAGGGACTGGTCAAAGATGATATGACATGCTGGATCGTAGCCTGGAGGCCTCAATCTCAGCCAAGACTTTGTTCATGGCCAGTGGGAGCTCCACTGCACACCCAGAGCACAACTACATCCACCATTCTTCACTACAGAGAAAAACGACAAATTAACGGAAAATTCTTGAGAGAAGATGATAGGGAAACTTCAAATTTCAGGCCAAACTATGGCATTATAAGCAACTGTGAACTGGGCCTCATAGTGGAAAGCATCAGGCAAACTCACCTACTGGTAGAGTTAACCAGGTCAAGGTCTACTGTTTCTGGTGGTGAAAGATATGCCTGATTTTAGCTCTTAGCCTGTATGTGACACATCCTGATGCTAGACCCAAACAGAAATGTTTACTGGAAAGCTCAGCCCCCCAGGTAGGAACAGTGTAATACCAAGTTACAGCAACCCTACTAGTACAAAAAAACTTGTACCCAGACAATCAATCACATAAACGCTGTCTCCAGCCAGTGGTCTTTTAGAAGCAGACCCATTCATCACTGCCGAAGGATCTGCAAACAGAGAAAGTGACAAGCTGTGATGGAAAGAATCAACACAGAAGCAGCAGTGGAAGCAAAATATCTGCAGCTCGGCAGTTCAAAGCTCTTTTGAAGGACACAGAGAAAAATTCTGACAGCTCAGAAATGCAAAATTTGTGGCAGCTTGTTTTGATGAAGTAACCAGAAATACGGTAACTCCCTACATCTCTTTGCTCCAGCAATTGAGCTGATTATAATTTCTTATGCAACTGCCCTCCTTTCCTGGACCAGAAAGCCTGTGAAAATAGGGTAAAATCTCCCCATTTTAATACGATTGCAAAGCTCCTCACCCAGGGGCACAGGGATTTCATACTAGATCAGACCTGTGCTCCATCTAAGTGGGCATCTTGTCTCCACCAGCAACTAGCGGCTTACATTTCAGATGAGGTGCAAAAAGCACAATATTGAGAAACTAGTGTAATTGCTTTTCCACTCCTTGTCATTTTGCCCTGAAGCTTGAGGATTTATATCCTTTCTTTAGGAAGAAGAAGGGGGGAACATCTAATGTCACTTTGGTGTTTCTCCTTATCCATAGAAATACCTACTCCTCTTTTCAAGTTCTTGACCTCATTGTTTTGATGTGGCAATGAGTTCCACTGTCTAGCAATGCACAGCATACGAAGCATTTCCTTTAATCTAATTTAAAATGTTCTTTATTTAAAAAGGACAAATTGGATGAAAACCCTATCAGCTTCTAAGCCCTAGAAGCTTTTCAGAGCTTGCTGGGTTCAAACACACCATGCAAGACTCTTTTTGGAGGTGCTGCATACACAGCACAGTTTCATCCCTTTCAGACAGACCCAACTAAAGTTAAAATGTCAACACAGAGCATTATGAGCACTTTTCAGCTATTGATGGTTGTAGGATGCATTTGTCCTCCCCATTTTATCTGAAGTGGCACTTATTCTTCCTGGACATCTGGGCAGTTCACAAGAATATGAGCAGAGTACATGATAGAGCACCAGTTCTCAATTAGCACTGGAATGAATGCATTTGCTTTGAGTTCCTGGCAAGGGACCATAGCCATTGTCATTTCAGCTCTCTCAGCATAAACTTCCATATCATCCATTTCAAATGAGAGCACATGTCTGAGGGGTCTCTAAAGCATCTTGTACTTAGATCCACCACAGTTGGCTCCACCAGCAATAAAGGGCCTCGCTCAATACACATCAGTTTTCACACAGCCCTGCTGGGGTACACCACACTCCTCTACTTCTTTATTTTCAGCCTTCGTTTGTCAGCAGCTCCTGGAATTCAGCCTGCCTTTCATGATCTCAGAAAGGATCATTATCCCCCTAGACTGCCAGAACAAAAGTGACACTGGGAAGATGATGTCTCAATTTCAGGCCTCCTAGGATGGAAATGACTCCCCATTCCCTGAAGTTGTCTTTGTGCACTCAGTTGCTAATCTTAAAAGTCATGATCTAGACAGCAGGAAAGCTCTTCTCAGCCATTTCGAAAAGCTCTACTTAATGCTGCAGTCGACCAGCAAAGGTCAAATGACCCATATTCATTGTGTCCTCAGCTTCCTGGAAGCTGTTTGTCCTCAGTGAAAACCCAGAATGCTACAATTCGGTTACATCAAGAGCCAACCTTACACATCACCCCACAGTTTTCAGTATGCTAGCTAGCTAGACCTTCCAACTTTGCCTGTGTTCAGGACCAATCCATCCTATCCTGCAAAACCTGTGGATTCAGGGGGCCCCACAGCCAAGGGGCCCCCTGCGTCTGGCCACTCGCCACCCACCTACCCTGCTGCCTCCAGTTTCACATCTGGACACTCACCACCCCTACCGCCACCAATGCCAGCTTCTTTACATCAGGGGCCCCCAAAACTATATCTTGCAGGGGGCCCCCCAAAATTGTGGGCTGGCCCTGCTGGGTTTTAAGAATGGTCCCCCTGAAGAGCTCTCCCGTGAACAGTTACATCATAAAATAAGGCATGACAACTTCAGGCATTTTCAAGAAACATTCTTTAGAGGAAGATTCAGCTCCCATATACTAACAGAGCTTTCCAGCTGCTCTGTGAACCAGGAGTGTCTGGAAATTCTGATTTTAAAACTTGTTCATTCTTGGAGGAACGGAGGAAATGCTGCACTGAAATAGACCTATCTTGTCCAGTGTCCAGTTTCTGACAATGCACCCTTCAGTGCTGGATGCATTGTAGGAACATCGCCCTTCTTATCAACCCTCACACCTAGAATTCACACTGCAATTCTGTCTTTTCTTGTAATCATTTTCCATCTGTCTCATGCCCTTATTTCTGCCTTTCTTAGATACATGCTAATTGGAAGAACCAAAATAGGACTTCTCATTTGTCAGTGCACAGCACCTGTGTATTCTGTGTATTTGCTATGGTTAGCACAGGAAATATTTCTAACCCTACCAGTTGTTGTTATCCCTTAACCACAAGATAAACATATCCCCAACACTATCCTAAAATTGCCTAGTTTTGCATAACATTTTTCACACCACCCCCCACTATCCAGTCACAAGTAATGAATAATTCTCCATTGACTCCATTTACTTCTGGTCTCTGGTTGTGTTTAGTGAACAACACAACACAATGTTCAGGGTAGAGAAAAAAAAAATCAGGAGGTTGTCAGACCTGAAAAGAAACCACTGAAGTGATTAGTGATACTTAAAAATGTCACACAGTCCTAGAAAATAAATGCGACCACATAAGCCACCAAGAAGAGAGCCACGTGTAATGTCTTCAAGCGATAGCAATGGGGATTAAGTGCGTAGGGAAGTAACTGGGAAAGACAGCAGCCGGGATGTGTTAGCATGACTTGTCCTTTCTGTTAGGCATAGCCAATGTTCCATTATTTTTAATATCTTCAAGGATAAAGGCTGAATTCAACATCGGATGCTTCTGGCCTTTACTAACCCAAGCAGAGCTGCCTGGAACAATTGGCTGTGGCTACCTAGCAGCTAACGAGACATGAAATGTGAAACTTCTCTTGCTCACAGCAGGCCTTAGTCAATAGGCCTGCACCAAACAAATTCTTCTTGCCCTCTTCCCTGCATTTAGCATTGCTGTTCCACCCAACAATAACAGCTCGCTTTGGAGTACAAGAAAACTGTCCCGAGCGATAACCCATGAAGTGCCAATTCCTGGAACTGGTTCCAGCAGCCTCTGTTTAAGTAAAAGGGTGACCAGGCTATTGAATCTGATTCCTGCAGGCCAGTTTGAAAGTCTCAGAATAATATATACTCTCTTGTGCTTATCTGATTGCTACCTGCATCTGGGAGAGCTTGCCAGCCTTTCCATCATGCTGGGGATAGAGTCTTTGATGGTTTTATTATATTTTTTAAGCTCAATTTTGCAAAATGTAATACTATCAAATTAGAATAATAGCTGAGCAGAGGCATATGTACTTAACTAGGAGAATGGAGCCATGTACATTACAGCAGTGAGGAGCAAAGACGATCCCTCCAGGAAATTGAATTTAGTTTCAATCAGTGTAATGACACCTTGTCCGATCATGCAATGAAAGAACAAGATGACGGAGCTGAGTACTCAGCAAACAGAGACCAGCTTTGAGAAATTGCATTCCATTATAGGGCAGGATGATGGCTAACATGTAGGAGGGGATACATATCTAACAGTGATGGAACCAAGGCTCCTCGCATATTAGAGGCTTTTCTTGCCTACGCCCCAGCACTTCCTGGGCCTGCACACACTCTGGTCAATGCTATTCAACCTTTCTGCAGAAGAGAAGCTGGGCTCGCATCTTAAAGCCTCCTTTTAAGTTGGGCAGAAGGGAGGGCAAGTGTAAAAAGCAAGTGTATAGGAATCTTGCCTACCAGTCCATGATCCTGCCAGTGTTTTAGACATGGAGGCTAAGGCATATCCCTGCTTCACCTGTGCCTAAGGCTGTTCACGGGATAAAGAGGCAGAAGTGACCTTGAGAAATCTTAATCAGAGGTATATCTAAAATTCAGTCCCTGTTTCAGTGTGGAGCCTAGATATCCAAGTTTGGACTTGGGAAGCTTCTGACCCTCAGAGCCAGACCCATCAAGTACCCATAGGTGCTGCCCCAGGTTCTAACTCTGCTACTCCCAGATCACATTCAGGCTTCAGCTGCACATTTTTCTCTCTCGCTCACTCTCTCAGCAGCTGCACCAGCACAACTGGAAAATAACCCCAGTTCTTCTATTTCTCTGAGGTAGTTAAAACCTTTTAAGCTTCAAAGTGACTAAAGCTGAAGTTAATGGTAATATTACAGTGAAGCTGTTTATCTTCCTTTATATGACTAGCAGGTTATCACTCAGCTTCATATTTTCCCTGGGGCAAACTTGTCCCTACAAGAAAACCAAAGTCCATAACAAAATAAACACACAAACAAGCAACAAAGGATTAACTCAAACCTGCAGTTCCTCCTCAGACCTAGAGAGGGTTATCCCAGCTCTGTGCTGCCTCCTCAGTACTGCAGCCTTCCCTCTCTCCCTCAGCTCCTCATCCTGGGAGCTTTTAACTTCCTTTGGGCCAGGCAATCATCCCTGTAGGCTGACCCTGTGCCCCTGAGCAGGCAAGCTATTTCTCATTAACACCTGCAGCTGGGCCCCACCCCAAGCCACGCACCTGGGTACAATGTGCCTGAACACAGTGCTGAGATGTGTATGTGGGATTGCATATAGACTAGATTCTGTTTCAATAGCAGAAGATCTCACATAGGCAACTAGTGGGGGGAAAAAAATCTTTGATTTGAGTGTTGCTCCCAGGCACAATTTCTGTCAGATAGATCAGCATTTACAGCTTCCCAGAAATTTCCAACCCAACTCCATCTCTGCTTTTATCTTTAGGACAACAGACTCCTAAATAGTAGTCCCTGTGATGGCACAGATATAAGGTGTGTAGAGCCCATTGCCACACTCCTGGGTGACTGATTCTCCCCTTGGTTGAGTTCTCCATGCAAATGAATATTGGTCTGGAAGGTGCCACTGAGTACAACATTTTAAATTTCTTTATATATGCACATTTGTGTATAGCTAAACTCCTGAATGAAATTTAAAGTATTTCTGATGAGTTCACAGATCAAAAAAAATATTAGATATGATTGTAAGCCATTTGGGGCAGAGGCAATGTTTGAGTTCCTACCATGTGAATGCCTGCATTGCAATACACACAATAATATCCATCTGGTCCAGATTATGAACAAATCTAAAGACATCGTTAATTGACTGTGGATGTTTTTGCAAGCAGAACAAGAGACTAGATTTGTCAGATAAATTATTCATTGTAATTTATTTGCTCAGCTGTGTTTAAGCATTAGTGATAGTAACTACAACAGGAAAAAAAACCTGAAGGTCAAGGCTTGGTATTTCAGGCAATTTTTTAAGGAAAGAATTCCACCAAAGCTGTAAATGAACTGTGTTTTAGTAAATCACCAAGGAGCAGTTCATTTGTGATCTCATTAACCATCCCAAATATTCCCTTGGTGCTTGGAGAGAATAAATAGGGAGGGGATGTGAGGTGTTCTGCTTCTCGAACTTCACAGGCATCTGTTTCTGTGGCATGAAAACAGGGCACGTGTCTTGTGACAGACTCTGCAGCACTTCAAGTGCACTTCCTAAACTGCCACAGCACCTATTTAAATTAGTCACATGTCTGATCATAGGTTTCTGCATGCGGAGGACATCCATGTTTGAAACACTGTATATAACGCTGAGTTTCACTTTGATTTCACTTATGTACTGTTATGTAAGCCAAGTCAGATCCCTGCTCCCTGCATACTCAGCCAGTGCAAAGTAGCAAAAAAATAGCCCTGGAAGTTTAACTGAGTTCTCTTATTGGATAGGGGAGTACCAGAGTGTCATAGTTAGCTCTTCACCACAAGTTCTTCCTTCCTAACAGACAGGTCATATCAAGAACCAGGATGGAGGGAGGTGAGGCAGGGAGTGCACCATCTTCCCCTGTTCCTCACTGGTATGACAATCCAGGAGAAACTAGAGCCACCTGAAGATGTGCCATTGTGCTCTGGCATTCAGCCCCCACCAGCCACAGGGTCAAGGGAGTCCAATGTCTGAATTTTTCCTAAGGGGCTTACTACCATTCATGCCTACCTAAAGTTCGCACAGCTTGTGTGGCTCCAGCAAGGTCAGTCACTCCCTTCACCCAAAGAAGAGCCCTATCAAAATAAATGGTGGGATGTAACAGCACAGTTAGGAGCAAATGTGCCCTTTACAAACCAACCAAAGCTCAAACAGTGAACACAATGGTATCTGAAAGCCTGAAGAAGCCCACCTCTCCAGATGTTGCAGCCTAACTGCTGCCTTCTCTGGCCGCTCTCCACACCCAGGAAAAGTAAATCATCATACTTTGCTGTGCTTTAATGCTGGACAAAGAAACAGGTTTATCTCTAACCACAACTGGTTTGTCAATTCTCTTGAAATCAGGTTTGAAACATGCTATAAGAGCACCAGCAGCACTCTGTTGTTTTGGCCTGTTTCTTCATTTCCATCAAATCACCCTACAAGGTACAGTTTAAGCTGCCAAGGGTTGCATAGCTTGGTGTAGCTAACATCCCACCTCCACACAGTATCACATGGTTTTCATCTCAAGATTCATATACAAGCCTAGTCCTTGGCTCTTGTTCTTTTCCATTATTTGTTATTTGCTTGTAACATCCCCAGTATAGGAGACACTTTTCTGACATTCAAGCAGGGCTAGTCTGTGCTCCCAGCAGGTTGTAGTCCAAGGGCAAACAGACAAATTTCCAAAGGATAAAGGAATTTTTTTTATATAATATATGTCAGCTAGTTCTACTGCAGGGAGCCTGGCATAATAAACCCTTAAGAAGGATTTAAACAAGGACAGAGTACAGGCCTCCTGGATGAGTTCAGGGAGTCTGGATCACCAGAGAACTGGTGGGAAGGCAGTCAGCTGGTCTCAACAGACCTGAAAGAAGTCTCAGAGCTAGGTGGCCAAGGACCTCCAGGGAGAGGGCCAGGACTGCTTCTCCTTCCTTGCCCTTTCTGCTTCCAAAACAGTTCTGTCTTGCAGCATACAAACTTGTGTTTTATAGCCTTCATTGGACAAAGATGATGGATGCAGCCCTTCCTCCTCCAAGCTGTGGGGATGGGAGGTGGTCTAAGGCAAAGGGTCACTTCTCCTTTTATGTAAAACTGTCCTTTAAAAGTTTGTTTGTTTTAAAAAGTAACTGTGAAGCACAAACCCAGCTGCTCCTGCAACCGCTCTCATTCCTCAAGAGCGGCCAGGGGAAACAGAGGACAGGTGTGAAGGGGAATGACTGAATAATGAGATTGCTCTCCTGATCCCACTGGAAACACCGGCTGCTCTGGTACAAACTAAATCAGTGTGAGTTCATCTCAGGGAAGGGGCAGGTATGCAAACATCTCATTTCCGTGCAAGGACAGAAAGGTCATTTTCGGGAGACAGCTGCTGCCCACAAATTGTTAACCCCAAGGACATTCTGTCACCATTTAAAGGAATCCACAGCAGACCACTGCATGCTGATATGATACCAGCACTGCAGCAGGACTGCAGATACCTCATCTTTTCCTCTGAAGCTCTGTGGGATGCTGGAGAGGTGTGGGCTGGGGTTGGCAACTCAGAAGGTTGAGGCAGTGCGAAAAGAGTTATGTTGTTTCGGGATGTTACACCAGAGGCTTGCAAATGCTAAGCTTTCTTCCCTGCACCACCTCCTGGCCTTGCTGAGATGGAGATCAAGAGGGAGCTACATGAGAGTTTGCACTGGCAAAACTCTACCACACCCTGCATATCTACAACGGGAGAAAGGAAAGGGATGGCAAAGAAAACTGCACTTACTCCAGCCCCACCACTAAGGATCAGTTCCAGAATTAACCCCAGCTATTTTGGCTTATGCCAGCAGGAGTATGCCAATGCTGCAGCCCCAGAAACTGGCACAAGAAGCAGTTCCTACTTCTATATAGAAGAAGATCATAGAGGTTAGGGTCACTGTGGCAGGGCACCCTTTGGGCGCCGTGACCTCCCCTCGCGCCCTTGCCTACCGTGCCAAGTCTGGGTCCCGAACACACCCTCTGTCTCGCTCACCACGTCTTTGATCTTTTACTGTTCAATAGGATGCTGCCTTCCTGCTCTCCTTGGCACGGGCCGGTCTTGCTCTACCAGGAGTCTGCTCTACTCCCTGTGCTGGCCTTCTCGATATGCGCCCTCTCCTGGGCTCCTCCCCGCGTTCTCACCCCCACCAGGGCCTATGCTCATGCCTCTTGCGCTCCCTGCCCTCATCAGGGCCTTCTACGTTCGCGCTTCCCGTGCTTGCCTACACTGGGGCCTTCTAACTGGGCTAGCCCCCTTTCGGGACTTCCCCCTTTCAGGCAGCGCCCTACTGGGGCCTACCCCTCACATGTCTTGCGGCCACCTGCGCTCCGGCCCACGCCCTGCGATCCTCGCCCGACTCGGGCCACTACTCACGCTTCCCACGCTCCTCACATTTCGCACGCTTGGGGCTCAGGCAGCCTCAGCCTTACCTGGCCCCAGACCCCTTGCAGGGTTCTATGCCCGACTCAGGCCTGTACTCGCACTTCCCACGCTCCTCACCCAACTCAGGCCTGTACTCACACTTCCCGTGCTCAGGGCTCAGGCAGCCTCAGCCTTACCTGGCCCCAGACTCCTTCTAGGGTCATATGCCCAACTCAGGCTTCTTCCAGTTGGGGCTCAGGCAGCCTTAGCCTTACCTGGCCCCCAGACCCATCTTCTTGGGCCTATGCCCCACTGGGGCCTACTCACGCTTCTCACACCCTTGCCCACTGGGCCTACAGTGCACCCTCCATCTCACACTTCTCACACCCTCACCCTTCTCAGGGCTTGTCCCACACTTCTCACACCAGCACCAAACAGCCATGCCTCCTAGGCACTGCTCTGTGCCCAAACAGGGCACCCAGGAACCCCCAGACTACTGGGGAGCTCCCATGAGACCTCCTCGCACCCCTACAGCCCCACCCAGTCCTCCAGTGTTAAACACAATAATCCAAAACCAAAATCTCCTTTTCCTGGGTTATAACACAACTCCAAGCCAACCTGGCTATCTCTGTGTATCTTTCTCAGGGTTTCCTCCACCCTGCCTTATACACAGCCACCCTCCAACCATCAAACCTCTCTATTATCCTTGGCTCTGTTTACTCCCACAAAGCTCCTCCTCAATATGCTGCCCAAGGGAGACCACCCCTGGCCCTAGCCTTCTCTGCTTATAAGGGCCAGGCCCTGCCCCCTGGCGGTCAGCTGACCCAATTAGTTGCCCTAGCAACTCCCAGCTGCTGCCCTGTTGACTGGCAGCTACCCCTTTACTACTACTCAGTAGCAGGCACCCTAGTGTCCTGCTACAGTCACCAACAAGCCAAAGGGAGGAAATAAGTAAAAGGTAAAAAAAAAATCAACACTGGGGTAACATACTCAGCACCTTAATTTCCCCCAACACCTCTGGAGATGTCCCCAAACCACCCTTTAGTCCCTAGAGCACTCAAACAGCAGCCCCCAAGTCCGAGTCCAGCTCCTTCAGCCCACAGTCCGGCTGACCAAGCCAGGGAGATCTCCAGCTCCGCTGCGCCCTCCTCTGTGCAGGGTGACCAGGCTCCATGTGCACGCTGCTCTCTTCTCCTTACTCCAGCCTCAAGCCTCCTCTTCCCTTTTTCCTTGCCCCCCAGCCCCTTGGGGTTTCTGGGAGTTGCAGTCCAAATTAATAGTCAGCACAGCTCTGCAGACTGCCCCTGGTTCCTCCTGCTGCTACACATATTACATTCACATTACAGTTTTGTAGCGAGAGCCCATTTCAAACTAAGAAATAATAATATCAAGAGTAATGTAATGTGCATTGCTGAGCCTAACAGGCAAGGACCAATAAACTGACTGAGTCCTGTAATTCACAGTTCAGGAAAACAGGGGGTGGTTTAATTAGCATGTGTAAAGAGAACAATGTGATTTTTGCTTATCAGAGATCTTTGGCTGGAACAAAAATGATATACATGGCTTTAGGGACAGTGGGAATATTTTTTCCTTTTAAATAACAGCACCTACATTTTTAATTTAGGTAACACAATAACCGTAAACCCTGCAATGCAATTCTTCATTTTAATAATTCATCTCCTCAAGTTTTACTGTGATTGATCAAAGATATTAAATTTAATAAGAAAATGTATCAAGGTTATCTGAAATCAAGATGAAAAAGAGTTTGCCTCATTTGGTAGCTTTAAAAAAAAACTGGCTGCAGGAGGCAGGGGTGTATTCTGGGTGGGAAGGTGCTTTGTATGGTGTGTTCGTGTTCCTTTCCCAGGGCCTTTAGTCACAGCAGAACAGAGGACATAGCACTATCCCTCTAGCTGAACGCAAGTTGAACTTACATCAGAAACTTGGGTTCTGTTTCCAGCTTTGCCTCAGACTTTTTGGATGAACTAGGACAAATCACATCTCCTCCCCCACAGGAGAGGGATAACAACAGGAACTGGCTGCTGAACAGTTCAAAGACTCAGTATAGCAGTGCCAAATGTTGTTACATAGCTAATTCATTGCACCCAACTTGCAATTAAAAGCTAAAACGAAGCCCAAAGCAGCACTGTCAGCAGAGGTTTTAGCTATGTCCAATGCTAAGACTCTTTGAGTCTGATTTCAGCTCCCCTCCCAAAGATGCTCTGTGAATGTCAGGAATATGTCCATACCTGAGCCAAGAATCAGTGACACTTTAATGCGATGGAAATCATCCACACCCATGGCCCCTGTACACATACCTTCAGTAAAGAAAGATCAACCCTTAGAAATGCTGAGATCCATTTACCATTCCATCCACCTGTCTGGACCACAAAATGCTGGGTGTGCCCACTGGCACCAAAACAATACCCTAGTCATGCAGAAAGTTTCTGGGATCATTTCTGATTGTAAGCAATCAGAGATTTGGTTCTGGATCTCAGCTAAAAAGCAGTACCTCCAGCAGCACGATAACTTGTCCTGCTATGGCAATTGCCTCTGACTTGGAGACAAAAAAGCACTGCCCAGGCCACTTCCTGCAGCACTCCTACAGTATTTCTTGGTTTCCCATCCAATGCAAAGCTGCTTAGCTAGTGAAATTATAAATGAAATGTTCATTGCACAAAATGATATAGCTATAGATCAGAATGAAAATTCCCTAAAGGTCAAGGTAGCTGTACCATACTACAGTAAAAGCTCCTGGCACCTTACAAGCCGGCATGTTCTATTAACCGGCATGCCGGCTTGTAAAGCAAAGTGAAACTGGAAGTGCCCACCATGGCACTTCCCATTTCTCCGAGCCCCCATGGCCTGGGGGAAAGCAGCCTGCACTGCTGAGCCCCCATGGCCTGGGGGTATGGCAGGCTGCGCAGGGCCTGTCTTCCTGTCCCACAGGGGCCTGCAGGGCCTGCAGAAGGGGTAGCAATGCTGCAGGAGGGGCGGCGACCCCTCAGATGTGGCGAGAGAAGCAGTGGCCCGAACAGGCGTCCTTGCCTGTTCAGTTAACCGGCATTTTTTGTTATCTGGCATCCCCCATTCCCGAGGGATGCTGGATAACAGAGCTTTTACTGTACTATCATACAGTGCAAGGGAAAAGCCACAGGAGAAAAGGATAATTCAGATAAAACAAGGGGTTTTGATCATCAGAACTAATCTCCCACGCAATGGGGAGAGACATTAGCCTTTGGAAAGGACAGAAGGCAGGCAGAGAGAGCTGGTAAGGGCAGCAGAGATGTCATGCAACATTATCTATGATGCACAAGCCTCTGTAAGGGCATGTCAGTCCTAGGAAACAAAAGCAAGGTAACAGAAAGCAGCTTTCTCTAACTGATATTTCTAAGCATTTGCAATGACACCAGAAATCTAGCATCCATCACCTAACACTGGTAGTGATTAAAATCATTTTGACTTCAATGCTGTAGGTGTAATTCAATTATAAAAGGGGAAGCCCACTACTTTAATGCAGTTATCAATCTGAATTAAACTGAGCATTTTTAATAATGCAGCTCATTCTCAGAAACTTCCCATGCCCGCTTCATCCTCTTTAGCATCTCAATACTTAAAAAAGCCAAGGGGAAAAATATGTAATAAAAGCTCAATTTACAATACAGCAAGGCAATTGTTCATCCATGTGCATGAATGGTAAGTACTCTTGATTGCTTTAATATGGACGTACCATTTTTACTCTTATCCCAATTTGGGACACAACCATATTTCAAAACTTTGACATTCCCCCGGAAGAGAAATGCTGGTTTTCGACTTGCTACCTTCACTGTATCTTCTCTCAGAGCCCAGATGCTCAGCATATGCATTCAAGACTTTATTTCCCAGTAATGCCATGGGCAAGTGGAAATCCCATCTATCTTTGAAAGCTGGAGAGTGCAATAGGCACCTTGGAGCTGGTCCCAGTGTGTGGTGGAGTCGGGACAATGTCCCATAATTCCCTGCACTGCTTTATAGACTCTTTGCAAGTCCCCCTACCCCACCACTGTAATGTTCCATGCAGGGAGTTCTGAATTTCCTGACTGTCTCCACCATAACTCAGAATTATTCCTCTCACGAAAGTCCCAAACTGCATTTTATATTTTTGTTAAGATTTCATTTTCTTCTCAAGCCCTAGAATAAGCTGTTGAAGAGGCTGAACATCCATCAGAAATCTGCTCAGATGGGTCAAGTGGAAACAAATATATTCAAATAATAAGTGTAAAAAGTGTTCATTATCTGTAAATTAAAGACTGTCAGGAGCAAATGACTGTAGCACATTAAAAGCCCCTGCCTTTAATGATGGCCTTTTGAGATCCTTCATTGGTACATACCTCCTACAACTCTACCTTCTAGACTAAGTACAAACAGTCAAAAAGTCAGAGGCTGAATCAAGTCAGTCTTCACAGGTTAATCTAAACAGCACAGATTGAACCAATAAGCAAATGACCAAACATTCACTCTCAATTCTAGAAGTGCAGCCACTTGCCTGTAGTGGCTCAGACTCTACAACATGCCTCACTACTCTACTGGACCACAAAGCTTGGGGCAAGGCCAGATTGCCCACCCTGTGAGGGGTGGGTTTGCAAGGGAGGAGCAAAGCATTCTGGGATGCTGAGGGTCTGTAAGTTAACTTGAATTTGGAGGGGATCTGGGACAGCAGTTCGATAAACCCACTTAACATAAATCAGATAAGTCTAATACTACATCCATCCAGGTTTATCTTAAACCAGTTTCGGCCATTTTAAAAGCAGTTTATGTGCACTGAACTTATGTTATGTTACAGATTTGAACCAGTTTCTGATCACTTATACAGTTTATGTGTAATTGCTGCCCCTAGCTGTGAAGTATAACCTAGAGGTGCAATCCTTCTCTAATGGAGCCCGGAGAGCAATGCACTCTCTCTGATTAGAGTGCCCATGTTTTCAGGAGAAACCTTCACTTCCATTTTTTGGAGCTCTGGGTCTGTCTTTTGATTCTAACCAGGCAGAGCATTTTATCAGAGCTACTGCAGGATTATCAATCTGATAGCTTCCTGAATTTCTAAAGGGCCAGTTGTGTTGCAGACCTTTTGCAAGGAGTAGGGGTTGCGTCTTTTTCATAACTCAGTTAAAAGATGGGGCACTAACACAAGTGACATCCGCCTCCCTTTTAGCTAGAAGACATTCCCGGATGCTTTTGGTGAGTCATGGGGGCTTTTGTGCCTTCCTGCTCCCTTTGATCCATGTTGGGATTATCTCCCTTTGGGCTTGGAGGATCATCTCCTTAAGGAGCAACCACTCTTCTTGGCCACCTGGCTCCCCTCCCCTCCAGGACCTCAGTGTTTCCCCGACTATTCTCCTTAGCTCATTGAAGTCCGCCCTCCTGAAATCTAGGATTCCCTGAGCACTACCAGGAGTGACTAGAAATAACGGTCACAAGCTGGCAGAAGGTAAATTCAGATTAGACATCAGGAGGCGCTATTTCACTGTCAAAGTGGTGCTGGCTCCTACCCTGGGGGTCTTTAAGGCAAGGCTTGACAATCACCTTGCTGGGGCTGTTTGACCCCAGTATTCTTTCCTGCCATGGCAGGGTGTTGGACTCGATGATCTGCTCAGGTCCCTTCCGACCCTACCAACTATGAAACTATGACATTTTGTCACATGATCAGCCCCCTGACAGATGTGCATGGCTGGAGAGCACTTTAAAAGGGCCCAATTGCATGACAAATTAACTTTCATTACACAAGGGTTCAGATGAAGGCACTCCAAAGTGGAGCACCTTCATTAATTTCTGGCAGTCCCTACCCAGGAGCAGGGCTGGGCTAATGCAACCCAGCCCCACCCCCAGTAATGTCTTCAGGATGGGAGGGGGGAGAAGGGAGGGGAGGAAACTCAGTCTTGGTTTTCCCCACCCCCTTCCAGCAAAGTCTGGGCAAACCCCAGATTGAGCTTCCTCCCCTCCTTTGTCCCTGCCTCCCATCCTGAAGACAGCACCGGAGCTGAGAGTAGTGGGGTTGGGGGTAGGGGAGGGAGGCTGAAGACTGGAGCTCAATCCCCCAGACCCAACACAGAATATCTGTTGGGTCGGGGGGGAAGGGGTGTTGTTGTAACTCATGGTGCTTCCTGCTAAGCTCTGGGAGTTACAGTGGGGAGCTGCATATGTCAGCACCCATGCTGGCCTCCCCTCTCTCTCCCTCCTCGTCTTTTGTGTTGTAATTTCTCTCTCCTTATACTCTGCTTTCTGCCTGTATCTGATTAAGTGAGCTCTACATCTCATGAAAGCTTGTGATAAATCAATATTCTGCAAAGCAGGTTCCTCACAGTGGTACAGGAACCATGTGTATTACACTGATGGGCGCATGAGGGGGGGATGCGAGGAAGGCAGAAATGTGCAAGCTTGAGAAATATGCAACTTCCAAATGCCTCACTTACATGAAATGTGCATTTCACAGCTGTCCCTAACTGGCTGTAATTTAATCTGTCAATAATTACAGAGCATGGCACATTGGCCATAAGTACACTGATTTTAGCAGTTTAACGGGGACAATCGTTGCCTTCAGATGAACTCTTCTTGGCTGTGCACTAACAAGATGGCAAAAGTTAAGGACCTCTTCATTTAAAAAATATCTCTTTTTCACCCATGAGGAAGAGATTTCACTTGAGGTACCATATGTTAAAGAAAAAGTCACAAACTACACTCTTGAGGTCACTCCAGCCCAAGACCTGCCTACGATGGCAATCTATCAGGCTACGTGCATATGGTTCAAAAATGGAAGTTCACCCAGGTTCACATGGACTGAATCAAGCACCTGTAAGGTTGCCCAGGGTAACCATATCTTAGCTCTCTGCTTCCCAAGACATTGGGCAGGCCTAAACATGGGCACCCAGCCACAAAGCATGGGGAAAGGGAAGGAGGAGTTCTGGTTCAACTTCACTTGATGCCTGTCACCTGTAGCCTGCCCTTCCCTGGATTTGTCCCACAGGTACCTACTATTATACTCTGGGAACTACTAGAATTTCAAATTTGCAGAAAGCTTTCCGTTCTCAGGGTTTCATTCCCCTCCATTTCTGCTCTGAGTCCCAGGCTGAAAAAAAGACAGAAATTCACAGTGAAGTTTCTCCCAAGGAAACTCAGCCAAAGCCCCTGGATTTTGCTTGCCCTCAGGCTGAGTTCATGTGAAACGTTCAGATTTCCTCATAGCTTCAAAAGGAACTATAAATCAATGGTGAAACCACAAGATAAAAAATCGACCAGAACAAAGTCCCAGTTCCCTAAACCTTTCAGGGGTAGTGAGTCAGAGGTGCTTAGTTTTGTCTAGTTTCAGGTTTTGTTGCAACCATTCTTCACATTTCTAATTCAAAACCCTGCTGTTAGTTAGCTCCAAGTGCTTTGTAAAGGGTCACCAGGACGGGCTAATATCCACCATTCTTGAGCAAGGTACCTGTTATTCGTGCCTGTCAGCATGATTCTTCCCAGCAATGTTTCTGTCTGTAGAAGTGTTGTATTGTCTCACGTCTTGTAATGGGGGCTAGGAAATCCCATACCACAGAGGAAGTGTTGGCAAGGAACAGCAGGGGCATTAGGGCCCAGTAGCAACCGAAGCAGACTCCAGCAACCAAACAGGAGTCTCCCCCAACCCCTTCCCCCCACCATCACCACCACTCCCAGCTTATGCAGTGAATAAAAGGACAGCCTGAGCAGGTGGATGGGGGCTCTTGAGGTAGGAAGAATTTCAGGCTTAGAAGATGAAGCATAGGCTGAATAGCCCATAGACATTTAGAAGCATCTTGTTTGCATGTCCCATTTAAAAAATAATTAGCACCACAGGTGTGTTGAAAGGAAGCATGTTCCCTATTAAAACATCACAATTATCTCTGCTTGCAAGATTACATGCAACTAATTCATTCTCCTCTCTAGCCCCATTTCATCCGTTGAAATCTCAGGGCTGCAAAAAAAGTGCTGCTTTAGACATCTGTAGTCTGAACATCTAGCACAGGGGAGAATCAAATAAAGACAATCACTTGACTGACAGCCCTTTTGACCAGAGCTATTCTCATTTTTCTCATGTGAGAGCAGTCATTGCTGCCTCTGAAAATCATGTGTTTACCTAGCTCAGTAGTAGCAAAAGATTTCACTCCTTGAACAGAAAAATAACCTCATTTATTCAGCAGAGTAATAGTAACTCAATATTGCAGTGATGTAAATTAAAAATATGGTTTCTGGAAATTTCTGCACATCAACAATCAACATAAAATGTGGTATTACTGTTGATGTGTTATGGCTATGTTGATGTGATGGCTATCAAGATCAAATCACCTCAATAGAAAGACAAGTTGCAGTGAATATAAATGTAGGCTAAAAACTCTTCCCCCTACCCCAACTCCAAACTTTTCTGATACACTGGTTGGTACCCACAGACAATATTTTGCCCTTGTACTGGGTTCAGATGATGAGCAGAGGAGTCTACACTTCCAGGTGAGTGGGATTTGGGTGGAAAGATACAGTTGAATGGGTCATCTATTTTAGTCCATCCCTCTGCATTGGGATCTGTTTAGTCATTAAAAGCAGTCAAACTTTGCATTTCCTAATGCACTTGGCTTCAGGATGCCCAAGGCAAACATTATTAGCAGACTTAGGTGGGGGACCTGAGATGAACATTTTAAGGGATTTCCCAGGCTGAAGGTGGGACCAGAATCCACCTGATCTCTGATACCCTGCTCTAAGGTAAGAAAAAAGGAAAATCTTAGTTATTCTCCTGAAAAACTCCACATATTATCATTTCCCCTTCTAGACTTCCCTTTTCTAATGACTCAGTACTTTGAAAGAAGCTAAGAAAATGAAAGTGGGAGAAAGATTTTATGCTTCAGGATGGGAGTATCCAGAAAAACTTCTACCACCTTTTCCTCAGGACTGCAGCAAATAACTATGTAACATTTGCACCAGACAGGGGCTGGGAAGAATCAGGATCCAAGTGTCTCCAGTCTTCAGGGTGGTTCTGAAGCAGGAGTTTCCTCCCTGGCTCCATGCGCATTCAGACCCTTACATTTACAAGGAGGTCCATTAAAGACAATAGGGCTCCATCTGGTTACAGGGAACCAGCCTATACAGATCAGTTGGTGACCTGAATGCTTTCCATTCTGTATATTGCATATCTTCTGAACAGCCCTGCAATAAGGCCAGTCCATCTGAAGGAGTGAGAGACCTAGGAAGAGAGTACGGTAACTCTCCAAGTTAGGGAACTCACACACAATCTACAGATGTAATCCTGCTCTTAGGAAAGCGGATGAGGATTTCACCCTTGTTAGCCAAGAGAGGGTCCTACCTGGGAGACAGCAAAAAGATCCTAATGGGCCTCTCTGCTGAGGCCCTTTCTGATTCAATGTATTTTCAGTGATTGCTAGGACCTGCCGGGCTCTGTTCCACAATGGGGGGAAACTTAATATAGCAACGATAGCACCTTTTTGTCAAAATTGAATTTTGCATCTCCAGGGGCAAATTTTACTCTTTACTGTCTATAAGGATTTTTTAATTTACTGAGTCTCTTGAATTATTAGAATCAAGACCATTCTGTGATCCATGATATTCTTCAAGAAAATAGCACCTCAGATAGGAGGGAAAGAGAAATTAATTGAGAAGACTTGAAAATGTTTTGCTAATCAGCATTACAAAGAGGGAGGGAAAGGTAAAAAAAACACCACCGGTGTCCTCTAAATGCTAAATTTGCCCTTGGATACAGAGAACAAATTGACAATTACGGTTCTAAATTCTTCTCCCTGAAGGTCTTGCTGGGTAATTAAATGTGTAAGCTCTCTAAAGATTGAATACCTCGATTTATATTTTGTTGCATTCTAAAGCATGTTGTCCCATTGCTTAATTCCTGTTCCAATCACACTGCCATCAATATTATGATCTTAGTAATATATGAAAGTATGAATATTTTTTGTTTCTCTTTCAGAGGTATTCTGAGACTCTTGTAATTTTGTTCTCTGTTATAATATGGAAACAAACTTGTCAGCCATTGATCCAAAGTGTAAGGAGACAAATGGGTGAATAAAAAATGTACCTGCAGGTTATAATGATGCTATATGATTGTGTATTAGAAAAGGTAGTGTGACAATGTGTTTAGAATCCTGCAAGCCTGTAGTCCTCTCTTGCAGGCCTTTCTGCATGCCTTAATAGTCCTTCTCCATGTGGGTAAGGATTGAGCATGTGAGGAAGGATTTTGCAAGGTTGGGCCCAAAATCAGACAGAGACAGAACAGATTAAAAAACATTGCATAAGTGAGATCCAGACTTCAGAAAGTGCAGTTCCTTTGAAATGCTACCCCACACTTAAGGAAGTACCATTATCAAGCAGAAGGTCATGTTAGATTTGATTTTTCTAACTCACCAGGCATGTCACATGGGCTCAAATGATCATATTTTTATTCGCAAGGATTAGGTCTTGTTTGTATGGATGCCAGTTTTTAACAAAAATCCCACTGTTTATAAATTCATCGATGATTCACAGATGTTTGGGTCAGAAGGGACCTCAGTAGATCATCAAGTCCGACCCCTTGCCCTGGGCAGGAAAGAGTACTGGGGTCAAATGACCCCAGCCAGGTGTATGTCTAGCCTCCTCTTAAAGACCCCCAAGGTAGGGGTAAGCACCACCTCCCTTGCAAGTCCATTTCAGATTCTGGCAACCCTTACCATAAAGAAGTTTTTCCTGATGTCTAACCTAAATCTGGTCTCCATCACTTTGTGGCCATTGTTCCTAGTTGCTCCAAGGGGTGCCCTGGTAAACAGAGCATCTCCTATTCCTTGCTGTCCCTCCCCCCCGCACCTGATGAATTTGTAGGCAGCCACAAGATCACCTCTTAACCTTCTCTTACGGGGGCTGAAGAGATCCAGGGCCCTCAATCACTCCTCGTAGGGCTTACCTGCAGGCCCCTAACCACATGAGTGGCCCTCCTTTGAACCCTCTCGAGGTTGTCCACATCCCTCTTGAAGTGTGGCACCTAAAAACTGGACACAGTACTCCACCTGCTGCCTGACCAATGCTGCATAAAGGGGAAGTATCACTTCCTTGGACCTGTTTGTCATGCACCCTTTAATGCATAATAAAGTGCAGTTAGCTTTCTGCTGCTGTGCTGCTGAGAAGGTCATCCCCCCATCCTGTAAGTGTGCTGGTGATTCCTTCTCCCTAGGTGCAGCACCTTGAACTTGTCCTTATTGAGCTGCATCCTATTCTGTTCTGCACACTTTTCCAACCTGTCCAGATCTGCCTGGATTCATTCCCTATCCTCTGGAGTGTTAACTTTACCCCATAATTTGGTATCATCTGCAAATTTGGGCAGAGTGGTTTCCACGCCCTCATCCAAGTCACTGATGAGTCACCTGAACAGCACAGGTCCAAGGACTGAGCCTTGTGAGACTCCACTGCCCACATCTTTCCATGTCAACGCTGACCCATCCACCACCACTCTCTTGGTGCGACCCCTAAACCAATTTGCCACCCACCTGACCATGTAATCATCTACATCACAGTCACTCAGTTTATCTATAAGAATATAATGAGATACCATATTCAACGCCTTCTTAAAATCCAAGTAGATGACATCCACCTCAATTCTTGCATCTAAGCATTTTGTGACCTAGTTGTAGAAAGAAACGTTAGTCAGGCAGGATCTACCTGCTATGAATCCATGCTGGTTGCCCTTTAGCATTGTTTTCCCTACTGGGCTCCCACAAATGTGATCCCCAATAATTTTTTCAAAGGTTTTCCCAAGGATAGAGGTGAAAATAACCAGTCTATAGTTACCGGGATACTCCTTCCTCCCCTTCTTGAAAATAGAAACAACATTGGCCCTTTTCCAGTCCTCTGGGACCTGACCTGAGCATCAAGAATGCTTGAACAGCCATGCCAATGGCTCTGCTATGACACCGACCAATTCCTTCAGCACCCTTGGATGAAGATCATCTAGGCCTGCTGACTTAAACACATCCAGCCCCTCCAAGGGTCTCTTCACTAAGTTTCTGTTAAAAGATAGTGGACTGGTTCCCCCTTTATGCCTGTCTCTCACCCCATTCTCATTAAGAAACTGGGGGACTGTGGTGTCGACACCTACATGGTCAAATGGGTCACCAACTGGCTGGAGGGCCGCACCCAGAGAGTGGTGGTGGATGGGTCATTTTCGACCTGGAGGGATGTGGGCAGTGGGGTCCCCCAGGGCTTGGTCCTCGGGCCCGCACTGGTCAACATCTTCATCAGTGACTTGGACAAGAGGGTAAAAAGCACCCTGTTCAAATTTGCTGATGACACTAGGTGGGCAGAAATGGAGTGCCGCCACCCTGCACCACCACCTTCCAGGAGCAGGGCTGGGGGGGAGAGGGGAGGCACAAGGGCAGCAGCACTGGACGTGGTGTTGGGGGAAGGTTGCACGCAGCAGTTCCTGGCGCCACCCACCACCCCACACAGCTGCCACTCTGCTTCCGACCATGTCCCCCCCTCAGCTTACAGGATCAGACTTCCTGTGCCTCCATTCACTCTTCTGCAGATTAAGAATAAAGATGAATAATAATACATAACAATGCACAGAATGATGAACATTTTAAACATTGTGGACCATTACCTTTAGTACCCAATATGAGCCAAATGTCAGCAAACTTCTCTGTTTAACACATAAGTAACACTTTTGTCAGGGGAAAAAAAGATTGATTTTGGTACCATGTAATAATAAGGCACAAGAAGAGGCAACATTCTCAAATTAAAGCATCATTTGGCATAAAAAATAATTGCTTCCTGCATGACAACTAGTCAGTCAGATCCATCCAACAGACGAAGTCCAGTGAATAGTCTCGTGCCATAATGAAAATGAGACCACTCTAATAGTGACACAGCTCAGTTCTCTCCTCATTGTTTCACAATATCATTGAGAAATAGTAGGTTCTCCTCTGAGTTATAATAAGTTCTGCAAAAAAGATTCCATTGCCATCTTCCTAGGGTATGGTGCATATAATTACTGTTTTATTAACATAATTTTTTACCTGCAGGCCCATATTTTTGGTGCATGGTTGGATGACAACAGTCATGTGATTTGTCACCAAGTTTCTAATGCTGACCTTTTCAAAGGTCATTAATACTGAAGGCTGGAATAATTTTAATAATTAGATGCTTTATGCAAACGTTTCATTTCAATTGGCTCATCAGACATGTATTACATTTTTTTTCCAAATATCTCAAGTTGTCCCAGTTTGACCAAGGCACTAAAGAAATTCCTACCCATCATAAAAAGGATTCCATAGTGTTTCTGATAAAAAGATTCAGAACATCTCTAATACACATATTGATTTCATGTTTCAGTGAACATCAAGAATTATTTTCCCTCAAGAAAAAATACTGACCTGCAGGTCAATAAATCTTGCTGTTAGCCTCGATGGAAATAAACATCACCTTTAATGCTATTTTGAAATGTAGATACAGTCTCATTTCACTGTTCCATTCTGTACATTCACATTCTAGCAGCTCATCTCTTCTTAAAAACCCTTAGTTACTGTGCTAACAACATAAGACAAGAACACAACAGGGGCAATTCTCTAGCCACCAGAGCTCTGCATACATAGCACGGCTGTGCAAAACAGCGCCGTTCTGTTTTGCCTTGAGTTTCAAGGTTTCGACAGAACAGTGTTCCATTTCAAATTTCATTTTGATTCGAAACAGCTGTTCCATTTTGCTTCATTGAAACAGTAAGGCTGTTTTGACACTGTTTCAATGTTTCGTTAGATCAGGCCCCGGCTGACTCCCCACCCCCAGCCCAATCTACCACTAGGGAAGGGAACTGAGCCCAGGCTCAGTTCCCTTCCCCTGCGCTGTTATCGGCTTCTTACAGCCCAGCGGCAGGAGATGAGGAGAGCCAGGGCTGCATTCCCGGATGCTGCTGGGAGCATAGCCCTGGATCTTCCCTGTCTCTCACCACCTCGCTGCTGGCTGCTTTGAAACTCGAAACATTTCAAAATGTTTCAACTAGCCTCATTTTGTTTCAAGGCTGTTTCAAAGCCCTTCCTTTCGATTTGATTTCACTGTTTCGAGCTCAAAATAAGTCAAAACAATGTCGAATCAAAACAACTGGCAAAATTTCGCACAGCCCTAATACATAGTATATGCAGGAGGAAAAGGATCTAGGGTTGTATGGGCAACTGGTGCCTCCTGAATCTGGGGGGGCACCTGATCACTGAGCAGGGGGAGGGGGGGACCCCTGGCAGCCAGTCGCTGAGCCTGGAAATGCCAGTGGTGAAACCAAAATTGCCACCGGCAAAGCCAGAAGTGCCACCAGGGGACCAACCGTCCACCCCGCCCATTGGTATACCACTGCCGAGCACCCACTAATGCCACTGGCAGCAGGGACAGTCCTGTCAGAGGGACACGTGCCCGCCCATGCCCCACTACACATCGCCTATGTAGAGTTGTAACTGTTATGACAAACACTGAGTGCGTCTACCTGTGCACACATACTGCTCAGTAACCAAAAATTACTGCACAGTACGGGTGCACATCTACATGTATGCACCTGTACTACACAGTAACTATGGCACTTCCGCCAACTTGGCCATAAATTTGCTACCTGCATCATGCAGGTAGCAAATTTAAGCCTGAGTAGTTACTGTGTAGTAATGCACATCTAGACACATTACTGCACAGTAACACTGTGTGTGTGGACTGACTTGGGACTACCTTTACTCCCAAATCCATCTATACACAGCATTACTGCACTGTAACACCTGCACGTGTAGATGCTGGCTTAAAAAACGCTTACTGCACAGTAAATGCACATGTAGACATGCCCAGTGAGTCAGAGAGCAACAGGGAATCTGCTGTCAAATGGAACTATAGATATGAGGAACCTCTATACTAAAGATCTCCCCTTTGGGAATTTGGGCCAGATTCACAGGGTGGAGTTAGACTTCCCATTATGTTCCTAGGTGCATAGTGGGATTTGCTAGAATGCCTAGTCAGTCATTCTCTCTCTCCACTTGGATGTCTCTCCATTATAACCTTACTGATCCCTAGTCTTCTTTTTCCTCTGTTGACAATTAAACCCTGGTGCAAGGTCTAATGGGCCGTTCTCCACAAAACAAATGTTCCTCGAGGAGCAACGGCAGGGAGGATTCTTCCCTACTCTACCCTATCAAGGTGCCTTTATCCTCACTTGAAGTCACCACTTGGGCCTGCTCAATGTTCATCCTGACCCCTGACACTAGCTGTTGGCCCAGCAAGTGGTAGTTCTGGTGATGGCTCAGCCGGGCCCAGTTCCTCTCAAAAATGCTGCCATCCATAAAACCTTGCTGTTTCCCTGGGCTACCTAAGTGACATCATCTCTGTATTTCCAGCCTTCCTCAGAGTAAGACTGAGAGGAGGGATGTGCTCATGGTTATGGGCCTCAGTGGACTCTCAGGACATTGGCAGATGCTTGATCTGCCACAAACCCTCTGAGGAAGACAGGACAAGTATCCTAATCTGTCTGGGCCTCAGTTTCCTCAGATGATGATGATGATACTGACAGCTTGCCAAAAACTAGGAAAAAAAGGGAAATTTTCACAAAATATTCATCTTGGTGTTTTTACCAGCTCTGATCCTAATGATCTTTCTCTCCTAATCTCCTTGCTTAGTCCCTCCTGTTTAGACTGAAGATCCATTGGGACAGACACAGTCCTTCATACTGTCTCCAGTTACCTGCATGTCAGCCCTACTGAAATGCAATTAACAGCAGAAATGTCTACAGGAAGTAAAAGAGGCCCAGAACAGTGTAGGTAATGGCTTAGCCTAAGCAAACATGGCTTGGTCTGAATAGTGCTCCATATTTGTTTTGCTTTCAAAGGACCTTCCATTCATCCTTTAACTGGGACCCATTTTATTCATTATGAATATGAAATCCTCCTCTGCTTCGTAGCAGCCTCTGAGCTCTTCACTGGTGACTTTAAGCTGGAGAGGTCACCCTTTTCCACAAGGGACTGACACTTCTTTTTTTTAGGCAAGGCCACTCTTGGTAGACAGAACAGCACTCTGCCAAATCACAGGTACTGGTTTTGTGTGTCTCACCAGGCCATGGATGAGCCAAATCCTCTTCCTATGGGCTTGCATACAATCCTCAGACGAACTGGTGAAAGAGAAGAGATCCATATATATGAAGCCTGAGTGCAGGGCTGGCCAGGAACCCTTTGGATCATGGCAGTTGTTGCCCAGCCACTTTGCACAGTATATTTATTGCCTGTTAATTGAAGGTTAAATGCAATATTGAATGTTTTGTGGTTTATTATAAACTCCTGATGGCTTTCTTTATGAAGCAAAGCAGCTTTTAGTGCCTTTTCATTTCTTAACCTAGCAACCATGAAAGACACAAAAGGAACTTTTAGTAACAAGATGTCTACTGATATGAATTGTTTTTAGTTACAGCTGACAGCTCTCAATACATCTTTGGGGGTGAATTATAAGCAGTTAAACTGCTGCCTAATAAAATTCATTGGATGCAGTTGAAACTATTTAATCCTGAGATAACGCTGGAGATTTGTCTCTATCATGGAATACCCTGACACTGCTACCAGAAGGGGGAACAGTCCCTCTTTTGGAAATAAGGTGGCAAGTTCAGTCAGCATATCAGGGCAGGTATATGCCATGCTGCAGGTATAACACTCCTCTCCTGGCCACTGGAGAACTCCCACTTGTACTTGGGGCCAATGCACTGGGCCTGAGCAGAAGAAGGGCATGTGGATGGGGATTCCTTTATGCCACTGGGGTCTTCAGCTCTACCTCTGCTTCTGTGGCGGGGAGTGGAGGCATAAGACGCCACATGAGTTAGAGTAGCCTGCTGTGCCCCATGGAGAAGAACTGACACAAACTGCATAGAGTACAAAGGTCAAAAATGGGAATCAGCGCATGCACTGCTCTGCACAAGAGCAGGGCTGTGTGGAACAATTCATTCCTGCTGCTTTGAAGATGCAGAGGCCTCTACTGGCATATTCTAGATCAGCCCAAATCCCCTCTTTCCAAGAAACAATCAGAAACTCGAATTGTTCTAATTTTGTTTTTTATTTTGCTCAAAATGTATTGCTTAGCAATAACATAATTTATTTCCATGGCTCTTCTCTAAAGCTCCAGATACATTACATTCCATGCAATGCAGTGGAAACCAGAGCTGAAAAAGGAATTATTGCTTAAGAAAAAAATTATAGACAAATTTGCTTCCCTAAGATGTGCAGTAAGAATTGCTTCCAAAATCCAGGAGCATGACTGCTAAATTCAAAAGCCACATGTGCCTCTAAATTACACTTAGAGCAGCCCCATAAATCTCCACACTGAGATCTTAAAAACTGATCAGGGATATTAAAAGAAAGTAGATATGAAAGATAGGCAGGGTCCACTCTTATTTAAAGGCTCATAAATCAGTAATAACACTTTAAAAATCAATCCTAAATCTACCCAGAAGTCAGGAAGTGTTTGTTTAATGCTAGGATGATGTGATCTGATTATATATATCTTAAGCATTGTGAACAAAATATTTTAAAACAGAAAAAAAAGAACTAAACCAAAAAAGGCTGTGCTCTGATAGAAACAGGAAGGGTTTTGATCAAATAGCAAACAGTTATGTGGTTCTATGTATAGAAAGAACCTTGTGTAACCTTGATTTAGTAAGGCAGGATTTGAGATTCTTCTTGGGAAGGTCAGTTTATAAAGCCACATTAATGCAGTGTTGAAAAGGATGACTTTTGTAAAAACAGCTGATACCTAAAGGAGCTGCAATTTGCTTTTGTGCACCAAGAGTCCATAGGATCTCCCTCCTGTGGAACTGTCTGTAGAGACAGTTAGACTTGGCCCAAAGGTATGATTCCTCCCTGAAAAATGAGAGCAGGTCAGAGAGAGGTGATGACAACTAAAGCAGGTGAGCGTGTGCTGAAGAGAGGAAGAATGTCTTGAATTCAAAAGTTTGTCTACCCATCCCAACTATTCAGTTGGTCTAATAAAATACATCACCCTAAGTAATCCCTGCCTCTTCAATAGGAAACTCATTTCAGGTTTATTGTGTGGTCTGCTGTGGGCTTCATAGTCACCTTAGCTGGCGTAGGCCATTCATCAGATGTCTCACTTCCACTCAGGCTTTATGTGGATGGGAGCTGCCACTGGTGAGTCCCCACAACCACTGAAAGTTTAAATCCCCTGGGCCCAGACAAAGACCCACAAATTCAGTAGGTCTCTGAACTACCCGCACTATCTGTATAAGCAACATCAGACTGGAACGTTCACTAGCACTGACTTTCCCAGGAGATCGAGGAAACTTCAGCCTCTGGCCTACCTGGAGAGAACACAAGAGCAAACACACAGAGGAAGCATTTGGTCTTTCTGGGCCTGGCCCTGGCAAGTTGCATGAACACATACCATGATGGTGAAGAAAGCAGAATGCTTCCTTCTCCCTAGCAGGAACCAGAGTGTTTATTTGCACTCCCTGGCCAGATGTGCTCAGTTTGGGGCTCCCCGTGGTACCCAGCAGTAGGGCAAGGAGTGACATTGTTTGCATTACCATTCCCCACCCCCCAGTGCTCCCTGAATCATTCTAGCCCTGTCTGCCTGGAGCAAGCAGGAGCTCTAATGGGAGTTTCTGCCTTAGCGCAAGATCCTTTAACTCCAGGACCAAGCACAGCTCTCACTGCCAATCAAAATCCAGCTTAATTTTGTGCTCGGTGGGCATATCTACACATGCACCCAACTGTGCAGTTGTTACTGCACAATTATTTAGTACTTACTTTCGCAATTACTAAATAACTGTACAGTCAGCACTGGTAATGCACAGTCCCGGCACCACGTGGGTCATTTCCGACCCTACTGCACAGCAGCAGTGAGGTACTACGAAGTAGTTCATTGCTACCGCTCAGAGGCAGTGGCATCATGGTTCATTCCCGCCAACGCTACGGTGGTGTAGCTCTTCACTACGGCGACATGGCATCTCATGTAGATGTGCCCAGTGAGTCATAAACCTGCCAAGCCAAGGTAGTCCAAGGACCAAATCTATAGCTGGTATAAATCTGTGACACCTCACAGGCATCTCTGCCCCTTTGCTAGTCCTCCAAGATGCCTCTAAAAGTGATAGATATACCCAGAGTGTTTCTCTGAAGCACATGGGATTAAAAACTGGAATTTGCAGGGGGGAGGGGGGAGAGGGTTAACCCTTTGCCTTGCCTCAGCTGTTTCAGTTTATATGATACTGGAGCAAGGCAAAAAGACCTGGAAAAAATAACCATGTCTTGCTAGTGCATTAATTTCAGCCTATGTGATGCCCCTTACCAGTCTGTTCCATTATTTGTATTACAAAGGCTGGGAAGTGTTCCAAGAGGAAAAATGAGGCTGGGGTGCTGATAGAAATATCTGGATGCCAGACTCAAGCCATTCATCATCCTCTTGGCTGAATCTTGGTGGCACTCGCAACAGACCTGCACTTGCTGTGTTTGCTCAGACCCACCTCAGGTCAGGCCCAATCTATTCCAAAGTAATCTTCAGCAATAAAATGATTATGCAGTGTTGACCTACCCAGTTCATATCTAGGGATAACTGTCTGGACTCCTGTGTTTCCCACTAATACAGCATTGCTGGAAACCAGCAAGTTATCACAATATGCACCAAATTAGTGGCGCTCAAATGGCTCAGTATCCAGAGAAATAAATAGTCTCCAGTGTCACACCTGCCACTCAGCTCCTCCTCTCCATGCAAACCCAATCAGCACTTCCCTGCTTATTGTGCAGGTTTTCCGTGGTCTTTCTGGGCCTTTTCAGAACTGATGCTCACAGGGTTCATTAAGAGTAAATTAGCTGTATGTTAGTTTCTGCTCCTCATTGTTGTCTGCCTTGCTAAGAAATAACTGCTTTATGCCAAGCTCAGGGAGCCAAAGGAATGCCCCTCTCCATGGCTGCAGCAAAAAAGCAGTTCCAGTTAAATCTTAACCTTCCATCCTGCTTGCCCCTCTCTGTCCACCTGAAGCCTTTGGATATTTATCAATAGCCACTCCTTAAAGTGCTTTTTTAAAGACGTCATGCCTGATCAAGTGGGACAATCATGCTCTGGGGCTTATGCTGTCACATTCCTCTCAACAGCAATGCCTTCTGATGTCAAAGAACCATGGCAAGTACAAGAGAACAATTGGTAGTTTAGAGGAAACATATTTTGTTACTGAATTACCCTCACTGCGCAGGCATGAGAGTACAGAGAACAGTCAAGTCAGTGACCGCCAGTGCAGGCAGGAAAATGGAGTTTGTTGCATTATTTAGGGATTGTTTGTGTCTGTTGGTCGCAAAACACTTTAATGCAAGTCAGGGTCTCAGGAAAATCCCCAGCGGTCATTATGTTACTCTGAAAGCAAATCCCTTCCCTTAGAAAAGATTATCTTCAAGGCCATTCTTAACAGACTGGCTGATGGCAACAGCCTGAGGGATAGCCAGCGTAGGTTTGTTGCAGGTAGGTCTTGCTTGACCAATCTCATTTCCTTCTATGACCAGGTGACCTATCACCTGGACAAGGGAGAAGAGATTGATGTCATATATCTTGACTCTAAAAAAGCCTTCTATCTGGTATCCCATGAGCACCTCTTGGCAAAACTGGCTAACTGCGGCCTCGACCTCACCACGATCCGCTGGCTGGGGAATTGGCTCTGTGCTCGGACCCAGAGGGTGGTGGTTGATGGAAGTCAATCGTCATGGTGCACTGTGACCAGTGGGGGCCCTCAAGGCTCTGTCCTTGGACCCATATTGTTCAACATCTTCATTAACGATGTGGACATTGGAGTCAGAAGCAGACTGGCCAA
>NW_017729014.1:5113497-5146551 GCF_001723915.1 Gavialis gangeticus
TGAGGTCGAATGGTTATAAACTCCTGAAAGACCGTTTCAGGCTGGACATAAGGAAGAATTTCTTTACTGTCCGAGCCCCCAAGGTCTGAAATAGACTGCCACCAGAGGTGGTTCAAGCACCCACTTTGAACACCTTCAAGAGACATCTGGATGTTTATCTTGCTGGGATCCTATGGTCCCTGCTGACTTCCTGCCCCTGGGGCAGGGGGGCTGGACTCAATGATCTTCTGAGGTCCCTTCCAGCCCTAATGTCTATGAAATCTAGTGTAACTCCTTCCCAAGCGTAACAGTTATGGCAGGCATTGATTTCTCCATAGAGTAAGTATAGTAAGCAGCAGCTAACCATTGTCTCACCCCATGCAGGCCAGCCCCTGCCAATGTGCACTACTCCCAACCTTGTGAAAATAACTGGAAGCATGAGAAGCATGACTTATACTCAAATCCATATGCAATCATAGTGCTCCACAGGTGGGCAGGAGATTACAGATTTGGGAACCCAAAGCAGCTGCTTAGCTCAGCTCTGTTCACCCCTCTTCCCTCCCCCCCCAAAAACAAACAAAAAACAAAACAAGAAAAACCCCAACCTCTCCAGCACCCAATCACCCAATGACACTTTTTGGGCAGCCCCAGCCAGGACTGGACAGAGCAAGGATCTGCTGCCAGTCCACAGAGGTTCCCAAACAGCTGTCGCAGAGTGATAACTGTCAGAGATTGTGGCAGAACCAACAACCCTGCACTGAAAGGCCCTGAACCACATCATCACACCCCCTGCACCATCCAACACTAGCAAATTGGCTTCCTCATCTAATAAAAAATTTTACAGGCTTTGAATAATGCAGTAAATGAAAATGCAACCAGGCTTTATTGGACAGAAATCTATTTCCCTGCTCAGCAATTACTTTTTATCATTGTCTGTGAGCTCTGCTAGACAGAGTATTTTTTAATTATGGCAATGTTTGGTAAGAAGGATTTTTTGATTTTCAGTGATAGCACCTGTCACTGCAGTATTATGGGTGGACATATTGTATTGTATCCCAGTTGATGGATGATGCCATCAGACATTGTGAAGATTTATAAGTGTGAAAATAGCCAGAACTGTAGTCTTACATAAGGCCCTTGCAAAAGGTAAATAATATAAATAATTTCAAAGGTGCTCATTTGCTCTTCTCCCTGATTGCTGGGAGCTGCCTCCAACTGCTACTGCAATAAGGATAAGCTTAGAGAAGTGGTCCAGTGAGGTCAGCACATTTTGCCTCTCTGAGCAGCTCACTCCAAAGAAGGATTTGATTTAGAACGTAGTCTAGAGTCAGCCCCCCACCCCAACAAGCACAGAGGCTATATGCAGGCATGGGTATGTGTTGGGAGGGAGGGGTTGTTTTACAAGAAATGGCTTTGTCTGACAGTGAAAAGGTTTTGTGCTGTAATTCCATGGATGGTTCATGAGCAGCAAAAGCAGGAAATCCCTAGCAATTGCAGATTTGTGATTCAGGTTTCTGAAGTGGGGAAGCAACACAGTGCTCATCCCCTGAGCTTTGCCAAGTGAAATAACAGTGTTGTTCCCATTATTAAGTTTGTAGCAGACAAATCTGTAAAGCAATATATTAATGTTCATCCACTGACAAGTTGCAGCTTCTCTGTGTTGCCTCTAATAGAGGTTGTAGTTTTACTAACGGATGCTTAGTTCATGGACTTCCTGCCGTACTTAATCTGTGACAGCAAAGCCCCCTCAGCCAAGTAATGATAACACTTTTCACTTCTCTCCTCTTTCATGTTTATGACAGCTGGAAAAATGGATGGAGAAAGAATAGCTTTGCCCAAAGTCACACAACAGAACCAACCCTTTGGCTAATAAATTAAACCCTGTGGACAGGTTGACACTAATCACTGCCCTTCAGAAGTGTGATCTCCAATGTTATACAATTTAGGCAGCACAGAAATTCTTCTGTGAAATGATGCATATAATCCAAGCAGATATGAAGGAAGAGAATAGTCCCTTTGCCTGAAAGCCTCAGGTGTCTGCAGTTACCTTAATGTTTCCTGGACAATGCTCAGAACTAGCAGTGATTGGGAAAACAATGACAAATTTTTCTTTTTTTTGCCAAAAATTGCCAAATTGTTTAAACCAGAAGTGTTCACAGAAGCGGGCCAGTTTGCACATGTTTTTCGTTTTGAAAAGATTTTGCAAAAAACAGGGTGGAAAATGTCAAAAAGTCCCACTGGGATGTAGGTTGTAGCTGTGTTGATTTAAGGACATAGGCAGACAAGGTTCTTTGGGTGAATCTGGTACCAGAAGCCTCTGGCTTCTTTACTATTCCTTCCACCCAAGAAGAGCACACACCAACTGCAGATGCTTCCTCAGCCTGATGAAGGGTTTTTAAACCCAAAAGTTTGCTAAGAAAAAAATTTCCAACTATTTAAGTTGATCTAATAAAAGATGTCCCACTTCAACTTTTTCTAAATGAAAAAGTCTGGGTTTTGAGTCAAAATAACTTACACCTCCATTTTAAATTAGTTTATAGTAATAAAACATTAAAAAGAGGTTGAACTCAGAATGAAAGGTTTCCAACTTAACTAAATGAAATGATCTTTGTTGTTGTTGTTCATGAAGGGAAGTCCTCTATCCCCAAATTGGAAAAAAGAAAACTTATTTTGCTGGACAGGGCCCCAGAATAGAGAGAGCACACCTGTCTCTTCTCAAGAAAATCACTTTATTGGAAAGCTAAACATACATTTAACTAACATTCAGATTAGGCAATGGAAATACAAAAACACACTCATGCATGGGAGGATGGGTGTAGGCCAGGAACTGCGTGCTCTTGTTCAGTTCTTCCAACAGTCCAGATCCATGATTCCCCACTTCCCCCAAGTGTACAATCATCTATATACAATTATTAATGACATACATCTATCTGCAACCTGCCTGGGTGTACATTAATGAAGAGGGTTGATCATAAAGACCTCCTCCCCAGCTAAGTGCAGAATTTATGATAAATACTTAACTATTTAACTACAGTGACCTCAGATATTATCAGTTAGGTTTCAACTCTTTAGTTCACAGTGTCTCAGGGTACTTCCGTGCCCTACTCCTAGTGAGTCTTGAACTTAAGGGGGAGGTATGTCGCAGGGCACTTCAGTGCCCTGCTCCTACAAAGGGGTACAGGTGCTGGTTGCCGGGGCAACTGCAGTTGCTCAGCTGACTGGAAGGGGGCAGGGCCTGACCTATATAAATACAATCCAGGCTGAGGCCAGAGAGGCAGTTCCCCACTTGCAGCCAAGGAAGGAGGAGCTCTGCTGGAGTAGGCAGAGTAGGCAAGCCTGATGGCCTGAGCAGCTTCTGCTTGATGATAGTGGGTGGAGAAAGCTCTGGTAGGGATTTGAGTGATGGTTAGCCAGATGGCTTAGAGTTTATGTTGTAGCCCAGGAGCTTGAGTTTTCTGTTCGTAGTTTTATAAGACCGGAGGACCGAGTGAGGCTAATAGGGGTTGGAGGAGGCCTCATAGGGGCTCCACAGTAGTGTGGGGACCCCGGTGCCAGAGAGGGCACAACATTCAGGGGTGCACTGACCCCAGCCCTGAAAAGGGGTGGAGAGGATTGGGGGCCAGGTAAGGCCGAGGCTGCCTGAGCCCCACAGGAACTTTGGACCCAAGGAGGGGATTTTTGGGCCAGGCACGGCTACGGCCACCTGAGCCCCAATTGTAAGAAGCCCAAGGGCGGGTGCAGGCGAGAAGCCCAGAGGGCGCTCGCTTTGAGACCCAAAGAGGGGGTTTGGGGCCAGGCATGGCTACAGCCACCTGAGCCCCAATCGAGAGAAGGCCCCGGAGCAGGCACGGTCATGAGAGAAGGCCCTAGTGCACATCAGTGAGAGCACAGGCAACCATGAGAGAGGCCAGGGAGCGTCCGCAGGGAGCGTGGGCAACTGTGAGAGAAAAGAGAGGCCAGGGAACATCCGTGAAGATGTGGGGCAACCGTGAGAGAAGCCAGGGAACACCCGTGGGGTGCTGGCCCTAAGGCGAGCCAGAGAGCGCCTGTGAGGGCCTGGGCCAGTGTGAGACAAGCCCAGGGAGCCTGTGAGGGTGCGAGCAATTGCAAGACAAACCAGGGGGCGCCCACAAGGGCGTGGCAAGGGATCGACCATACAATGTCCAGTACATCTGCGAGGCTTGGGGTGTGGTACAGGGTTGGTAGGAGCCACACATAGCCCATAAGGCTGGGGTGCACCAAGTCAGTCAATACAGAACAGGGACCAGGATAAACCAGAGCACCGTGTCCAAGGGGACAAAAGGCAGCCTCCCTTATAAAATACCTAACATCAAAGACGTGGCGGGTGAGAATGAGGGTGCTTTATCCTGGACTTGGCACGGTAGGGGGTGTCCGGAGAGATCACAGCCGCTCCTAGGACCCTGCCCCGTGACGCACAGAAACTTTCCAGATTACAAATTCTCCTTCACAACTTGAAATTCTCCTTCTCATCTTAAATCTCAGGAGCTGGGAAAACCCTTTTTCATTTTCCTCTGCTTTGAACTTCTCAAATTACCTCAGATAAGCATCAGGTGGTCTACAGACTATTGCAGTCTATGCTTTAACACCTGAAGCAACAATCCAGTCAAACCTTCAGATTAAGACCAACCAGGCTAAATGAGATGGGGATAAACCTGTGCCCAGAGGAGATGCCTTCAAAGACCATGTGGAGAGCTGAGAGAGTGATCTGGAGTATCTGCCCAGTGTAACAGATTAGTGTTGAGGGAACTGCTCTTTTTCAGATGACAAAAAGCCAAGGTCCTTGTCTTACTCTGTCTATGAAGCCAGTGATATTGCTCTCAATAGAGATGTTTAATCTGTGTTCTGGCCATATTCCAAGATGGCTACTACATGCTGCTCTTTCAAGTGGATAGTCTCAATGTCTTTTGAAGCTGCTACAGCACAGCCCAGTGCTAACTGCCCTTCATTTATAGATGATGTGGTTCAGGTGTACAGGGTTTGCTATGTGTGTGGAGAGCCTTGGGAGTGAAAGGTATTTTAAAGACTAGCCATGAACTCAGGGTAGAAACAAAGACCCAGTGTCTAGCTTCTCTAGCAATTAATTTCATCCTGGCATCCTACCTGTTCCTGCATTGGCAATGACTAACAGTTCAGAGACAATGATGACATTATGGAGAACTGAAGTGCTAGCTGCATCCTCATTCATACAAGCTTACCCCGCAAGGATATGGCTCTTGGAGTACAGGGTGCGATGTAGAAGCAAACATCATGTTTGTCCTGATCACTGATATTATGTCTCAGTTGTCATAGAGTAGGTTGGAAGAGGGAGGTCTGTTTTCTTGGTTAATAAGGTTTATTTTTACTCCAGCTGAATAATACATGGTTAGTGTCAAAATAAATTACAGCCCTTCCATTATAAACCACTTTGCTGTCCTATATCTTCTCTCCCTGTCTTTCTGCTTCTTTTAACCACCTTCCTTTTTTTCTTTCCTTCCTCCTCTCTCCCTTTAATGCTCCCTTCCTTCTCTTGTCACTGTTATGCCATTCACAGCAGCAGAACAGAATATAAATTCAGTGCCTAAGGGATCAGCCAAGTTAAGAGTGTGTTGCATTAGAAGCCAGTCTCATTGGTATAAATTATGTAATAGGAAAGCAAGCTGATTGGGAATTTGCTCATTTGATATAAATAAAGACAACAACAAAAATTTTCTAAGTGCTTGAGTTTTTCAGTTCCTCATGGTTGCTAAGCTAAATGGAAATGACTAACTCTTGGGAGAAAGGGGAGAATAAAACGGATGTCATTTTTCTGAGTCCTAAGTAATGATGGGCATCCAGCAAGCTTCAGGCTTGGAAGTTAAGATCGACTGTACATGCAAATGTTTGCAGGCTTCTTGAAAGCCCACCAAGCTTAGTCCTTTGACCACTTGTACTCTCATCCTCACACTTCCTTTCATGCTGTCTCATATGCATAGGCTCCATCTAGGCTATAAATCTTGAGTGTTTTCAGTGCCTATTCAGCCACCTGTGATAACTGAATAATTCCCTCCAACAGTTAACTGAAATACTCTGACACTTGACTTCCAGCTGAGACAGAAATTAGCCAGGCCTGGTCAGGACCTAAACAACAAGGGATGACATCCAATGTCCTCCCCCTAACCAAAAAGGCGATTCAGTGGGAAATCTATACAGGCATCTTACGTGTGTGTGGGTAGAAAGAACTGCATGCTTTAATTGGAGTCTGATCATTCAGTCTGGAATACAGAATGGCCAACTCAACTATGCATAATTTAAGAGAAAATATTATATTTCAGACTCCATCATCAGATGCCTAGAGCAGGTTAGCCAGGTGAAGTGCCGCTGGTCTGGTGATTAGCTTTCTACATCGCTTTCCTCAACTAAAGAGCAAACCAAGCTGCCTTTTTCTTTACTCCATCATTAGAAAAGAAGCATCTAGATAAAATATTTATATTTCAAAAAATAATTGGTTTGCTTTTAAGACCCTTGAAGTGAAACCTTGTGACAGAATTTAAGCTTGCCAGTATTTTAATCCAAAGACTAAAAACTGACTGGCTGTTTCATTATGAAACACTTTGCCATGAAGTCAGAGATCTTTATTTAATTACTTTATATAATACAGACTTAACTTCTCAACCTCAAACAATAAAAAATCCTCAGAGCCTTAACAAGGAAAGAAACCTTGAGATGCTTGCATTTCCTATTGAAATTGATGGAAGGAATACTTTGATATTTTTTCCTTTTGACTGTGGGAGAAACTCAGCCTCCCCGACATTCGGGAGTTTGATGAGTTTAAACTATCTCAGTAAGCTGTGTGCAATGAGTGGGGTATGTGGGAAGGAAAGGCTGCATTACCCACCAGATGCTTTCAACCTTCTGTGAGATCTATTTAACCTTCGTTCTCCAAGGTATAAATGACAGAAATTTCCCCTGGATAATTATCCATTATTATTATTATCATCATTGTTATTATTGTTATTATAGCCTCACAGACTGCAGTTCCCATCCTTTCAAAATCAATGCAAATTGCCCAGCACTTAGCTGCATGCTGGGTTTATTTTATTTTATTTTATTTTATAGTGAGTCATAAATACACAGAAAGTTCAAATGGCTTGCAGCCTGCAAGCATCTATCTCTATTAAAACCTCGGAGACTGGCTTTGATTGCCTGGCAAACTGGGAGCCATCCATCTAAATCAGGAAGATCCCAGAAGATGGTAGGGACTTGGTCTGCCAGTTTCATCCATTAACTGCAGGCAGCTTTCACCCTAAAACTGTTTAAAATACATAAAGCGTGAATCAGAGTCAGCTAACATAGGGACATAGTGGAGTTCTATATGGACTTGGAGCTTCTGATGTGCTCAGGGATGGAAAATTATTTCCTTCCTGCAAAGTAAGGTGTACAAAGCAGCCTTCTAGAGAGATCTTGATTCCTCCTGAGTCTCTTTCCCCACCTGCAGTCTGTTTCAGGTTATACAGGTCCTCAGACTTTTCCATAGCACAGATCACATCCTCCACAGAAAGACGGTGTAACGTAGGCAATCTCCCCTTCTGTCCCCATTCACTGTAGCTACTGCATGGCTTTGAATGAACAGGGAGGTAGCCTGAGCACCTGTTTGTAAGAGAGGAGGTACCAGATGTAGTTTTAACTGTTCTTATAATAGTAATTTAGGAGCTGCAAACAAGGAGAAGCCAGCACCATATGGCCAGTCAGCTCTCCATAAGCTACTGATAAGTGCTCCACTGGCCAGAGTCTTAGCATTAACTAGTAGGCTACAGTAGTTCTTTGCTAAGCTGCTGGGGAGTACTCAGCTATTAAAGAGCTGCCTTGTTCCACCCCAGAGGTAGTTGCGCTTTGATGTTGAACCAAAAAAACCCCACTTTGCAAAGCATTTTGAACATTTCTTTCAGCTTGAAAGGTTCATTATGCAGAAAGAGAGAGAAATCTCTTAGCCTCTCCTTTCAGAAAAGGGATTAGGCCTTCCTTCCTTGGGGCTCCCTGCTAAAATACTAATGCTAATAACGCTGCATGATTAGCCTCCATAGTGGCATCAGAGAAAAACCTAATATGAGGACAAGCCACCCTAATACATCTCCCTTCTTTGTAGTCTAATAAGAAGAAGCAAACAGGAGGATAGAGACAAATAAAGCAGAAGCAAAAGACCAGTTGGGAAAGGGATGCATTATTAAGCTCAGAGTTAGTAAATTTGTTTCTCCTTCCAAAGCTCCTTTCATAATGGTATCATCCTCATTTGGAGAGCGTATTACTTGTATTTCTTTACAATACCCCAGCATTAAGCAATGAAACAGTAGTTTCTGCCTTATCACACTGCAAAATATTCTGAAAATAAAGTTAAGGAAAGGTTCCATTATGTTTTCTGAGTGTCTATGGAAGCCGGATTATAAGGCAAAAGAAAAAATAAAAAGAAACAACCCCCTGTCATATAATTTGATAAATTAGGATTAAACATCCTGCATTCAAAATTATAGATATGCAAATATGCTGGTGCTTAGCCAGATACAAATACTCTCTCTCTCTGTATCACTCATAGAGACACACATATGTCCACACACATGCTCACATGCATCTGCATGCTTGCACTTACTCAGACACTCTCTCTGGGTCACACATGCATATACTCTGATGCCCACATGCTCAGGCACATTCACAAGTGTGCACATGCACACTGTCAAGAGAGGAAATGTACAGCATGACCCCACTGCTCCCTTATCACCCACCCACCAGTCTCCAGCTGGGCAGAATCTTTCATTGCCACAAGAAAAACTACACCACCTGCTAAAACCTGTGACTCAGCAACTGTCAAGCTGAACATCATCCCTGAAACATACCAGGCAAACAATATGCCAGATTTGACAGGTATGGCTTATGATAACTAATGCAAATCCAACCTACAGGAAAGTAATAATGAGGAACCGTGAGAGATCCCTGCACAGTCCTCTGTGATGTCTGCAGCAGCTGCTGACCTGTGTTTAACTCAGCTAAGTGATGGGTGCTCTGGTTTCTTCTAATGCTGCACTCAGGTAAAAACAACCCAGGACCCTTTCTCTCCTTGGCTGCTCTGGTGCTACTGGAACCAAACATCAGTTCAGGAAAGACAGGCAGGAAAGAAGAGGAGGAGGAGTTGCACTTCATGTTAAAGAGCCATATGATTGCTCAGAGTTCCAGTATAAAAGTGGAGACAGGCCTGTTGAGAGTCTCTGGGTTAACGTTAGAGGGGAGAGCAATAAGGGTGATGTCATGGTGGAGTCTGCTATAAACCATCAGACCAGGAGGAAGTGGTGGATGAAGCTTTCTTCAAACAGCTAGCAGAAGTTTCTCAATCACAAGCCCTGGCTCTTATGGGAACTTCAATCACCCTGACATCTGCTGGGAGGGCAATAAATCAGAGCACAGGCAATCCAGGAAGTTTGTGGAGAGTGTTGGGAACAAATTCCTGCTGCAAGTGCTGGAGCAGCTAACTAGGGGCCGTGCTCTTTTTGACCTGCTGCTCAGAAACAGGGAAGAATTGGTGCAGAATGTAGTAGCAAATGGCAACTTGAACAGCGGTAATCACAAGATGGTTGAGTTCAGGATCCTGAGGAAAGGTAGGACGGGGAGCAGCAGAGTAAGAACCCTGGACTTCAAAAAAGTGGATTTTGTCTTGCTCCAGGAACTCATGGGCAGGATCCCCTGGGAAGCCAGACTGAGGGGGAGAGGAGTCCAGGAGAGGTGGCTGTACTTTAAAGAAGTCTTACTGAGAGTGCAGGAACAAAGCATCCCGATGTGCAGGAAGATCAACAAGTATGGCAGAATACCAGCTTGATTTAGTGGAAACTTGGACAAATAAATAGGGTGTAAGAGTATAAGAGTTTAGCCCATGTACACCCAGGGATGTGCCTTGTCTGCAAGTGAAAGGGATGTGGTGGTCAGGCAAGAGTGCAGTGAGAGAGGCCTGCCACAGGGGAGCAGTTCCCTCTTTTCTCTAGAAAGCCAGGCTGGGATAAAGCACTTAACTATATACAAATTTAAGACACATTAAATATTTACAGTAGAATTAGTATGTGACACCATATACAATAACTTGCAATCAACACATTGTTCCACTTCGAGGGACTGCAAAACATAGAACAGGTGACTGGAAACTCAGTACAGGTGATCCACAGTGCAGGCAATAATTAACCTGCCTGCACAGATGAACATTAACACCCTGGAACCGGTAAGTCAAGGTATCAACACAATAAACACATATAAGCATCAACTCAGATAAACCCAGGTAAGTTGAGGTAGCAATGCAATAGATGTACACAGGCAACAATACAGGTAAGTTCTGATAATAGGCAGTATGCATATATAGGTAATAACAACAGGTAAACCAATATAAACCCCCTTAAGGAGTATCCATAATTATATTAACATCAACAATACAAAGCAAACATCAATCACAAAATATGAGGTGCACTCAGCACCCCACGGGGTGTTCCCTCTTTAGGGCCCCAGGATGTGGATATGCACCCCCTCCCCACGATGGAGGGGGGTGGAGGCTGCAGATCTTCCTCTCCCAAGCCCACCTCCCCTGTGGGACTCGCTTCCCCAACAAATCATGCTCCTGCTCTGAAGCAGACAAGGCTTGTCCCCTGGTGGCCAGTCCTGCAAGGGCCTCACTCCGGCGGTGCCTCTGGCTCCTTGCAATGGCCTGGTACCTTGCTTGAGCAGCTCCCAGAGCCTGAGTGCTATGCACCGATCCGTGCACCATCGAGGCTCAGGCAGGCTCCCGATGATGGTCTTCTCTGGAGCTCCTCTCTCCTCACTGTCTTTTGCCATGTCTGCCCCCAGCATGCCAAGCATGCTCTCCCTGTATATACTTCAGGGGCTCCGCCCCTGAAGTCCAGCAGACCTGTCATGCTGCAGCCCACAATCTGGTTGAGGGGCTCCTCTCCCCCTCCCTTTGGGAAAGGGGCAGTACCCACTTTCCCCAGCTTGTTCCTGATTGGTGGATTAGCTCCACCAATTGGAATTGAGGATTCTCAAGCCCCTGGGCAGGTTGGAAATCGATCAGGTTAAGTCTGTCACAAGAGCATTGCTCGGACATGTGGGGATGAAGGCAGGAAAACCATAGTGCAATTGGAGTTGCAGCTAGGAAGGGATGTGAAGGGGAACAAGAAGGGTTTCTACAAGTATGTCGGTTGCAAGAGGAGGATCAGGGAAAGTGTGGGTCCCGTAATGAATGGAGGAGGCAACCTAGTGACAGAGGATGCAGAAAAGGCTGACATGCTTAATGCCGCCTTTGTCTCCGTCTTCACACGCAAGGTCATCTCTCAGAGTACTGCACCAAGCAGCACAGTTTGGGGAGGAAGTGAGCAGCCAACAGTAGTGAAACAACAGGTTAGGGACTAGTTAGAAAAGTTGGACATATACAAGTCCTTGGGGATGGAGGGGATACACCCGAGGGTGCTGAGGGAGTTGGTTGATGAGGAGATTGCAGAGCCACTGGCCATGATCTTTGAAAATTCATGGCAATCAGGAGAGGTCCTGGATGATTGGAAAAGGGCAAACAGAGTGCCCATATTTAAGAAAGGGAAGGAGGATCCAGGGAACTACAGACCAGTCAGCCTCACCTCAGTCCCTGGAAAAATCATGCAGCAGATCCTCAAGGAATCTGTTTCTATGTACTTGGAGGAGAAAAAGGTGATTAGGAACAGTCAACATGAATTCACCAAAGGCAAGTCATGCCTGACCAACCTGATTGCCTTCTATGATAAGGTGACTGGCTCTGTGGATGCGGGGAGACCAGTGGATGTGATATACCTTGATTTTAGCAAGGCTTTTGATACGGTCTCCCACAGCATTCTGGCAAGCAAACTGAAGAAGTACGGGTTGGATGAATGGACTGTAAGGTGGATAGAAAACTGGCTGGAGCATCCGGGTCAGAGAGTAGTAATCAATGGCCTGATGTCTAGTTGGCAGCTGGCATCAAGTGGAGTGCCCAGGGGGCAGTCCTGGGGCCAGATTTGTTCAGTGTCTTTATCAACAACCGGGAAGGTGGCATAGAGTGCACCCTCAGCAAGTCTGCAGATGACACTAAACTGTGGGATGTAGTAGATACATTGTAGGGTAGGGCTAGGATTCAGTGTGACCTAGACAAACTGAAGGATTGGGCCAAAAGAAATCTCATGAAGTTCAACAAGGACAAGTGCAAAGTCCTGCACTTAGGATGAAACTATCCCATGCACCAGTGCAGGCTGGGGGCTGACTGGCTGAGCAGCAGCTCTGCAGAAAAGAACCTGGGGGTTCCAGTGGACAATCAGCTGACTACGAACCAGCGGTGTGCCCTTGTTGCAAAGAAGGCTAACAGCATACTGGGCTGCATTAGTAGGAGCATTGCCAGCTGGTCAAGGAAGTCTTAATTCCCCTCTATTCAGCACTGGTGAGACCACATTTGGAGTACTGTGTTCAGTTTTGGGCCCCCCACTACAGAAAGGATGTGGACAAATTGGAGAGAGTCCAGCAGAGGGCAACAAAAATGGTGAGGGGGCTGGGGGACCAGACTCACGAGGAGAGGATGAGGGAACTAGAACTGGCCTTGTTTAGTCTAGAGAAGATGAGACTGAGAGGGGATTTAATAGCAGCCTTCAACTACCTGAAGGGGGGTTCAAAAAAGGATGGAGCTAAAGTGTTCTCAGCAGATGACAGAACAAGAAGCAATGGTCTTAAGTTGCAGCAAGGGAGGTTTAGGTTAGATATTAGGAAAAAAATTCTCACTAGGAGGATAGTAAAGCATTGGAACAGGTTACCCAGAAAAGTGGTGGAGGTTTTCCTTGGAGGTTTTCAAAACCTGGCTAGACAAAGCCTTTACTGGGATGATCTAGTTGGCGATGGTCCTGCTTTGAGCAGGAGGTTGAACTACATGACTTCCTGAGGTCTCTTCTAACCCTAATTTTCTATGATCACATGCACTCAGACAGCTGGGATCCCTCTTTTCCTTTGTAAGGCTGCTTCTTCAAAAAAGACGCAGGGGAGGTGGTTTTCCAGAGCTCCTGTGCATCTTGGGGTCCCACCAAAAGTCCATGAGCTCGTGCCACTCAGTCACTCAAGTGCTTTTTAAAATCCCCTTCACAATCTCTGCGCCTGTGTTCGAAGGTAATTTGCACTGGGTTTTCAAACTCTTTTTATAGCACTTTACCCAAGGGGCATAAATTAAAATTCTGTGCCTTCAAAAGTCCTTAATTTCCCCCAGCCACATGCATTAGATCTCCTAGGCATGTTGTCCTGCCTATTATCCATGTGTCCACCTTTGTCTTCACTTAAGCCCCAGCCCTGCCAACCCTTCCTCACACATTTATTTAACGTTGCTCACAGGATCAGAGCTATTGGCTGTGACTTCTTGCCAGGAGTCTGAATTCAACCTGTTGCATCTAAACACACATCCAAGGCGATGCATCACAAATAAGAAAGAACAAGGCTAATTTAGTGGTGGGAGCAAGGGTATAGAAGAAGCATGCTCAAAGTCTTGCTCACTTCAGAGTGCAGAGTGCTGCTTTTCAGGGTATGGGCTCTCTGTCTGGTGCTTGTGCAGTGCACAGAACAGTGAAATGCTGCTCCTTGACAAGGGCTCCTCTGTGCTACCACAATGCAAACAATAAGAACAAATAATATTGATGAGATGAGGCCAACTGTTCCTGTTTTGTCTTTCCTAGAGCAGACAGATCGGGCCCCTCTGAACACTGCCATGCTCTTTCCAAATCCATGTGATGGTGGTAGGTGTATAGTTTGAAGGGGAACCAGCACATGTTTATGAATTGTATAATTACTGCTGTGTAGCATATGGGGAAATGGAAGGGTGACAACATTCAGAAGTAAACCCCGGAGTTTCCATAATGAGGCTGAAAGCAAAGTTAATAGGCAATATGTTTCCATTCATGTTTGCATATTAAGTGACACAATGCCCCTGCCCAGTGGAAGATTGTTCCATCTGTGTTGCACCAATACAGTGCTGGATTCTAGTTTTGTTTGAGGTCTGAATGAAACGTTTTACTGTGGAGGCAGCTGCAGTTGTGAGCAGTTGTTTGTCTGTTTTCCCCCATTGGAATCTGCGTAATAAGGAAGGAAAGCAGATTCTAGAGCTAGGATGGAGAATTTCAGTCTTCGCTCAGCGGAGAGCATTTCAGCTTCTCGTTGCTAGAGAAACTCAATGTTGTCTGCCTCCATTTCATGGTGTTCTTGCTTCCTTGGCTTGTTATACAGTGAGTGCCTTTCCCCATTAGTTAGAGCCTCAGATGGACAAGTTCCTTCACACTGCTAAGTCCAGTGGGTAGGGCAAGAGCTGTCAGGTTGACCTTATCTTTCCTAACCAGGAGCTCGATGGTCATACAGTCAAGAGAAGCCGTTCTGTGCCTGCGCAGTAATTACCTGGCCTGAGTTTCACATGCAGCCAAACAGGCCGAGCCATTCATAGGGATGCTCCATCCCTTTTTGGACCAAAAATGCTGCTTGTTGCAAAGAGACAAAAAGTCTGTCAAAACATGAGCAGCATTGGGTCCTTCAGGAGCCAATGTACCTTGTACACTTCACAAGTCCATGCAGTGCCTGCCTCTTCTCCCCTGGACTCATTTCAGTTCTCTGCAATCTTGCACACACTTCCCATTGGGAGCTAGATAGGAAGGACTGTTTTGGATCCAATAAAACGTGACCCAAGCCTTGCTCCAAGTCATGAACAGAGCCTAGCATGTTTGGAGTTTTGCAAAAGTTGGGCCTGTTTCTGGTTTCAGTTGGCAAAGGAAAAACTAAAAAACTATCACCAAGGCTGCTCACCCAGGAGGTCCTACATAAGCATAAGCAGGAAGTCCTTGGCTTTATAGGCGATCCCTGCTCAACCTTCCCCAGCCCTTCCTGACAGTCCCCATCACTGGCTTAGGGCAGCTCCCTGTGACCTGGTCTTAATAACAAAGGATACATGAGTTTGTGAACACACCATATCTCTCAAAAAGATATGCAAGGGGAGGATTTGCCAGGTAACACAGCAGAAAGCCCAAAAGCAAGGCTCCCAGCCCAAGCACAAAAGACTCAGTAGTCTCCTTCATGGGAGTTCCTATTTCCTTAAACACCTGTAAGTCCTATGTAATGATGACCTGGGCGGACAGGAAAGCCTGTTCCAGGAGACTGGAATAAATAGTGAAGATAGGGGAAAAGGGAGCCTGAAGTTTCATGAGTCTCCCTCCCTTTTAAAGCCAGCTAACCCATAAGGGAAGATTGCAGTCTTCATCTGTTTGTACCTGTGACAGGCACCAAAAGGGGGGGAAATTAAATTTGAGGTTGAATCTGTGAAGGAAATAATGAAATCGCTTGAGGTGGAATAGAATAAAGATAAATAGCAGCATGTCTGGATAGAATAAATGTTACTGAGAGCCAGCTGATCATCTCTGGGTAGCTTTACCTGAAGCTTTCACTACATGTCCAGTGAGATGAGCTGGAGAAGTGAATGCTTCTGAGTTAGCTATGGGAAGCGGGTCTCCTTATTTCACAATAATGCCAACATTTAATACAAAGCATCTAAGGGGAGGCTCCAAGAAAAAGGAAAACTCCTCTCTTGACTGGTTTGAAAGTCCTTTCACATCCCCTGACTCCCAGCCATGATTTATGCATGGCTGAGCAGATGAAAGCAGTTGGAGTTTATTGCAAAAAAAACCCAACGACAACAAAAACCCAACCCTAAATATCCTATATGAAAATGAACAGCTTCAGAGCAGACTAATGAAACAGCTGGGTCCACGGCTCCCAGCCAGGAAGGAGGCTCAACAGAAGCACATACAGAAAAATGTACACAGCAGGTTAGTACACCCTGCACCCCTGATCTCCAGATGGGGGCTCTAAAACTATTCAGGTGCCCTCTTTTTCCTCATTTCCCATACATAAATCTGCAAGGTTTGTTCAAGATGGTCCAGGATTTGAGCCATAAATGGTGCTGTGGATGATTTAAAAGTGAATGGATTGACCTTGAGCTGGATGCATGAGAATCTTCTGCTCGGAGTGAACACATCCAGACATGCATGGACGTTTGGTTCCCCAGGGACAAGTACTGCTTCTTGTCCCCAGGGAATGCCCATGCCATGCACGCTTTGGTATTCGGCAAGTTGCCCCAGGTGGCATAGGGGAGGCTGGGGCCAGCTCTATGCTAGCCCCAGCAGTCCTATCTGGGGTCCTGGCGGCTCCCAGAGCTGTAGCTACAGTGATCCATCTAGGTGGAGCCTGGCAGCATCAGGATATTTTTTCTGTGTTTTTTTTTTTACCCCTGGATATCCAGGGGTCCAAAAAAAAACCTCAGGGAAAAAAGAATGGAGCAGTGCATGCTCAGGCAGCGTGCCCTTGCAGCAACGAGAACTGTGTGGTATATGGCACCGCAAACACATTTGCAGCGCCACGCACCACACGACCGTGCTCGTTTGGACACTTCTAGTGTGTCTATGGCTCAGAGAGATAATCTGTGTTAGGAAATATGTTGACTTGCACCATGTCAGGCCTGATTTAGCACAAGCTCTCCACAAGGACTGTCACACCTTCCAAATCATGTTAGCTACTCCAGGTTAATCATAGGGCAATGACACTAATCCAGGATTTGAAAAATGGTATTTTGTGTCTGCACTGTATGTTCTCGTGTTATATACAGCACAGATGTATTTTCCAAATGCAGGCAAGCCCTGTGTACCCGTGCTAACACACCAACCCACCAAAGCTCACACTTATGCTTGGGACTCCACGGGAAAACTGACATGCTGACAAGCAAGCACAGTGACAATTGCTTCACTGCACCAGGGCCATCGGATTCAGTGGGGAACCCATATCCCCAGTGTTATGCACCCTTCAGGATTGGGGCCCTGTGTCTGGCTCCATGTCCTTTTTGATGAACATTACATTCCCTTGCAGAGGAACATTTCTGTGCCAGAGCTTCCACAGATTAATGTCTCCAGTGAGCACAATTGTTGCTGGATACCAGTGGATACCGGGGGGGGGGGAATCATTTGGGGCAATTAATTTCTGCTGTGCATTTTAATAGGCTATCCGTCCTGCACATGCATAAATTACTGGAGATACCTTCATCATCTGTAGATAAACTGTCTTAATTGACAATGCTCTTGGGGGGGAGGAAATGATAACTCATTATATTAAATTAAAGACAATATAAACACAGGACCAGGAAATCTGGTAATAAGCTGTTTTAGATGCAGCTATATCTGGGAGTCTGTTATGCCAAGGTCTGCAATGATGCCAACAGTAACACGTAATTATCTCTGCTCACCGTGAAGAGCGATGGATGGGTGGGAGACGCCAGCTGTCCTGTTACAGGTTGCAAGCCCTGGCAGGAGGCATCCTGGGCAGGGCTATTTAGAGGACACCTGTTCTCAGGACTGTTTTAAATGCTGCAGCCATTCATTGCAGACCAGGACTCATTTGCTTTGTAGTCAGTAACACTACATCATTGCTGTGACTCCTCAAAACAGTTTTCAACCAGAGGTTCCAGGCCTGGTTCCCGAGTTCCTCTGGGCACCCCTGCTTAGGCAAAGCTCCCACTGAATTGTGACCTGTGGGACACCAGTAACCAGCTGGTCCAGGGCTCCCAGGTGTTCCTCCCTACACCCTCAAAAACAATAATAGTAGGATTGAGGAGCAGATGCAGGGTAATTCCTTTCCTCTGCACCTGAACCAGTAGTGAGTTAGGCTCCCCTTCTTTTCCAACAACTAACTTCTTGTTGCCTAGCAACATGACTAGCATCTATATGAGGACAGACATCTGCTGCCATTTTCCTTTGTTCTCCTGTTTTAACACCAGCAAGGCTCAGTCTCCAAGATCTGCAAAACACAGGCACAGATGCAAGTACCATGCATGTATGCAGCCACCCCAGCCAAACACATGCAAACCCATGGCTGACACATGTGCACGTGCAAATGCCTGGAGGCAGGCACATGCTCAGGCTATGGTCACCCTCCAGAGAAGGCTCAATAAATTGAGCACACATGCTGCACTAATAAGCAAGCACTGAGAAGCATCTCCAAGAGCTGTCTTCCAGGGGCTGATAAAAGAGTAAAACTGGTTGGGAGTGGTGGGGTAACCCAAGCAGAGAAATGCATGGACTACTCCAAAGAGCCATGCACAGGGCTATTCTTCAGAGAGTAGGAGGACAGCCAGCCCTTGGCTATGTCAGCTGCACCAGTAAATATAGTAACAGTGGTCTTAAAGAACAGGCTGAGTGCTTCAGTCATAGCCACCACCCTAATTGCGCTGCTCATCCCAGGTCACCTGGACTCTCTCTGTGTTGCCCTTCCACACTCTTTGGACTGGGGAGAAGAGGGGGCTCCACCCCTTCTTGCTCTTATTTTTATTTTTTTTAATCTCCACTTTAAGGGTCTTTCACTGAAACACAAAAGCAAAAAAACCAACAGCTGTGGCATTAGCAAAGAGTTTTCTCCTCTGCACTCTCACTTCCTTTGCTCTTCAGGCCTTCAGGTCACAAAGGCCAATGTCCCTTTGTTCCTCCATTATATCTCGTCCATTTTCCATGCATTCGTACATTTTTCTCACAGCCACAACTGCTCTTCCTAATACTTCCCTAGTTTGTTTGGCCACTCTACCAAACTGTCCACTTCATTATCTGCTCCTGCCTGCCCACAAGGGCTAGGGCCAGGTATACAGGTCAGCTGTTAGAGATATTTGATGCTACCTAGGAAGGAAAATGATAATGGGAGACACTCCACTGGGGTAAATAGCATAGTTGTATCGTCTTCATTTTTCCAGACACTTCAGTGGAGCTCTGTGTCTTACCCCCCTCCTTTCTCCTTTGTTGCTCCCTCATATCTCCTTTGTTGCTGGCCTCTTTGGGGTGCTAACTGCATCTTCCTAGATGCTATCACGGTCTGGCTGGTGGGACTGGGTGGCTCTGCTGTAGCTAAAAACAACTTGTATTAGCTGAGGAGCTCCCCGCACCATTACATATCCACACTGGGACTATAACCCAAGAAGCTCACCTTACCATCAGTGTTCAAAACACCAAACAGCACAGTATGGCACACACAAAAATGCTGAGAAAAAAAAGCTCCTCCTAAACTACAAGGTAGCTGTTGGTAGTACTCCCTTCTGTAAATCCCTCTGTGCTCTGCAGGTTACTCAAGTCTTAGCATTAACTTTCCAGAAGCCAACCCTTTCCTCCTGAACTTCCTCTAAACAGATGCTTTGGTCACATGCCAGCATAGTTCCCTTTGTCCTCCTGTGGATCATAAAGCAAGACATAGCTTGACCTTTCTTGAAAGAGAAAGACTATCTGTGTTTGATAAATTCCAGGGAACAAAAGCGCATCTCATCCAATTTTATTACCCTTGTCATAAGGTCACAGAAACACTGTTTCATATTATTATACTTAACCTACCGCTAACCCAGCATTAAATTAGCAGCTATTTTTCATGACTTTACTCAAGTGTAAGCTCAAACGAGAGTTTAGCAACTGCTACTGGTGATTACCCAATATATTGTAAATTATAGCCTACATCATATATATTCTATGAGCTCCCTCTGTCATGGTGGAAAGAACAATGCAGGCAGGTCTAAAGACCCTGTCAATAGTTCTTGTAGTGTTTGCACAAGACTTTGCAAATAAGACTTCTCTGCTAAGTCTTGTGATCCACCTGCCTAGGCTTTTTACCAGCACAGCTCCTTTTAACAGGACGGCAAGAAGCATTGCCTGAAGGGGTTAGGTCAGGGGAAAGGAAGACAGCACTCTGTGCAAACTTGTCTAGACTTCAGTGCATCCCAATGAAAAATGGGGTTAATTCTACCTACCATGAAGAGGTGTGAAGAGGATTTAGCCAATCCTTCGAAAGCACCTTGGGTGACAGGGATTCATTATCATTATAATAACCTTCCTTGAAGTTTCTTCCTGCAACTCCATTTAAGATATAGGGTAGCACAAAATTTGAATCTGTCTCAGGGCAGCCCCTACCATGTAATAGCCACAGTCATCTAACAGCTAGGATTTGCACTTGTGAGGACAAAACTGGGTCCACATACAAAGAAAGCTTGAAGTTTGAATGAAAAACAACCCAAGTGAAAATGAGATCCAAATATTCTAAAGTAGATCTATTAAAGTAACACTTAAGTCATTCACTGAGAGGCATCTCTTTCTGCAAGAAATTCCTATCTTTGTCAAACATTATACTTACATCACAAGAGAAAAGCAGCACCATCCTATTCAAATCCTTGCCTTCCAGTTTGTAATGCTTTCTTTTAAAATACTAATGTGGGACACAAAGAAACAGAATGCTTTTCAACATACCTCTGCTTTGCCGTAAAAAAGCTAAGTTTTAACAACATAAAAGGAGGTGAATATGTGGTATGCAAAATTTTGCTTAACTAGTGGGGTTCAATCCTACCGGGTACTGTGAGGCAAAGAGCTTAGGAAATTTTGAAAGGGATAAAACCAGGATATGGATGCAATGTCCAATCGCCAGCTAAAGACTTCTCCTCCATAGTATTGCACAATACAAGGTGGGGTGCGCTGCATTCTCTGAAACATCTAGCGTCGATACTTGCCCTAGTACTAATGGAGCAGTTGGTCAGGTCTGGAACGTCAGGAGCTGGAGTACTGGACTAGAGGGTCCACTGATCATTTCCAATCCAGCATTTACTTTACCAGCTTCTCCTAAATAGTAAAATAAATTCCCAGCCCCCAAACCAGGAGCCTACCCTCCACAGAAATGCAGATTTTAATATTCATGTCACTGCCCTCACCCTTCAGGGAATGAGAAATGTAAGATTTTATTAGTGAAGGCAAAGGAAGGCTGAAGGCAGAAGATCCATGTGGTTGCTCATCAGAGAAATGGAAAGAGTAGAAACTGGCCTGTTCCTCAGACAGATCATTCATGGTCTAATTTGCCCTTGGGCAGGGGGAAGAAGAATGAGTCTTTGCTGAATTCATATAATTGAAGAATAAATGTACCTGTCTTTAGTACATTAATACAATAGGATATTAAAAAAGAACATGGTGACATACAGCTGGAGGGTCATTTCTTCAAAGAGGTCTCTCCCCAGGTTGCAGGAATGCTGTTACTTTTCCACAGCACTCGGCAAATGTAATTCCTGTTTACAGGCAGCATTGCCTGGCTACTGATAATTTGATGGTCTTGCTCTGAAGACATGAAATGGCAACACCAGCCCTACACTACTGGTTTCTGCTATAACTAAGGCTACAAAGACACAGGAGACTGTTTGGTTTCCAATGGCAAACCAAATCTGATGGGAAATTAGGAACCCAGTTCAAAACCAAAAAAGCCTAATGTGACAATGCTGGAAGGAAAAACAAGAAAACGTGGTGCTCAGAGCCCACACAATTTTCTAGCACTGAAGACCCTGCCTGTAGTCTCCTCTCAGAAAGCAATGGGTGAGCAATGAGCGTGAATTTAGTGTGTGTGTGTGTGTGTGTGTGTGTGTGTGTGTGTGTGTGTGTGTGTGTGTGTTTGGGGGTGGGGGGTTGTCTTTCCCAAACACTGATGAGGTTTCCAAGGGCAGCAGGAGAATGTGCAGTATCTCACAACTGAGTATCTTGGCTATCAGACTCCTATAAAGCACAGCTTTCCCTGTAAAGGCACAGTAAGTATCTAAACTGTGACTATTCCGAGAAGCCAGAAGCAACAATGAAGATTCTTGACTTCCATCTGTTTCTTTGTACTAGATGAGCCATATATAGCCCTGCTGGCTTTGTCCTGCATCTGCAGATTTCACTGAAGGATTCAATGATTCATCTCCAGGCCTTTCTGTGTACTTATTTTAAAGTTTAATTTACACCTCAAGGTCTTCAGGGTTCCTGCCTCCTTTCCCCTTGTGGATCTCATGGCCATTAACCTTCATTGTTTCTCACTATTATATAACATTGCTCAAGGTGGACTTAGGGGCTATTGGGGGGGGGTTTGCAGGAGGCATTCATTTTTTTCAAAGCAGTGTAATGTCAGCTCTGCAGACAGCAAGGTTAAAGATGCAGAACATCTGTAAAGCAGCCACACACTTTGGCAGCTGATCCCAGGTCCCTGACTCGTGAAGGGGGAACATTATGTTTCTTTTATGGAGAGGAGAGACCTATAACTCAAGGGTGCTGCAGGCATGAAAAGAAGTGCTTAGAATCTTTTTTTTTCTTTTTTTGCACAAGTGAAAGTAGTGGTAATCACCCTTCAAAGGTGAGATGTTCAGAGTCTCTCACAGGCATTCAGACTTTCTGCCTTCGTTCAATTTTTATCAGCTCCTGCAAGCACCTGAAGTCTAAGGGGCCAGTGCAGTAGTCTGGGGGCTGTTACGGTTGATTCTGCAACCCTTAGAAGAATGTCCCCAAGGACATCTCACAGTCTTTAGCTGGTGCAGGAACCTGGGGCTTCTTCTCACAATGTGATTTTTGCAAAGTGCTCTATTTCAGTTCAGACGGATGGTCAGCACATCTTGGCACAAGGGGAAGAGAAGCTTGTTTCCACAGCGCTAGCAGCATGGCAAAACACAGTGGGCTCACCCGTCCTCTCGCTTCTATTTTGTACTGTGCAGCTCCACTGACTTCAAAGGAGAAGCCTCCCAGTTCACAACAGGTGTAAGGGGAATCTGGTTCTGCAAACAAGACTTTATCTGTGAGTTTTGGAATGAGACATTTGGGAAGGTTTATGAAATTATGAACGCTTACCAGAACACAACATGCTCACTGTCATCCCCACTCAGATTTATCTGCGATAAGGCTCAGCTCTCTAAAGAAGCAATTGAGAATAAACTACAGTGGCCTGTTCTCCTGGGACTCTAAAGTATTTACATTACTAACCAGTGGCAGAAGAGAACATGGGGACATGCACAAATATCAAGGATGCTTCACAACTGTTTGGCAATTGAAGACAGGATGTATAAAGCCATCGCTCATGTTCCAGGAGCAAGTTCTTGGGAGAGTAGTATTGCTTCGCACTTCAGGATGATCCCATGAGTCAGAGACCTGGATCTGCTCCTCCCTCTGCTCTGCAATCCAGTATGAATCCCTTCCCTTCTCTCTGCCTCCAGGAGAGCTGTGTGAGGGAAATGCTGATTCATCTTTATCTTTACGGTACATTGTCTGCCTTCCTGCTTCATGTTTGATTGTGCAGGTACAAAAACTAAACCTACACCAAGCGAACAGTACAATTACTCTGTGTGCATGTCTAAATTGAAATGAACATCTTGGCTACAAACCAGTACCTTTAAGTTTGTTGAATGGAGAAACCAAATCCATGTGTAAAGTGGAAAGAAACATCTGTACCCTTGGATTTCAATTTGGGTGCAGCAAGCTGTGGGCAGGCAGCTAGTAGCAAAGTGGTATAATTACCCACAGTACCCATAGGTGCCAATTCCATGGATGTTCCAGGGCTCAAGCATCCAGCAAAAAAATTAGTACGTGCACCCATGAGCCACAGCCATTTTGGTTTTGATGTAAAAAAAAACCCCACACTTTACTGAAAGAAGCAGGGCATTACTTCAGCTGGGCTCTGCAGTGCCTATAAAGATTGGGCACTTCAGCAAGGCTTTTTGCTGCTTTTAGGTAAACCTGATTCAATCAACTATTAGATAAAAGCATCAGAAAAGCCCCACTGAAGCACCCAATCTTTACAGACACTGCAGAGCCAGGCTGAAGTAATGCCGTGCCTCTTTTGGGCACGTGCAGGGCTCAGCACAGGAACGCATCAAGTTTCAAGTAAAGTGTCATTTTGTTTTTTGGTTTTTTTACATCTGCAAGCACCCACCAGCAAAAACCAAAGTCAGCGCCTATGACAGTATCTTTGAATTGAAGTCCCTCCTGAGAAGTTATTGCAGCCTTGCCTACTCTGACCAAGAGACAGCCTCGAGCACTGCCTAAGGTTATCCTTTTTAATGCAGGAATTCAAAAGGAAAATCTGAAAGCTGCCAGGAGTTGTGGAGCTAGGTTCCTGCCCAGAACAAGAATGGGACATTTTGGAAACTGAATCTAACGTGGTCCCTGCTTATGCAGGGGGTCATATCTCAGCAGTATGCACACACTGATGAGGATGTGCTAACATCTTTGCTTCCATGCGCCAGAGCAGAATATCCTCATGTTTTGCATAGTTAGTCCCACTAATTCTTGCACTGAATATGGCCTTGGACTCAATCTTATCTCCACAGGCTTAGTGGGTCATTCCTAATAACAGATCTGTTCTACACATCATCCTCTCCCTTCCTGAAAGCTCCATTTGCAGTTGACAATTTGATTTCAGTATTAGAAATCTTTTCACCCACACTGTTCAGAAGGTCAGTTCAACCTCAGCCTCCCTGATCAGTCCATGTCTCAGACATGTAACCCAGCAGTGTTTACGCTCAGGAGGACCTGATGGTCAAGCAGGCTCAACACCTGTAGTCAATGGCACCTGAAGAATCAAGGCCAGAGCTCTGATTCTCTGCCCTGACCAGTGGGGCAGGGGTGGGAGATTTGTGCGGTCCAGTCTCTGATATGAATTGCCAAGCTGGTTAGATGCTGTAATTAAGGCTCAGATTCTCAGCTGATAAAGTCAGGAGCATTGCACCAACTTGCACCAGCTGGGAACCTGGCCCTGATGTTTTGCTTGGCTTTGGAGATTTTTTTAAATTATTATTTTAATTACAGCGGTTCTTTTAAATTTGGATTTAAACATCTCTCTACTGATTGGCAACTGACACTATGCAGCACTGTGCTTGGGCATGAAAAACAGTCGCCAATGCAGAAACGGCCAGGCATGTTCTCAGGAGCACAGCTGAAAAAACCTATCTGTATTTGTGAGTGGGTGCAGTTTTTGAGTTCACAGTGATTCTTTCCGGTGGACCTCATTTTGTAATACCCGTAATGTGCTGGTCACTGCAGGATAAGTAAAAAATGCTGCCCTTACGTGAAGAATGACATATAGCTAACCAAGGACCAGCAGTCAATAGGGCCGGAGGCTGTGAGGACAGAATTACAGCAATGACAATAGGCAGCTTCTCAAGGCTGTGCAGACGTGTTATTTTCTTTATTTCTTTTCCCTCTTTACCTCAGCTGTTCATGATAACAGACCAGAGCTTTAATGAACTGAAATGGATTTTTTTAATGATTTTACTTTAAAAAAATATAATCTGGAAAGCCAATAAACAGCCAAACAAATGATCACAGACAAGTTTACCAGTCTTGTAGCAGCTGAGATGTCCTTTGCTCTGAGGACCAGTCAGCTGTGACTTGATCTGGCCACTGGACTACAAATTATTCATGTCCTCTAATGACAGTTGTCAAGAAATCATAAGCCCTTTTTCTCTGTGCAAGAGGTTGTGGATAGAGATAATGATCTATTTATATTCATACATTCATTGTAGAGATTATTAATTAAAATGTTTTATTTTTTTTTTAACCATCTGTATTAATTTTAGGGTGGATTTTAGCAATTTAATTGTATTATCTGCAAATAAACTAGAACGAAGGGATTAACAGGGTTTTTTCAAAGGGGGATATTAATAAATCTCTTGAAAAGTCCCTGCAATGGAGGAGGAATACATTACTATTCCCATTATGCTATATTAGCCCAATGAAATGTTTTGCCTGTACAAAGATTAAATGGACAGATGCAGCAGCAGCAGCCTTGGTACTGGTGAGACTTGGATCGGGGGGGCTTTTCCTTCTTGTTATTTTTATACTTTTCTTCATCACATGAATTTGTGTGGCACTGCATCATCCTGGAGTTGCTATGCAGAGTTGCTGTAGGGCCCCTGGAAAGCCACAGCTGTGGTGACTTCCCACCAGCGCCGTCCCTAGAGGGGGCGAATCCAGGCAACCGCCCCAGGCCCTGCCCTTTGCAGGGCCCAGCAGAGCCAGGTAGAGTGCTGCTGGCTTCATGTCTGCCTCCCCACCCCCCAGCCACCAAAACTGCCACCAGCTTCCTCATGTCCAGGGGCAGGGCCCCACATGGGCTGATTTGCCCCTTCCCACTGTTCCTCTCCCCACCCTGTGTCATGTGACAGAGAAGGAGGAAGCCCAGCAATGAATCTTGGTTCCCTAGCTTCTTGACCTCACTTGCCCAGTTGAGAAGGAAAGCTCACAATCCTGGGATTCAGCAGCAGAGGAAGATTCTCTATGTCCTAATCAGTGCACTGGAAAGACCTGGCCTGCTACTCTGAGGCCAGCCACCAGGCAGCCTGGGACCAGGAGATGCTACCTGAGGTTTACCTGAGCAACACCTCGCCCTCAACATCTGCCAGCATCATATACAGATGTGCTCAAGACCTAATGTTGAAAGTGAGGCCCCTTGTCTTGCCACCTGATGTGTCCTGGGTATGGATAGACCAGGGCTAGGTACAGACATTCAAAAAGCCTGAGGCTGAATCACTTCATTCTTTGCAGGTTAGTCTAAAATGCACAGATTAAACTGAAACAGAAGTGAACATACATTTACCTTTGACTCAAGAAATGCAGCCACATGCCTGTAGTGGCTCAGGCCAGAAGCCAGGAGGCGCTAGAGCATAGCTCTCTGGCTGTATGTTCACTTCCTCTTCCTGCTGCCCCTGAGCTCTCTGGGATTTGCAGTCCAGAATTATAGCAGCAGGACTCTGCAGGATTGCTTATCACTTCCTCTTCCTGCTTCCAGGTATCTCAGTTGCAGCCAGCAGTAAGTTTGAGCAGGAGAAGGGGTGTTTAACCCCCATCTCTGGTCCCAGACTCCAGCCAGGGTTTGCCTGAAGGGGGCAGTCCCCCACTCCCTTTAACTGGGCTGCATCGCCAGCTGGACTTGCCCCCCTACCCTCTTGTCAGCCAGCCCTCACTGCTCTTGCTAGGGAGCAGAGAGGCATGGCCAGTCCTGCTCTCTGGAACAGACAGCACAGCCCAGCCCAAGACTGAAAGGTGTGCTGGGATGTGGGGGGACTTTGATTTAACTTGAACCAGGGAGAAGTCTGGGACAGAAATTTCAGAAACCGGTTTGACCCAAATCAGTTACTACATTCAACCGGGTTTATCTTAAACCAGTTTCAGCCATTTTAAAACTGTTTTATGTGAACTGAGCTTCTGTTCTGTTACAGGTTTAAATCAGTTTCTGATGAGTTAAACCTGTGTGCATGCAACTTCTGTCCCCAGCCCTGGTGGTCAGTGAAGAAACAGAGGCTGCTTTCTTAATGCAGCTTTAAAGCTTTATGTGTACCAGAAAATTGCACTGGCATGGAAGCTAAGCACAAAGGTTGGAGACAGGAGCCAGTTCTGCCCTCAGATAAACCCTGTGGCCCCATATGAGTGCGGGTCTGGACATACAGGCAAATCCTGTGGCCAAATGGGCAGAGAACAATCTGTCTTTTTGCATCAATACACAAAGCTTTGTTCTGATACAGGGCAACACTTCCAATGACCACCAGAGCCACTACAGAGCCCTAGCAAGGTAGGTAGGAGCCAAGTCATGTCCACCCTGTGTCTTCTCTTGCTGTTTGGCTTGTTCAAAGAACTACTCCCCTGCCTTCTGCAACGGCATCTGTCTAGCCCAAGCAACACCTGAGAGAGCTTTCAAATGCCAGAACAAGACATGCAACAGTACAACCCTTAGAAAGATGTCAGCTTAGAGTGCCAGCATAACCCATGGATCTTATCTGTAAAAATGGTAAAGAGAACCTGACATCACTGTCTTTCTCAAGGTTTCCCAAATCATTTGATCATCTTGCTAACAAAACACTAAGACATTCAGAAGGCGTGTTGCCACAGGCTAGTAAATAAAATGCATGCTAAAAGTGTCATGATCTGTAATTATATCATCTCCCATTGCAGAAGGAGATGGTGGAATTGGGCCCTTGAAACCTCAGATGCTTTCATGTTTCTGACTTTTCTTTTCTTTTTTAAATATTCATGTTAAATATTTACATATAGGGGAAAATCCCCACCAAGATGCAGAACTCGATTTCCAAAGCCGTTATGTTACCATCTGCAGCAGGTTACAGTAGGAAAGGCACATCCTAATAGAGGCATTTTCAATGTGTACATGTCACCTTTTCATTTTTGTTTATGTATTAAGATCTTGTAAAGGAGTTACAGCATTGAGGATTGGGCACCTTATCTTCCCACATAACAATCCAGACTTTAAGGAGAACTGGGCAGTACCAGAGCACATTGTTGGAAACATTAGGCACAGGAAAGACCTTTTCCAATTTATTCCCTCTGTCAAGGCAGATTTTTCCCTTACAATATAAAGCAGGGGTGGGCAAAATGCGGCCCGCAGGCTATTCTATCTGGCCCGCAGAGCCCCTAAAAAAATTTAGAAAATTCATATTTATCTGCCCCTGGCTGCCTGTCATGCAGCCATTGATGGCTTGCCAAAGCTCAGTAAACGGCCCTCCGCCTGAAATAATTGCCTGCCCTGGTATAAAGGCATCTTTATACTATAAAGGAAAATCCTGCCTTCACAGAGGGAATAAATTGGAATAGGTCTTTCCTGTGCCTAATGTTTCCAATAATGTGCTCTGGTACTGCTGGGCAGATTCACTTGTCTTCAAAATCCCAGCAAAAAGCTGTAACAGGGAAAAGTGCCTCCAACCTCCTCTGTCCCTCACCCCTATCCAGTATCAGCAGCACCAAAAGGTGCTCTTGCAAGCCTGCCCTGACAGACTACACTAATCCTAATAAATGTCCCAAGCTGTGTGGTGGTAGCAGGCAGTAGGGTTGTCTCCACACCTCATTCTTATCCAGTCCGTAGCCATCTTTAGTATCTGCAAGTTGTAAACAAAGTGTTAGCAAATGCATTCTGACTGCCAGAATGATTTCAACTTTCATTTTTAATTAAAATGATTTCTGAAGATCTTGCACATTTGCATGCTCAAGTTTTCTGGAAGCGCATTTACTTGCAAGTCCCTAAAAGACAGCTTGAGAAGAGACAGCTAAACAGAAGTGCTAGAAGCCTTATCAGTGTGAGAGGGAGCCACCTGAAGCAATGTTTTCTGAAAACAAACCAAGGGGTGGGAGATATCTGTGAAAATAAAAGCCATTAGTCATATGGCACTTGTTATAATTGCTCTGCCTGGAATCCTCATGCACTGATAATTATTACTCTCTTAATTTCATTACGTGGTATTGTGATAGGTAGATACTGTGTGTTCATCTCTCTGTGTTTCTATCTCTTATACAAAGCTCTTATTAATGTTCCCTATAATGAAATTATTCCCCATCCTACAGCTGAAACAAGCTGAGCACAGGTTGGAGCATAAGATCATAATGTTATAATTACCTTTCTGCTGCTGTTATCTTTCACACTTATTATAGTAACAAAGAGCTGTGTCACTGGAGGGCGGTGCAGGGGGGCACTGTGCAGCTTGCCAGTGAATGGCAGAAAATTCACTCTTTCCTTTCTGTGTTACAAGTAAAATATGCTCTTGGAGCGACTGGAAGTAGACATTCAGAGCCACACTCTGGTCCCTCACAGTAACCTCCTTGCAAGCTGTGCACACATACTGAAAAGCAGAGATTGCCCTAGGAGGAAGAAAATTGTTGTTGTATTTAATCCCCAATTTCTATGTATATGAAAAACCCATAGGTCATCTGGCTAAGAATCTCTGTTAAAGACAGTTCCCCCAAGATTACCTGACTACACTTGGAAGAGCTTATCTCTATCTCTTTCTTTATTCTTCCTCTGGGGGTGGGGATCCAGCATGCAAGATGGAGCCAGCAGGCTGTAGCTCTAGTTTCTGTTCTCTGTCAAAGGATTTGTCCCCATGAGCCTGGCTCATCAACTGAACAATTTTTAACTCACTGTGATCAAACAAGCCAGGGCAAAAGCCCATGGGGATGTCCCCACGTCAGGGTAGCATCAGAGAGGAATTCGACTAAACAGAAATGAAAGGGCCTGTACTAGGGTTTGCAACAGGTTAGTGCCAATGGTTTAGAAACCAAGGGCACTTGTATGCATGACTATTTTCCCATGTACACATGATGAAAAAAAAAATCACCATTTGCATAGCTTAATGGCATCACACTATACACGTGCGAAAGGTTTGGGTGTCTCAGATTGTCCCACATCATGACAAACTGTCCCACATCATGACAAACTAAACTACTATGTAGTTTACTTTGACATGTGGCAAATTGTCCCAGTGTGGCCAAAAATCTATCGCATATACGTGGCAACTCATATGTACATGGCAAGCTACCAGGTCCCGCTATAATTTGCAGTGTAATTTGCAAGTATCCTGTGTAACAAATGTTTTAGCACACCAGGTGTAGCTGCAGAGCCTGACATGGACCAATCTTCTGCTGAACTCTTTTTTTTAGTTTATTAACTAAATTAAATACTTCAAACAAACCATTTTGTGTTATTCATGTTCAGTTTCACTGTACTGACAGCTAGGATGTGTTGGAGGGTTGAAGACTGCGGTGCTTGAACTATGCCAGGCATACAGTAGCATTCAGTAAAACTGTGTTACAAGTCCCTCCCCTTTTTACACAAGACACCTTCCACAGTAAAACTATGTGGGCACTCAGCAGAATATTTCAACGCCTGAATCCCAAATTCAGGCTCGGGTGGCAACTGGGCGTCTCAAGTTCCACACACCCCATTTTTTGATAGATCCCATTATCATAGCTACAACTAGGTACCACACCCCAAAAGTAAAATCCCACTCCATTTTGCAAGGTCTCCCAGAACCCACTTTTTACATCAGATGCCCTCAGTGGCAAAAAATTTTGGATGCTAAGCAGAACACTTTGTAGCAAAACCCCCAGTTTCTTTTTTTTTTTAATTTAAAATGCATTCTCTCCCCTTCCCCAACAATTTCTGACTTGTCCTCTCCCTCTCTATTCCCTATAGATAAGTATAAGTGAGCTAAGATATAGGAAAAGTTTTAACATTTTATTTTAGGTAGTAAGTTTTACTTTTCTCTCCCTTCTTTGCAAATAAGTGCCCTGCTATTTTGATATAGATATCCAGTTTTATAAGTGATAATTATTATGTTTGTATTGATTTTTTGCTGCTTTTATATTGTGTAATTACTGTTTTAGGCCTATATATGTAAATTAGCGTAAGTCAAGTCATGGCAAGTTTCCATCTTGTAATGTCAAGCTTCCATTTTATCCCCATGCCTGGTTGTGTAACCTATGACTCATACTACCCCTCCTATGTAACTTGGTTCCTGAATGAATGGGGATGAATGAAGGTGCTTGAGAGACAATGGCAGTAGGTCTAAAAATATCTCCCTCTGAATGACCGAACCATCAAAACCAATACCTGAACCAAGGACCCAGCACTTAGAACCACCCTCAGCATTCAAGAAACAAAAGATGAGGCAACCCACCATTGTGCCAAGTTGCACATGCTCAGTAAGAACACCTGGAGCCCTCTGGAATAGGACTGACATTGCCTGGACAGACCCTCCCCCTAGGAGATCAGAGGTAGTCTGCCCCATAAAAAGGGCTAGTGAAGACTGACTCCTTAGGATGCCCTCTCCATCTGGACCAACACCATGCCACACCACCTATTCACCCAGAGGCCTGCCGGCAACCCCTCTCACTGGGGCCTTTCCCGGCGCTCACGCCCGCGCTGGGGCCTTTCCCTGTGCTTGGGGCTCAGGTGGCCATAGCCGTGCCTGGCCCCTAAATCCCCTTCGCAGATCTACAACTCCTGGGGCTCAGGCAGCCTCGGCCTTACCTGGCCCTCAATCCACTGTGCCCCTTCGCAGGGCTGGGGTCAATGCCCCCTCAATGCTGTGCCCTCTCTGGCACCAGGGTCCCCACACCACTGTGGAGCCCCACTGAGGCCTCCTCCAACCCCTATTAGCCTCACCCGGTCCTCTGGTCTAACACAAACAGAGCATAATAACATAAGCCATTCGGCTACAACTCAAAGCTAAGCCTCCTGGCTAAAACATAAACTTTAAGCCATCTGGCTATTCATCCTCCCCAAATCCCTACCAGGGCTTCCTCCACCACCGGTCTCCTCACATGGACGCTGTTCAGGCCATCGGGCTTCTCTATCCTGCTTGCTGCAACAGAGCTCCTTCTTCCTCAGCTGCCAGAGGGGAACTGCCTCTGGCCTCAGCCTGGCTTGTTTATATAAGCCAGGCCCTGCCCCCTTCTGGTCAGCTGACGAAACTGTGGTTGCCCTGGCAACCATCACCTATCCCTCTTTCTAGGAGCAGGTCGCTTCAGTGCCCTGCAACACACCTCCTCCCTTAAGTTCGAGTCTCACTAGAAGCGGGGCACAGAAGTGCCCTGCAACATTTCCCATACTACAAGTGTCTGTGTAGAGGCATTTGAGGCCTCCTGAGGATGTGTGCACTGGCCCCCTACTTTCAGCATTACCCTTGCCCCTGTTGCTTACTTGCGTATATGTTCCGCTCGTCGATCTAGGCTGGGCTGTACTTGTAAGTGTTGCTTGGTTTGGCAGTCCAAGGCTTCCTCCACCCTCGTCTTCCCCTTCCCCCACCGAGCCTAGTTTAAAGCCCGCCAGAGGAGATCCGCCAACCTAGAAGAAAACACATGCTTACCTGTAGGAGAAAGGTGGAGCCCATCCCACCCGAGCATGTCTCTTGTCATGATGTGTGGGTCGTTGTCGAGGAAACCAAAGTCCGCCTTGAGACACCATTCCCAATAGTTCAGAAATCTATCGGGAATGGTAGATCCATTCTGATGGATCTACCATTCCCGATGGTAGATCCTATCACCATTTTGATAGGTCCCTGTAGCAGGGCACTAGGGTGCCTGCTACTGATAATAGTAAAATGGGCTCAGCTGCCACTCACCAGGGCAGCACAGGTGGGGGTTGCTGAGACAACCAGTTGGGTCAGCTGACCAGGAGAGGGCATGGCCTGGCCTATATAAACAGACAGGCTGAGGCTGGAAGGGCAGTTCCCCTCTGGCAGCCTAAGAAGCAGGAGCTCTGCTGGAGCAAGCAGGGTGGGCATAGTAAGGAAGCTGGATGGCTTGAGCAGTGGTGGCATGATGATATGGATGAAGAGGACCCTGACAGGGATATGGACGCAGGATAGCCAGGTTGGCTTAGGATTTATGTTGTAGCCAAGGGGCTTTGTGTTTTCTGTTTTGGTTGTGATATAAC
>NW_017729014.1:5148089-5160556 GCF_001723915.1 Gavialis gangeticus
AACACCGGAGGACTGGGTGAGGCTGTAGGGGTTGGAGGAAGCCTCATGAGAGCTCCCCAGTAGTAGGGGAGTTCCTGGCATTGTAGAGGGCACGGTGTTTTGGGGTGTCCCGACCCCGGCCCCAGAGTGGGCAGCACTGGGAGAAGCCCAGTGTGGGCGCAGGCAGGAAGCCCTAGTAGGGCACAGAACCCAGAAAGGGGTCTGGGGGGCCAGGTAAGGCTGAGGCCACCTGAGCCCCGATTGGGAGAAGCCCCAGTGGGGCGTAGTTTCATTGTTTCATAGTTTCTAGGGTCGGAAGGGACCTGAGCAGATCATCTAGTCCCACCCCCTGCCATGGCAGGAAAGAGTACTGGGGTCAAACGACCCCAGTAAGGTGGTCATCCAACCTCCTTTTAAAAACCCCCAGGGTGGGAGCCTGCACCACCTCACTTGGAAGCTGGTTCCAGACCCCAGCCGCCCTGACCGTGAAGTAGCGCCTCCTGATGTCCAACTTAAACCTTCCCTCCGCCGGCTTGTGACCGTTGTTCCTGGTCACTCCTTGCGGCACTCGGGGGAACAGGGACTCCCCCAGGACCCGGAAAGGGGGTCTGGGGGCCAGGTAAGGCCGAGGCCGCCTGAGCCCCAATTGTGGGAAAGCCCCAGTGGGGTTTAGGACTCGGAAAGGGGTCCTGAGCGCGAGACCGGCCCCAGTGCGGGCGTGAGTGCGAGTAGAGCCCCAGGGAGGGCTAAAGCCCAGGGAGGGCGAGAGAATCACCCATTGGGAAAAGCTCAGAGAAGGGGCGAGTACACTGGGAGAAGAGGGAGATAAGCCCAGAGGCTCGGAGCAAGGCCCCAGTGTGGGCGAGGGCTCGGAGCAAGGCCCCAGTGTGGGCGAGGGCTCGGAGCAAGGCCCAGGGAGGGCATATAGATTGGAAGCCCATGAGGCAGGGGCACCGAGCAACTAGGCAGAGCCAGGAGACATCTTAAGGCACCGTGCCAAGGAGGGTTAGCAAGGCAGCCTCCCTTCAATATTAACAGCAAAGACATGGCAGGCGAGATATCGAGGGTGCATTAGACCCTATCTGGCACAGTCAGTAGGGGGCACTAGGGGAGGTCATGGCACCCCTAGGTCGTGTCCCTACCACAGTCCCATTTTCGGAGCCACAGCTAGGTGCCAGACCGCAAAAGTAAAATCCCACTCCCAGTTTTGTAAGGTCTCCCAGCACCCCTTTTTTATATGTGATGCCCTCAGCGGTAAAAATGTGTGGACACTCAGCAGAACACTTTCACCCCCAAACTCTGAATTCAGGCTCGGGTGGGTACTGAGTGTGTCAGTTTCCACACACCCTATTCTTAATCAGTCCCATTATCACAGCCACAGCTAGATGCCAGAACACAAAAACAAAATCCCCCACCCCGGCTCAACCTAGCCTGGCACAAAAATGACCCAGGTAAACCCCTCAGTCTGGCTCCAAAAATTGCAACAGTTGTAGAGCATGTCTGCTCTTCAAGCTTTGCACAGGCACTACAGGGTTGTGGGGTTGAACTTTCCTTGGACAGATCACCTCAAAACCTATAAATTGAGCACACAGCACATGGGGGGGGTACCCCTTATTGATCTGAGATGTCTGAGGTTCATGGCAGAAGTGAGCGGCCCACAGCACATAGGTCTTTGTCTACTTGGACCTTTGCCAAAGTTAAGAGCCTGATGTGTGTGCTGAGGAACTCTGAGGTCATGTGCCAGTTCATCATCAGCCCATGAGCCAACTTGCACATCTTCCTTGATGTTACCCAGACAACATCAGAACAGGGTCACAACAGGACTGTACTACAGTGCCGGCTCAAAGCTAAGACGCTGCAGGCAAAATTCTGCAGGGATGTTGCCCGAGCACAGTGCCTGGGCACCCCAGTGCATCACGTGCTTCACTACCAGTACCTCCAGCCATTAATGAAGGTACTGGATTGGCATGAACAGTGAGTGACAGAGGCCACCAGGGTGTCCTCACCTGAAGGTACTTCACCAACCACAGTTGCCACCCACAGGCAACCCAGTCACTCAATTGCAGAGGAAAGTGGAAGGGACCTGGGCATGTCACCAGCTGGTTCTTCAGAGCAGGAGAGACCTAGGATCTCCACCTCCATACACAGTATGTTAAGCCCTGGGGAATGGTCAGTCACCTGTCACCTAAAGTGACAACTGCAATTAGACTTGCTTGTGAGTTGAAGTGGGGAAGAGAATTTTTTTCAAAAAATGTGAGAATTTTGTTCAGCTGCAGTTAGGCAGGATCACATTTCTTTACAGCCAATCAATGCCTGCTAACCCCCTTGACCAGGCACACGTTCTCAGGCATTTTGATCCAAACTAGTCTTCTCTACTTGCAGGATTTGTTGAGTGCGTCAGTCTTGTAGTGTCAAGCATCCATAATTCAGTCTTGTTACCACATTTATTTATTTTTTTGTGTGTGTTTATTTCCAGGTCTGATTGCCATGACACCACCAAGGATGGGGAGGCAGCCCAGCCAGACAGCAGATGCTAGAACTGACAGGCTAGGGAATGCCCTAAAGCAGGGGTTCTCAAATGGTAGGTTGCAACCCCCTGGGGGGGTCACGAGCAACTTAAAAGGGGGCCGTAAACTTCCCAGGGGGTACACATAGTGGTACAGGGAAGCAGTGTGTGGCAGCATGAAGTGGTGGATGGCGGTGGCAGATGCCACGTGTGAGCTCCCCATCCCACACTGCCACCATGCAGCACCTGGTATCACAAAGTGATATTCGCAGTATCACAAAGTTTGAGAACCCCTGCCCTAAGGGACCATGAACTGTGGCTAAGAGAGCTGGTCAGACTGGTCTGTCGATCTGCAGGAAGCATCATGGTGATCTATTGCAAAAGCCACCACACTGAGTCAAGGATACATAAACAGACCCAGCAGGATCATCAAGTACTGATGGGTGTACTGCTCACCATTTTGGCACTGGTGGTCATTGTACCCAGTCCTGTAGCACCCCCTGCACCTTTTTGTGCCAGCCAGCAGCAATGTTGGGAACATATCCACCCAATGCCAACAGACAGTTCTCTATCCAGCTCAGAATAACCACTGAATTGCTATTCCTTAGATTTGTTAAAGTGATTGTTTTGTAGTAACAGCATATTAATAGCATAGTACAGATATTGTGTAGTTATAGCATAGCTTAGGCATAGTACAGCCTAGTTATAATACATGTATAGAACAGTGCTTCATAGTTATTTAAAGCCCTTTTTGTGTCATATTTCTGTTGTTTGTAAATAAAGTTTTCTATTTGCTTTGCTGGATTTTTACTTAATGTTCCCTTTGTTTAAGTGGACTTGGGGGCAGGAGAACTGCTCTTTCTGTGGTCATAATATTAAATGTCCAGGCCTTGAAAGCCTACAGCTCACCTTGCTCCCCAGTTGCGTGGGCTCCCTGGGGAATCATGTAAAGCTGCACGCATTCATATTTAATGTTATTGGTGCTGTTCATCAGAACCCATTACAAAGGTCACCACTGGCCATCCATGGTTTGGAACCTGCTACTGAAGCAGGGTCCAGTGCCTGGTGCATGCCCAGGTATCTTCAGCAGGGGATGTTGGCCGGCGTCCCTGAGGCTGCACTCCCCCAAGGCCCTGCCCCATGTCCAGATGTTGGCCATGAACAGGGAAGAGATAGAGGTCTTTTGTGCGAGTTTGCAACATTGTAGAGATAAGATGCTCTGCATCGGGGGCCCAGAGGTTCCCAGCCTCAGATCGGAGGTTGGCTGGGCGAGGAGGGTGCCCAGGGAACATGGTAAGCTTTACAGGCTAGTACAGCTGTCCCTAGGTGGACATCAGCCAGCTAAGCCACCCACCCTCCTAGACCCTGCATGGTCGTCACCACACTTTGTGCTGGCTGCTGCCAGCCTGGCTACCTGCCCTTCCCCCTGGCCACTTGCCATAGCAACTGAGCCCATTGCCCCTCCCTTCCCCCTCCCATCTCCCTCCAGGCCTGCCGATCTCAAGCAGCTGCACTGCCACACAGCCCATGGAGTCTGGGCTTGGGGTGCATGGGGCTCCAGGACAACTCGGGTAAGAGGCTGGCCACACCTCCCCCCACGGGCCCTCTGGGGAGGTGTCAGGGGGATGGCCCTCACTTCACTGCTGTCCCCTGAGCATGTCCCTGCAGCGTGTCCCCCAGTCAGTTCAAGATAATCTGTTTATGCAGGCAGAGGGCATACCAAGCCACTATGCCCTGCTCCTCCTCATCCTGCTGGTGCCCCAGGCACATCTGCATTCCTGGTTTAGGACCCAGAGCTATGATGGTACTGGGGGCAAGCCTGGGCTACCACGAAATCTCTGTCAATGGCTGGATGGATATCCATCGCAGTGCCACACATTCCTGCCCCCCGCCACTGAGGATGACGTTGCTGCAGGAATCAACACCTTGGGTGTTTGACAGGCCATTGCCCACACAGCCTTAGGAGCATGGGCAGCTCAATAAAAAAAATCTTGTACTGTTTCCCTCCCGCCTCTCTCCATGTATTGGGGGTGCAACCTGAGGGCACGGGTTGTGCAGGCAGGCCAAGCCACTGCAATCATTCCCCTGTCATGAGAAAGACATGGAAGAAAATTATTTTAAATTGAATATTAGACCTTATTTAAATGTCAGTAAAATGAGCCAGAAAAGAAGAAACTCCCTAACAGCTAAAACCCCATGGCTCTTAATTGTCCCTGCTCTTCACCCTTGCACCTTCTGGCTCAACCTCACTTAGGCTTTCCTATGGAAGGATGAGGAATTTACTCACTGTTAAAGACCTGTTACCCTGCATTATGCTTAACCCACCCCCCTTGCACCAAGTGTCTCATATTTTCCCGTGGTTTTGCTATAGAAGCATGAGCAAGTAAAGATTCCATCACCAGTCATCTTCCCTTCCCCCCACCACCTTGCAACCTCTGTCTCTAACTCACATAGGTTTTCCTATGGAACAATGAGCAATTCACTTAGAGCAAAGAACCCAATACACAACATTGGGTCTTCTTCCCCCTCTGAGCCACCTCTGTATCATCCTCCCCTTCACCCCTAAAATATACTGGGGTTCTCCTTCTGCAGTTAGAGGAAGGGTGCCCCTCATTCATAGGCACAGAGCCTGTCAATGAGTTTGTCTCAGTGGGGCCATTGCTGCCCAGTCGTTTCAGGAGCTCCTATCTAAACTTTCCCTCCTGATGCCAACTCCACTCAGCATTCAGACAGAACTTATTGGCCATGTCAAGAAATCTTATTGTGCTGGCTATGATCTCCCAGTGAGCTGCTGCCTCTCTCTCTTCAATCTTTATAAACGCCTCACACGTTTCATCACCCAAATGGTCAGCAGCCTGTACCTGAGATTGCGAGGCCATCACCAAAGCCTCCATCATGCCTTCCCTTGACTGCCTGCAGCAGTGCTCAAGTATTCACTCAGCTCTGGTGTGTGCTGGTGTCTGAACTTCATGCGCACCTGGCAGAATTCCAGCAGATGAGGTAGCTGGTAGCAGGGAAAAAAACCAGCAGCTTTAAGAGGCATCCCAGTACATCCCATGCCCCCTCCCCTCCCCCCAAACCTACAGAACAACAATCACAAGGTATGGGCAAATGTGAGCAGGTCTGACTGATGGGAACACATCGTACTCTCATCTTGGGATGATCAGCAGCAGCTGGAGATGTTCAGAATGAGTAGGAAGACATTCTTCAACATAGTTGCTCAGCTGTCACCACACATCAAGCAACAGGAAACTGTCATGCGTCAGTCCATCACACCAGAAAAGACAGTGACTATGACTATCATGGAACTGGCTACCCCAACCAGCCTTCGCTTCATCGGGAACTGCAGAGCCGGGGTGGCAGTACATGAGATATTCCAACTACTGCAGGACATCATGGCGAACAACTTCATCTGCCTCAATAACCCCGGGGAAGTAGATGAAGGCTTCAAGGGCATGGGGTTCCCTAACTGCATGGTTACATTGGACAGCATACACATCCTGGTCCTTTCTCCATCCCAGAAGAGCCGGTCATTCATCAACAGAAAGGGATTTCACTCAGTGATCCTCCAAGCTGTAGCTGATCACCAGGGATGATTTACTAACATTTATACAGGATGGGCAGGCAGAGCTCACAACGCATGTGTCTTTTGAAACTCATTGTAGCCTGGCATGATGAAGAAAGGACAATATGTGCCCAGACTCCCCAATGTAGTGACCCTGGATGTTTTCATGCCCCTGCTTATCACAGCGGACATGGATTACCCACTCCTGCTCTGGATCATGAAGCCATATGGCAAACAAGTGACTGATCAGCAAAAGCATACTTTCAACTATCACATGAGCAAATGCCATATGAGTGTTGAATGTGCCTTTGGCTGTCTGAAAGCATGATGGAAGTCATTAAACTACAGGCTTGAAGTTGAGCCAAAAAAAATCACCACTTTCATAGTGGCAGCCTGTGTGCTCCACAATATTTGCAAGACCAGGGGTGATATTTTCAGAGACTCTTGGGCTGAGGAATTGCAGGAACTGAGGGAGGTAGCAGCCAAAAGTAGATGTGGGTAGGCAGGACACAGTGCCCCCTTACAGCAGCAAGCAAACAGTGGTCAGGGAGCTACTGTGAAGAATTGCCTGGCTGCACATATTCTGCTTGCTTCCAATGGAGAGTGTGCTCTGTAGGCCATGGTAAAACATTCTGAAGTTATCAATTAGGGTTGAGTAATTCCATAAATAATATCAAAATTTTAGTTCCAGCAACTCTATCTGTCTGATCAGTACATTGCCTCTAGTGGGGTGCAATCTGCAGTGATAGTGGGTAGGGGAGGTGGATGAGCCAGAGATGGTTCAATTCTTTGCTTTGGGGTGGGGGTGGGGGGGTGGAACAGGCCTGTCCCCTCTAGGTATCTGGGCAGGCAGGGCTCCCTGCATTTGGGTAGGCGGCTTTCCACAGTTTTTTAGAATATGAACCACCAGGACTGCGGCAGGGCAGGGAGTGGGGGAGTGAGACAACTGCCACTCAAGCAGGGGGAGCCAGTGTGGCCAGGAGACACTGCCTGGGTTGGGGAATGGGACATGGCCAGGTGCCTGGAGCAGTGCTGGAGCCCCAGCCCTTCCCCTTCCCTCCAGCCCGTGCCAGGCACAAACTTGCTGCAGGCTGATCATGACAAACGCAGCTGGGAGGCCCACTCCACCAGACCTGTGGGGAGCAGGGGGCTGTGGGTCGGGAGTGAGGGGCACCAGCATGGGTGGGGGGAGGGAGAACCGTGCATAGGGAGTAAGGGACACCAGCAGGGCCAGGGACCTGGGGGTAAGGACTGAGGAGCAGCAGCAGAGATGGGGGACTGCGGCTCAGAAGTGAGGGGCTACAGCAGGGATTACACAGCACTCTCCCACCCCCAGATAACACTGAACACTTCCACCACCACCAAACTTTCTGAACACTCTGTCCAACGCACAGTCCATGGCTGCTGTGTGACCGTGCACTGCACACAGAGGCTACAATGGCTCAAGCCCCCAAAAGCACACACAATTTTTTAATACTGAGGGTGTTTCATGTAAAAACGGGGTGCTGCCTGAGAGACCTAGCAAAACTGCAAGTGCGATCTTGGGTTCTGGTGCCTAGCTGTGGCTGTGATAATACGACTTATTAAGAAATAGGGTGCACGGAACCTGTCACCCATAGTAGGCACTGGAGCCTGAATTCGGGGTTTGGGGGTTAAAATGTTCTGCTGAGCACCCACATAATTTTACCACTGAAGGCGTTGCATGTAAAAAGGGGGTGCTGGGAGATGTGGAAAAACTGAGAGTGAGATTTTGCTGTTGGGTTCCGGTGCTTGGCTGTGGCTGTGATAAAGGAACCTATTGTTAAGTATAGGGCAGGGACGTGATACCCACAGTAGCCAACCAAGCCTGAATTCAGGGTTCAGAGATTTAAGCGTTTTGCTGAGTGTCCACATAGTTTTTCCACTGAGGGCATCTCATGTAAAAGGGGGTGCTGGCTAAGAGACTGGAAAAATTGTGAGTGGGATTTTGCTGTTGGCAACTAGCTGTGGCTGTAATAATGGTACCTGACATGACACCCCCAGTAGCCACCACTGGGGTTTGGTGGTTAAAGTGTTCTACTGAGCACCCACAGTTTTTTACTACTGCCATCCTGAGCGCAGCCCCACGCTCCTGTGTGGCCATCTACCATGTACAGAGTCTGCATCGGCATAAACCCCCAAAAGTAAACACCCTCAAACTAGCTGCTGTCCGGAGCACAGCCCAGGGCTGCTATGTGGCTGTCCCCTACAAACAAAGACTGCATCAGCTCAGCTCCCCGCTACTGCAGACTCCCCCCACCACAACTTACTCCCAAATATCAGTGCTGTGTTCAAGGGCTTTTAGGATCACATTCTTAAGGAGCGACCACTCACTCATCATGGACTCCCCTCCCTATCAGATCATGGTCTCTCAGGGCCTCAACAACCAACCTCCTGAGCTTGTGAAAGTCAAGTTTCCTAAAGTCAAGGATTTCTGCACTGCTGACTGATTTGCCAGCTTTGCAATTGTGGCAGTGTACCTTTGGGTGCCTGCCACTTTAAGGGCAGAGTCAGGCAGCTAACAGGTGCCTGATGGTGGCAGCTCTTCTGGGAACCGGGTATATAGAGGCTGCAGTTTGCTGCTGCCATCTGAGGCAGAAACATCACCTGGCTGAGCTGCAGCAGGAACATCAAGGTAAGAGCAGGGGGCTTTTAGTCCTGGGCATGACTTGAAACTGCACCCTGCCAGGGATGGGTGGTCTGGTGGAGTGCCTAGTGGCATGGGAGCCCCCAGGAAATGCCAAGCCAGTTACCACCTCTGTGAAAGGTGGATCAGGGTACCTTAAACCCTAGCCTACACAATTTGGTGGGTATGAGGGCCAGGCATGGCTAGGGTCACCTAAGCACTAGGGGATGGAAGTTCCCAGGAGAGGAGTGGGGGCCAGGCATGGCTACAGCCACCTAAGCCTGCAGGGGAGGAAGATCCTGGAGGCCCCTGGTTGAAGATAGTTGTGTGGCCCTGAAGAGAGAGGGCAGTTGTGAAGGCCCTGAGAGGGCAGGGATGTAGGTGGCCCCACACAGAGTAGGGTTGAATGGGAGTAGGACTGAAGGGCTGTCCCCAGGGTACATTGAGTAGGGCTGAATTGGGAGTAAGCCTGAAGGGCAGTGCAAGGGTCAGTCCCATGAGTAGTTGAGTGTGAAGATGATGAGAAGAACCCAAAGTGGGGTGTGGTATAGAGACGCTGGAGTGGGCCATGTAAGAGAAGTAGGGCAAGGCATGGTTATGAATGCCTGAGGCTATAGTTTGGGCCAGAGGCTGAGTTGGGGGGGCTCAGCCAGAGATTTGGGGGCAAGTTCTCACCCTGGTAAGTCCTCCAGCCCAAGGAGACTGAGTATGGGTCAAAACAAAGACTAAAAGGGTCACAACGACCTGCTGTTCCAGGGAGGGAGGGAGAGTCCCTGTGAAACCCAGGAGCACCAGTCATGGTATGAGGGAACATCGTATGTGTGTGTGTCATCTGCAAGGCTTGGGATGCAGTACAGGGGTGATTGGAGCTGCGTACACAGGCCCAGGAGAACAGGGCCACCAGAGGGCAGCCTTCCACCTAATTAACACCATAATTTTGTATTGTCAAGGCATGGCAGCAGTGATGGGCATTTAGCCCAGGAACAGGTGGGCAGGCCAACTTCTGACCGGCCCTGAGAAGGCCCCTTGTTACAGCAATGGATAGAGAAAGTGATCAACTCATGATCACTGTCACCATATATATAAAATAATAATAAAAAACATAAAAATATAAGTAATGCTTAATTAAAATATGAGGAAAGAAAAAATTGTGTAAAAATGTGTGTAAAAATTATGAAATTAATTAAGTACTGAACTTACACTAAATTAAGATATGTAAATTAATGAAACAGCACAACTGTTTCTGGTCTGTATATATCAGCATTCTGTGAGTTACAGGTGCCCCCTGCTGTAATTTAGTACTAAGAGGTCAGTGGGGTGGATTATGTGGTGCCCCATGTAGTATTTAACTTTGAATAGCTCATAGAGCAATTTTTGAGATTTCTGAGCGGTCACAGTGATGGAAAAAATTAAAGCCCACTGTGTCAATTTAGGGGGTACAGAATGATACACTATGGAATAAACCCCTGTCACGTGTGCAAACGCCCCAAATGAAGTTCAACCAATGCAACTATCATGCAGACAGTGCTTCCATGCCTTTAAAAATGGGCTAGTTTGGGAGACATTTCCCAGTTTTTGGAAGCAGCTGGCCTATTTCCCCTGTCAGGAAGGATGCAATGCCATGCCCAGAGATTTCTTTTGAGAGAAAGAATGGGGAAATACTTCAACATGAAACTGAAGCAAAACATCAAACAAAACCCTTCCCTGCCCATGCAGCGATTTCTTCCCTTCAAGGCACTTCACAAGGGCCTGCATCTCTTGCGAAGAGTCACACATCTTCTGCCACTGCAGCTGAGCTTCAATAATTGTTCAGGGTGAGATGGAACCTTTGGCCCTTAGACGGGTAAGCCGTGGTGTACATTCCTGTTGTGCAGGGTCAGCAGAAGCCACATCATGACAAAATCTCTAAAGTTTTGTGGAACTGCTGATGCTTGTTGTGGTTCTCCCAAGCCACATGCAAAACCTACCTCAGGCCACTCTGTGCATAATAACAACACATTCTCTTTGCTAGAGCTATCACACAGATAAGCACTGTAAGGGCTTTGTCAGATCTTGTGCTGGAAGCTAAACAAATGTTAATAGGCTTAGTGCTGTTCGGCTTAGCAAAGCAGTCACATGTTAAGGCAAAAAACCTTCTCTGATTGCCCCTCGCCTGGACTGTGACTTGCCACTAGAGCAGGGGTCAGCAACATTTTTGGGCAGAATGGCAAAAAAAAACCCACAACCTTGACTTGTAAGATATTGGCATGCCAGGGATGGATGAGGGGGACCCACAAGGGACCCAATCCTTGTTATGACAGCGCAGCCCCAACCCCTTCCCTCCCATCCACCCCAAGTCATGCACTCACCACTGGCAAAAAGCCTGGCCAGGGCTCCACAGACCTCAGCGCAGCTGCTTGCAGCCTCTCTACCACCTGCTGCAAGCAGCCCAGGCTCTGTGGCCAGTGGCAGAGGCCTGCCCAGAGCCCAGGCTGGCTGTGGCATGCCAAGCAAAATGGCTTCATGTGCCATCTCTGATACATGTGCCAGGGGTTGCTGATGCCTGCACTAGAGGCTTGGTGAGCAGAGGCAGGACAAGGAGCTAGGGGAACAACAGGCTTTCTGCTCCCTCAGGGCAGAGCAAGTGCTTCAGCCCCAGTTCCTGGAAGCCATGGTGCTTCCTACTTTCACTCTGACCAGCTCTACTTCCCACCAGGAGCAGAGCCAGGAGGGTTTGAGCACAGAAGGGAACCACATCCCTGCTGCGCCCAGACCTGGCTCCATTTTCTGCTGGGAGTAGTCTCAGCTGGGTCTGAGCAAGAGTGGAGCCAGGTATGAGCAGCAGGGATCTGATTTCCAGCCCTCCCCACTCAGACCCAGCTGACCACTCCTGGAGGGGAGCAGAGCTGGGTCCAAGCAATGTGGTTCCCTCTCCAGTGTGGACCCAGCTGGCTCTGCTTCCAGCAGAGAGGGAGCCAGGTCTGCGCAATGTGGTTCCCTTTTGTGTTCAAACCCACCTGGCTCTGCTTCTGGTGGGAAGCAGAGCCAAGTCTGATCAAGATGGTTCCCTCCCTAGCTCAGACCTGGCTGGCTCTAACCGCCCTGGGAGTGGAGCTGGTCAGAGCCAACAACAGTGGGAAGCACAGCAGGCCCACTTACTCCCAGGATCCTGGAGGACTTCAAACTTCAGCAGAGAAACTGTGAAGAGTGGCCACAAGTTATACAACAGGAGCAAAATTAGGCAGATTTGAGATAACCCTCCGCTGGAGTGGGGTAACATTAAGCTGAATAGAGTGCTTTAAGCCACTTAAAAGGTGTTTACATGCAGGCAGTCCACAGGGTAAGAGCTCCAGAAGCCACTTGAAGTTACTGTGCAACAAGGCCCTAAGCAAAGTGAGCAAAGAGGAGAATTCTGAAGGACACACAACTGCAGACACCTGCTCTGACTTGTGCACACAATGCTAGTTCCTGTCTGTCCTGAACCGTTGAGCAAACCAATTCTATATTTGTCAAAGTGATGCCTAATAGTGGCTATAACCATCCTCCAACAAGGCCTGTAGTTTCCCTATCCTTTGATGCTGCGGTACCCTCAGGCATTTGGACCACAAGGACTGTTGCAAGCTGGGAACTGTACTTTCTGTGTCCTTTTCTGCAACTGAGAGGGGAATGAAGGCTCTGTCTTTTTCGAGAACAAAGGCAATCCTTGTACCTCAAGGAGCAGACAGCTGCCAGAGAGCTGGCATAGCAATTCCTGCCTCAGCAGTGTAGCCCCCCCCCCCCCCCCCCCCCCCCCC
>NW_017729014.1:5160782-5169834 GCF_001723915.1 Gavialis gangeticus
TTCTGCACTCTCTCGATATTATTCCACTGGTTCTCATTGGAAGTAACAGCTGCCTTAGGGAAACACAGTGGTCCCTACACCTTAGGAAGCTTGGCGCAACAGAAGAAGAAATGTGAAGAGCTGATGTACCACCCTGCTGTGCCACCTGGCTGTAGCACAGCTCTGTCCTCAGCTGGACCCACCAGGAAGCAGGCAAATGTCACAATATCCCTTGGGACAGCAAAGCTAAGGGGGAGGCCTGTGCATGAAAAGCAGACTGTCCAAGAGCAAAGCAGGGCTCCACTCTGCTCCCCAGGAAGCCAGTAGGAGCAGAGCTGGGCCCATAATGGGCCCAACTGCATCAGTCTCACCCCACCCTCATGATCACAGGCTCTGAACTACCTTTCCTAATCCCATCACAAACTTCATTATACAGCCAGGACTTCAAGGTGTGTGCCTTGTTCCTCCATCCAGTCTTCTCTTCCACACAGCAGTAGTCCCTCCCTCCAGGGCATCAGGGGTTCTGCTCCATGCCAGCTCCCCTCTGAATGGGTGGCAGCAGCACCCAGTCCCCACCACAGCCCCTGCTTCCCCCTCACAGCCCAGACAGCTTGGCACTCTTCTTTGCTGGGAGTGTCGTTAGTCAGCTTGTTTTAAACAGCCAGCCTGCTGCACGTGTACATAGTGACACCATCATGCTAGACAAATGACAGTTTTTTTGTCGCTTTTCATCACATGTACAAGCGTCCCTGGATTTCCTCTTCTTGATGGCGCTTGCTGCTGCCCTGCTCTCTCCTCCCCACTCTTCTGACACCTTTCCCACCTGACTTTGCTCCCAGAGTGGCACCTCCTCTAGCAGCTGGTTTGTTCGGTCCCTAAGGAAAGCTTAAATTTATCTTCCCTGCACTTCTCTCTGAGACTCCTTCCCTCTGATTTCACAGAATCACAACTTTTCAGAGAAAGTGTGCAGACTTGCAGTTTGAACTGGTGCCTCAGGGAACCCTTTCTAGCTGGGCTGTAGAACAACATTTGGTTACCATTGTTTCTGGCAGAGTCAGCTTGCTAAACTTCGTAGGGAAACACTGATTTGCGCTGACCAAGAGAGTGCAAAAATGGGGAAGAGACCAGTTCCCAATGGACTTGAGCCTGGGAAACAAAATGATATGGCCTGGCAGGTTTGTTCTTTTCTTTCTAAATTGTGTTTCCAAAGGCTGCAGAGCTCTGCATTGCACTGAAGGCACCTCCAGCACAGCAAGGCTCCTGCACAAACAAAGCGAGCTGCACCTGCTCCACCCTCTGCCATTTCCCTGCCTCCTGGATATATTGCTACAATATTAGGTCTCCAAATGGTGGCAGTCAAGTTTATCAATATGCATGAAGGCAGGTGTCCACAGCACACAAACCACCATCACCACTGTGAGCAGTTCCAACAGACAGAACAAGGACAGACATGGTCATGGAGACAAATTTATCTCATTCTTTGAGATAGTCTCTCAGTGGGTGGAAGGCCTGCACCATACTCACTGCCCATGTTGACCCTCTAGGAGCACAAGCAAGGGGCTGCAGTCCACAAAGCCATCTCCTTGCAGCTTTCATTAGTACCATGCTTGCACACCCGTGTGCATGTGCATAAGTGCATGCACACTTGCACTTGGCACAGACAGAATATGCGCATTTCAAGCCCTAGTTTAACACCATCAAAAACTCCAGGACACGGCTGCTGTTGCACACTCATGGTTTCCAAATCCTTGTCTCAAATTCTAGTTTGCGGCTGCAGAATGGTACAGCTGGCCCTACCTCCAGTTGCACAAGATGAAGAAGCAGAAAGGAGCTGGAGAAGCTGCTGAAGTGCAATCAGGTCCTCCCAGCTCTCTCCTTCCAGGAAGACCCCCACACCAGCCTGTGTTCCAATCAATAATATATTGCTAGAGGAGCTGCAGTGGCATTGATGTGCTTCCAAAAGAAAGAGAAACTTCCATTTAGTCTTTCTGATGATCTATAAAAGGCCACTAGAGGCAGAAACAGCTGCTGGTATAAACAAATTACCGTTCCTAAAGAAGGCGTATTACAGTCGTATGGCATGCATGCAACTGTGTAACTGCCATGCTATTAATAAGGTAATAAAGTACAATTTCTATTGCAGTCTGTTGCTTCCCATGTTAATTTATTCAAGCACCATGTGTCAGTTTAGCTGCATAACTTTAAGGCACTTTTCTCAGTGTGCTCACCTGGCTCATGTGATCTGGTTGTAGGCTTGTATGTCCCTTAAGGAACATCTTGCCTCAACAAGTGCTGTTTGAAGTGGGTTCGGTCCCCTTCCCTCTGAATCAATGCTGAACCAGTGCTCCATTGCTGAAGACATCCCCTTAGGAAACAAGGTATGAACCTGGAGTTTCCGACATGTTGGTGCAAGAACAGCCCCACAGCATTCAATGGAAGAGAGGTGGGGCTGAATTGTGACCACATTCATACTTGTGTACATCTCTGAGGGTGCTACAGATGGATGGAGTTACTCTGCATTTATACCAGATAAAGTAACATAAGAATTGAGCCAGTGAGTTTGCACAGCTGCCTGGCAGGCAGAGGGCCCTTTCCCACAGTAATGCTCCCATCCTGCTCTGATAGGATTTCACTAGCAGGTTGGCAAAGAAAGGAAGCAGGGGAGAATCAAGGCCTAAACATTTTACTCCCTACCCTAACATGTAGCTATCACTGTATGGCCATGACATGGGGTTGTACTTCCTCCCCAGGATGCAGGGCTGCATTTCAGAGGCATGTACAGTTTTACATGATCAATTAATTAAGTAGCACTGAGAAGGGAACTGAGGGATCCTTAGCACATATTATCATCTTCCCATCCACAAAAAGGAGGCATGTTTATTATCTGAGTGGTATTAACACACCGGCTCAGAAGCCCAAGCATAATGCTGAGTATATAAATGCCTCCTAGAAAGTGGGTCAAGCTGGGAACAGGCAATCTATAAGCATAAAGATCTTTGTAAGATGCACAAAGCCCACATTGGGATGCTCAGCACTGCATCTACACATACATCCTTTAGCCTTCCCCTTGTGTGAGCAAATGTAGGAGCTGGTAAGTGACCTTGTTAAAGTGCTTGTGATGTGGTGTTTTGTTTTAGTGTAGAGAGATCTGGCCGACAGTAGTTGCAAACAAGGAACCTAGCTCTAGTGACTAGGGGCCTTTGTATACACCACACCACAGGTAAGGATCAGGCCTGATGCTTGCGTACATGCCATGGGGGTTTACTTCAGTTTAAATTGAAGCCGGGTATTTAAATACCCACCACTTCAATTTAGGGAGAATTAAACCGAAGTAAGCCCCTGTGGTGTGTACAAGCAGCCCAGATGCTATCTTCCTGCTCAAACCAGCATTAAGAAACATACAGCTGTTCTTCCTGAGCTTCAGGGTAAGTGGAAAATACATGTGAAAAATCCCTCAGACCAACTAATTGCAAGTACAGCTTCACCTCGAGATTGTTAGCACTGTTGCGTTCAAGGTGGAAAAAGTAATTTTCTACTGCAAATTGTAACTGCTTTCTTAACGATACATTTGCAATACTGGGAAACAGGGTGACATGTTGTAACACATCACCAAACAGCACTAGGCAGGGAAAAGAGCAGACATCAAAACAGTGAGAATAATACAAGAGCCCAAATCAGCTTTAGAGCAAGGACAGTACCTGTCCTGGTTACCAGAGGCTGTCCAGATCCTGGGAAGGATCATCTTACATTTCTCCCCAGTCACACCTACTGTGGGACTGCAACAAACATGCAGCTGAGACTTTTAAACGAGCATCCACATTCTCCTGAAATGCATTTCCATTACCTGCAGCCCCTGTGAACACTCAGGTCCCAGGTGCCTATGAGTGCTCACCTTTTTCAGCATAGTTTTACACAGTTTAAAGTGGGTTCAGCACCATGCACATGCTCCCTGAGGATGCTGCTGGGGATGTGCTGTTCATTCAACAGCCACAGGGAACTCAGCAGCTCTGCCCCCAGGCATCGCCACCAGTTCTGCAGCCCCTGGGCATGATGAGGATACTTGAACATGGGCATTAACACCCCTAATAGAAGACTGATTAAGAAAGGGCCCATTAAAAAACCCACCATCAATTACTGTACCATAGGTCTTCCCACATTCAGGAGGCACAATATCCAGAAGTATACCTGCCAAGCCTCTCTGTTGACTCTGATGGAGAGGGTTCAACAAGGAGGTATCAACAAGGCAAATGGCTATGTTCCAGGACACACTGGCATGGGGTCCTTCCTCCTATGAGGTGGGCAGGCACCTGCGAGCAGGAGGGGAATTAAAGTATTAGGGCTTGGGACTCATTTGCAAGGGGATGTTTTTATAGCACTGTGGCACTGGAGAAGGCTTAGAAATGAGTGTAACTGAGGATGGGGGCCCCAGGAGCAGACAGGATAAAGGAGCACTGAGAGAAAGAAGCTGGGACAGAAGTATCTGTCATAGGCAAGAGAAGTTTTGGGCAGGTGAGGGCTGCATTTAGCCATAATCCCACCCCCCCCACACACACACACCTGGGAGCATGGGAGAGTGAAGGTGGATTAACACACTCCCTCAGGCCAGCACAAGCACAGCACATAGTCCATCCATGAGCAGACAGACACAGCAGCTAAGGGGCCAAGGCTAGTGTGGTGTATGAGTGATGGGAAACATTAGCGGGGGGAACCTGGATTGAAGACAACAAAGGCCAGAAAAAGGCCAGTGTCTTGGGCACATCAGCCATTTACGGTGGATTCCTATATGACGATTTAGCAATGAATTTTAAAAGAGGGGGGTTGCCATGGCAACTGCCACACTGTGCAGTCCTCCATGCAACTGTAATGGGAAACGCTTTCTGCTCTGTGTGCGTATCTGTAATGCAAACGGTTATGCTCCTCCGCCTGCTTTTTGGGGCTGAATCTCATTTCCCAGGCAACTGACAGGCATCTCCTTCAGGTTCCTCTGCTCGCCAGCTCCTAGTCATCACTTACTTATGTAACCTGTTTATGCTCAGGGGCTCCATCAACCTCCTGGTCTACCTTGTGCTCCAGCAGCCATCACACTGCAGAGGACAGAGCAGAGAAGCTATGGAGATGGCAGGCAGAGCAGCAGACATCAGGCAACTGACAACAAACCAAACACCGAGGTTCCTGATTGTCCAAGGAGATCCAGGTGACTCTGGGGTGACTGTGTCAGAGGCTAGGCTACACTAGGGCTCGCTCAGTCACTCCCAAGAGGAGAACTGCACCAGTACCAAGAATGGTGGCAAAGCACCTAGTGAAGGGAAGGCCTTCAGTAGAGTTTGGAGGGGAGGAGCACTGGGATTAAGCTGACTGAATTTCAATGGATTTTGGTGCCTAATTCCCATAGGCTTAGTGTTCCATTCAGCCCTCATCCTCTCTGCCAAGACTGTCATTGTACTAGCTAGGGGTTCCCTTGGGAAATGCTCTATAACTCTGGTAACAAGTAGAGGAAATGCTTTCCCTACTCACAAATCCCCATGACATCCATACTATTTCCTTTGCTAGAAAAAAAATAGCAATTCTCACCCCCACCTGCAATCCACTGGGTATCCCACCCCTTGGTAGACTCTGAATGGCCCGCCTGTCTGGCAGCGCAATCTACTGAGTGCTCAACGATGCTACTTCTAACATATGGTCTCCCAGCCAAGGCCAGCTTTGCCTCATAAAGTCTGATTATGTTATGTTACATTTAAGGTGAAATGGCAGCTCTTTTTTTTCCAGTGGCTACAAATCCCTGTAGTTCCCTTAGTGCAAAACATTTACCTGTCATTGCCCCTTCCCCCCCACAAAAAAGAAAAAAGAATAGTGGGTTGGATCTTATTATTCTGAATAAACTGGGATTTTTTCCCGTTACAGATGAGGTTACCCTTATCTATGGATGACCAGTCACTTATTTGAAGGGCAATAAATGTATAATCAGTAGTGCACTGATATAACGATTAATTTTCCCTTCCTAATTACCTCACATGCCAACTTAATAGCTTGGTTGCTAACTAAGACTAGATCTTCAGTAGTAATAAAAAAAGAACCAGTCCCTGGGTGGGTGGGGTTTTTGGCATTTCATCTGATTTCCATAATGAATAATTTATATAAAATCTTTATTGGAGCCTGGAGTTACACAATAAATGTTCCATGAGAACATGCTCAAATATTTCAATGTTAATATCTCTCCAGTGATTTTACTGGCAGCTTGAGCCAGACTGGAGCTGCTACATTGCTTATTTACGTAAAATATCATAATCTCACTTTTATTTGCATTTCCAAGGGGTTGTTAGGGTGATAGATTTGGAACACACATGCCCAGCCACTGGAACACAGCTGCGGCTGTTGGTCTAGGGTGGGAAATGAGCTTCAGGATTCCTATGTGCAGCCAAAAGAGGAAATAGTTTTTGGCAATCAGGGGCCATTGCAGCAGAGATCAGCATCTGGGTAAATACCACTGGCATGAAAGGTGAGCATGGGTGTGACTTTTACAGGACCGTTTGTGTGTCTGCTGCTTTTGCTCCTATTGGTAGCTGTGGTAAACCAAAGCTACCTTTGTTAAATTTGAGGTTGCACCTGTTCCACTCAGTTCTCCACTTGGTCTCTTTTGTACTCACCTGCCAAACCTTTGACGTTAAGAAGAAAAATAATGGAAGAGAAAGTAAATATTGGGAGGTATGATTTTCTGTCCCACTCTGAACTAAATAGTGGCTTCCAACCTCTTCACAGGGCTCCTCCACCCCTATGCCCTGTCCATACCATGCCACAGATGGTTATTTGTGAATTACTTAAGTCTTGTTTCCCAGTGTATCCATACACACCCAAAAGGGGTTTCCTGTTACTGGTCACGGAGATGCCAATCACAAATCTGGCTTGGATAAAATCACCATTCCCCAGGATCCTGCCCCATGCCTGGAAGGTCAGTGATTAGCCTTCAAGCATAACAGTCTGATCTCTGCACAGAGTCTTTACCATGGCTCCTTCCCATAGCCTCTAACAGCTAGGAGTCTTGGTTTATTACTCCACTACTATCAAAGTCTATTCTGATTCAAGACAGAGGGGAGTTTGACAATTCAAAGAGTCCCTTGGCTCAATTCCTATCTGCTCAACATCAGTAGAAACTGCCCATACAGGATTGCCTCACTAAAGCTTACACAGTTCCCATTTCCCTGTAGGTAATTAACCAGCAGCTGTCACACTCACCAGGACACCACATTCCTACAATGTGCAGCTCTTCTGCACTGGATCTCCACTCGAGTTAAGTTTCCTTTTTTTTTTTTTTTTTTTGTTCTTTCTCCAGCTAAGTCCTACTAATTTTCACCCACCTGGGAGCTGGATGAGTCGCCGTACCGCTTTGCGGCTTTCACAAGCCTGAGCTCCTGTGTGCGTCCGCTCTCCAGGGCAACTGATTCTGTGGGCCCACATGATTTTAACTTCCAGTTCATTGACTGGCACCAATAAGGACAGATTCCATCCCTGTGCCGGCTCCTGCTGTGGACCTCTGGCATTAATTAAACAACCATGAGGTGACCTTTTGTGCTATGTTCTTTTAATGTTTCGACCCATCACAGGTAATTTCCCACTTTGCAACACCAGTCCTGCCAGCTCTTTCTATTCCAACAAGGCTTAACAGGAGCCCTGTTACAGTGTCACATGAATGTGTGGGCAGTGGCATTAGAATCTAAGGGCCTTTTTACCATGTGAGAGAGGTAGAAATGGGCTGTTATTGAGTTACCTTTATCAAATGTCCCTTGGTTACTGAAGTGTTGCACGGCTTTGTAAAAGTGCACATGAGGATTAAGATGAACCCTTTCCACTGCAAGCCTGGTCCTCCATGTACTCAAACCTTGTTCAGATCCACTTTAACACTCCCTTTTTCAGGACAAAGCTAAGATGAGTAAACAGAGCTGGTGCTGAACATCAGCGTAACCAAGCACTTCATCCTAAAGATGGGGAAGTAAATTGCCAAATTGATGAGCTCTCCCTGAGCAGTGCTATTCAAAGGAAGCAGCAAGGCTCAGATTCCAAGAAAGATAAATCTGTATGACACGTTAGTGTCATGGACATATTCACCTTGGGCACCTGCAAAAACTAAATTAGCAGCTCCACATCATGCTCCTCGTATAATACCCTTGGAAAGATGGGTGCTGCTAACTTTCTTGTGGCCTTGCTGTACCACACCAGAGGGCAGGGCAAAATCTCTGCCTGTCATTTCAAGCATAAATTCATCTCAGCCATTGTAATTGGTGTCACTGGGGTCCTCCTTCATTGCTAAGTGCTGTGATGATACAGCAAAGACCATATTCTTTGTTGAGTTAGGTTCCAAACCCTGCTGCAAGGATGAGGATTTACAAACTAGCCAGGGATGCACAAAGTCACAGCAAACAGCTATATGGGATGGGATGCCTGTGGGGGCCCCAACTGTTTCCTGCAAGTTGCACTATAAAGGGCACTGCTTCTTTTAGCAACTGCATCGCCCAATGTAACAAGGCTCAGTGCTGGAGCGACAAAGTCACCTCTCCTGGACACTGCCTGGGCCCCCACTTTGTTGCCCACTCTGGCTTCTCAGGGTCCCACCCTATTCTCTTTCCTGCCACATTTTAATGTTACAAAATTGTCAGGAAGCCTGCCCCCTAGAGAGCAAAGGCAGTTTTGGGATGGTAGGCCCTTGTCTGGGGTTGAGCCCCCCAGCCCAGCCTTGTCTCACTTTACTCTAGCTGAGTACCTCGGCCTGGGATCCACTATTTCAGGACCAAGAGCTCCCAGGCCCCACCTCTGGCTCTCATGGGCTCTGGGCCCTCACCCTTGCAAGCTCTGGGCTTGCACTCCAGTTTTTGTCTTCTATCTCAACCCTCCATTGGATAGTAACAGTCTTTCTGCTGGTTGTGGGATACTGCACCTATGCAACACTCCCTGGGTCACAGCCCTGGGAAGGTCTCTACACTGAGGGCCCTGTGCCTCCCATGGCCTCCAATCCACCCCTTTCAGCTATACCCATTCCTCCATAGATTTCATAGACATTTGGGCTGGAAGGGACCCCAAAGGA
>NW_017729014.1:5170617-5180230 GCF_001723915.1 Gavialis gangeticus
CAGGTGTGGATGCTTTACCCCAGAGTTTGGTGTCATCAGTGAATTTTGGCCAGCCCGCTTCTGACACCCATGTCTACGTCATTGATGAAGATGTTAAAAAGTATAGGCCCTAGGGCAGACCCTTGAGGGACCCCACTGGTCACTGCACACCACGACAATTGACTTCCATCAGCCACCACCCTCTGGGTCCCACCACGGAGCCAATTCCCCAGCCAGCAGATCGTGGTGTGGTCGAGGCCACAGTTTGCCAGTTGTGCCAAGAGGTGCTCACGGGATATGAAGGTAAACCGAATATAAAGGTAAACCGAAAACCATGAGCATCTGCTCCAAAAAAAGGGGCTTCCCTCCCAGGGTTAATTTTGCCCTGCAGAAGTCCTTTCACAAAAAAGCCCAAGGCACTTATCTGATCCTGTTTAAGATGCAGGGTTTCTTCCACACCACCAGCAGCTCAGACTCCTTCCCCTGGACCACCCAACCTAGCTCCTTCCTGGAGCTCTGCCTCCTGCGGCCCCTACACCCAGCTTCCCACACTGGCTCATGCTCGTGCTTATAAGTCTCTTCCTGGGATACCTAACCCTCCACTTCCACCCCCAGGCCTGTCAGTCACCGCTCACACCTGGGATGGGTGGCCATTTTATGCCAGGGATCTTTGCCCACATTAGTCTGTCCCAGTTGAGGGAGAAGGCCAGTTACCCCTGGGCTCCCTTTTACCTTTAGTAATGGGGTAGGAGCCCTGTTACACCCCACCAGTGAGCTCCTGCTGCAAGCAGATGCAGCACCCTATGAAGTAAAAGCTGCAACAGGCAGCTGATAATTTGACAACCTGCTGCAAACTAAGTGGGCTGTGAGCCACTCAGATAGGAAAAATCCAGATTGTACTCTACTACGCATCAGCTTCTAGATAAGGCCTGCTTGTTGCGCTTGAGAGACAGAAAGTTCCAGAGAAATGCAAAATCATAGAGGGCCTGTTTCTTCTCTCTTCCATGTTACACTGATTCAGGTGGCCTATACAGGTGGTCTCATGTCAGCACCCCAGAGGATGTCTACAATGTATCTTTTATCTGAAACACATGGTGGGATGGATCCCATCTCAGAAAGGCAACACTTAACATGGGCACCTTCATACAGCTTCCTTCTAAGCCATCTACTTTCAAGAAGCTTTTTATTTTATTTTATTTTTTTTTGCCTTGCATGGCAAAGGAGCTCTCCTTCCAAGACCATATATCTCTTAATCTGATTTGAATTTAAATGCAAAAGGCATGATGCAAATACAGGGGGAAGATAATTAATCTCAAGAGGCTAGAATCAGGATTTAAGCAATGAGATCATATTAGACGGCTGCATTTTACCTAATTAAGAACAGAAGAAATCCCTTAAGAGTCTGGTACTTTTTCAAAAATGTATCCTGCCCAAGGAAGAGAGCACTGCCAAAAAACTGCCAGCCAGTAACCTAGGAAAATGAGTGTATCTACTGAGCAACGGAGTAGATTGGCAGCAGTAACATGCCCCTAGATGGACACCTGCCAATTCTCTGCTGTCCTCTAGAGATGAGCCCGTGGGTCCCCAGAGTTGAGAGCAAAATTTTGTATGCTTATCCCCTAGCTTCCCCTCTCAGAAAGGAGTAATTGGATGGGGTTGGTTGGGTCATGCACATACTTGACTACAGGGAATCTGGCTAAGCCCAGCCCCTGGCTCCTGCATGTCACCAAACAGACTTGGGCTGCTGCTTGGTGTGCCAAGCAGAACTGGAGCCAGCAGGAGAATAAGAGGACAGAGCCACTAATCTACGCAGAAAATGAGTGGTCCTCCTTTGCTCCAGATGGAGTCTGTCTAGTCTTCACTGCAGCTGGGAGGGGCAGTCGGATGAACTTCCCAAAAGTATGTGTCAATACTGCTCTCCAGTCACCTGAAGAAGAGACTGCATGCTTAAACATTCCCCCTGGATCTTGGCGAGCTGAGGTCAGGGTGGAGGGGAGGTGCAGCCCTTTTAGAGCCAGTTTGTCACTTAACCTACCTGCCTGCTCTGAAAAACACCTGAAATAGCATTGCAGGGGTCTCACTATATGATTGTTTTATAAGTAAAACCACAGCTTTTCCCTCACTTCCATCCTTTCACACACAACTCAGGATCTGAGAATCAAGCTGAGGTCTTCCTTCTCACCCTCTGCAACCAGGAGTGAAGACTTCATGGGTTGAATGAGGCACACCATAACCCCTCCACAGCCCTTTTGCCACCTATAGGCTTGGACAGGCGAGAGTGAATGGAGTGTAGCAACCAGCTCATGGGAGGACTCACAGAGAGGAGCAGAATCCAGAGCTTGCTCACTCTTAGCTGTGTCAGTTCAGCAAGGCAAAGGTGATCAAAAGTTCACAAATACTGGAGGATGGGGGCCAGAGGAGAACCTCAGGTAGACACAGAGCAGTACAACCTGCAGGAGACAATTGAGGCAGCCAAGCTATGAAGTAATACCATTTTTACACAGTCACTTTCCAGCACAGAATCACCCTGGCTAGGGACAGAAATTACACATAAGCCAGTATAAGTGATTGGAAACCAGTTCAAATCTGTAACACAGCAGAAATTCAGTGTACATAAACCACTTTCAACATAGCCAAAACCAGTTCAAGGTAAACCTGGATGGTTGTAGTATCAGACTTAAATGATTTAGCTTAAATTAGTTTATTGAACTTCTGTTCCACATTCCCTCCAAATTCAAGTTAACTCACCATCCCCAGCATCCCAGGATTTTTTGCACCCCCTTGCAAACCCACCCTTGCAGGGTAGGCAGTCTAGCCTTGACCTAAGTTGTCTGCTCCAGCTGAGCAGGGAGGTGTGCTCTAGTGCCCCCAGTTTCTGGCCTGGGCCACTACAGGAATGTGTCTGCATTTCCAGAATCAAAAGTGAATGTCTGTTCACTTGCTTATCAGTTTAATCTATGCAGTTTAGACTAACCTGCAAAGATTGAATCGATTCAGCCACAGGCTTTTTAACTGTCTGTAACTTAGCCCCTACAAAAACAAAATCCTTCCTTCTAAAGCTGGGTGCCCATCTGCAGGCTCCCACAAGCTTGTTATGCAGAACAGTGAGGGCAAGGAAAGGGACATATTTGAGGGCAAGGACAGGGAGTTCATCTGATACGACAGACAACACAGCAGCCTCGTTCCCTGCTCTCAGTGTCTTGGCAGGGGTGCAGAGCTGAGGCACACTGCTGCCTAGGCATATTCAGCCTGCAGCTGATAGGATTTTTGTGAGAAGGGGAGTTTGTGATTTTAGAAGGGCCATAAATTCATGCCCTCCTGTAATGCAGTAACACTTTTCGGCGCTATTACTAGAGCAAAGAAAATGGAGTTATCTCTTCAAGTCACTCAGGACTGGCAAAGATGCTGGCATAAACAGGATAATGAACATTACAGACAGCTTATATGTTTCACACTGACTGTTGCCTTAAATATTTAAGGAGCAACATCCCTTTCACAGAAAAAGAGAGAATATATATCTTAAATTGATGAGACATTTTCCTCTGTGCTTGGGGAAAAGGGAGCTCTACATAGGAAACTTACCTTAGCATTAACGGGATCTGGAAACAGATTGAGTGTGATCCTACATACTGACAGGACATCAGAGTCCCTGGTGTCTCCCCTAAAAACCTTAGTGTTTGAATTTCTGCCCAGAAATCACAACCCCCTGATCTGATCTGGACTAGATACCCTGTGCTGGGCACTATTGGTTGTCAGTACCTGGCAATCAAGGCATCTGATTACTACTAAGCATTAAAACTGTTCCAAACTCTTCTTTTCTTAATCTTAAGAGCACACTGTAGACATGCACAAGACATGGAGAGTGCAGAATTTCATTTCAGTAATACTGCTTGGTGTTTCTACTCTCTCTTTGATCAGCATCTCTCAAAGTACTTCATGGGCCTCAGAATTTTTCTAATCTACACAGAGGCACATTCAAGCCCTGCATGATATATAGTAATGCTGCTGCTGCCGCTGCTGTTCATTATTTGTACTAAAGGTACAGGGAACCTGCACATGGAAGCCCCAGATATAGCTCACAGACAGGGTGCTGCTCAGGCACAGAGCAGCTCTGGTAAGCCACAGCCTAGAGGATGAGACAGACTGAAATTGGGAGGGATAACAACATTACAGAGACATGGAGGGCCTTGTCCAGGGTCACACAGCAAGTCAGTGGCAGAGTGAGGAATGGGAATTGAGTCTCCTTAGTCCCAGGTCACTGCCCTGTCTGGCCACACTGCCTCCCTGCCAGAAGTAAGGTATAGGGCCAGGAACAGAAAAACCTGGAGCCCTAATCCACAGTGCCAACTCCAGTCACCAAACCCCACTCCTGTGTCCCACACGGACCTAGGTACAACACCCAAGAGCACCCGTAGTTAGCCACCTGCCCTGCACACTCTCTCAGGGTGCCAGGAAGAACACTGGAGTCCTCACTCTCCAGTCCAGTCTCCAGCCACTGCACAACACAGTCCACAGAGAGAAGAGTCCTTTGTACCTCCTCCTCCATACAAAGGCCAGTCATGAGAGCTCTGGACTAGTGCCACAGACAAGTCACTTAATCTCCTGTGACTCAGTTTCCCCATTGGTACAATGAAAATAATGCTGTTAACCACCTTTGTAATGCGCCCTGCAGGTCTCCTGATGAAGATAATTATAATAATTGCTATTATTACAATCAAGTTCACAATTTAATTGCAGCAGACTTAATTAAGACTACAGATTCCAAATATCTTCCCAGGGGTCCCTCAAATAATTAAAGTACATCTTGGTGGCTTATTTTAACTGCAGATCCCACTGGGAGGCAGAGGACCAAATAAACAAAGACTAGAAACAAAGTCCTGTGAGGGCCCAGTTCACTGTCTCAGGCTTGTTATCTCTGTCCTGAAGATAATGAGCCTAGCAGGAAGCTTTGGGACTGACTTTAAAAAATGCCCCACTAGAGACAAGCAACCTGCATCCCTCTAAAGGAGCCCTGGATATCTTTAAAGCAGCAATCACCATTTTAGCAGAATTTAATAAAGTCCCACATGAAATATTTATGGGAGTGTGTGACTACACTGCTTTGCATTCCACCTGAAATGCAACAGACATAAGTTTCAGCGGGTTTTTTTTCCTTCCCTGATGATGAACTGAAGGAACAAAGCTGAAGGAGAGCGACCTAAAGTATCAGGCAAAGAGGGAGGCACAGCGGACAGTAAAGAGCCTTGCCATGCCATGGAACTACTGTAGGCCAGCAGCTTGCTAGCTGGAGGCATCACAGTGAGGACCACTCAGACAGCAAGGAACAACGCAACGTGCTCCACAAGGAATGACATCACGTTGCATAGATAGGGATGTGGGAGGGCAAAGAACTAGGTCTTTACCTGTCATAAATCACATACCACCACTGACCTGGCCATTCCTTGAGATAACTGTGCCCCTGAAAATGTGACATCCGTTGGAAACATAGAAATGTAGAGCCTATTAGAAACATTTCCATAGAATTGTGCATTGCATTGAAAACTGGATGGGCAGTTCTACATAGAACCAATAGCTAATAAAATGAAGGCAGCCCCAGCAAATATGTAAAGCCTATGAAAAGGTATAGTGGAAATGGACCAACAACTCATTAGCTACATCTCTGAACTCCTTAGATAGCAGTTTATTCTCTTATTAACCAGAGCTGCAAAATCACAGATTCAATACACGTAAATCATTTTGTATTGTACCCACTTGTACCTTTATATTTTTAGCTCAGTGGAGATATCATTATTTGGGCTATTCATATTGTTCATGCACAGCTTTATACAAATAACAGCCCTGGCTTGCTTTCACTCTCATATTTAGGTTTACTTAGTATGCATTTCAAAAAAGTCTTCCCTGTGCAGCCTGGCAAAAATAATTTTCCATCCTCCACCCACACAGAGTATTAGAGATGCTATGTCAGGGATCAGATCAGCTTCCTTCCAGTCCTGTGGGTCATAGGGGAATTGTCTGTGCATCACAGTCCTGGTCCTTGCTACCTATGTGCACACCGTCCTTGGGGAAATGTTTGCCCAAGCAGTCTGCAGATCCCTGAAGATGCCATGAGCTGCAGCCTTTATTTTCTACTTGAAATCACACAAGTGGAGAAATAGGTTATTCTTTCATTTGGTTTCTCCTGTCACCTCACAGAACATCATCATATGTCTAAATGCCACAGCACACAGGGTCCTTCTCTCCATCCCTGATGGGGCTAACTCCTGGATTTAGCTAAGGAGGGCTGAGACAGCTTGGTGAGAGAAATCCAAGGTGCTTGCTAAAATGTCTGAGTGGCAGTATTCTTTTGCTATGTGTATTGGTCTGTCCCTGAGGTTCCAAGCTCTTTACAAACCCATGATCCATATTAAGCCTGGTTAAGGCCCAGTTTCCCCTTCTGTGACTGCAAGTCACATCTGTCATACCTGCAAATGAATTGTGTGCACAGCCAGGGCGCTCACACCTCCCCCTACCGAATTTATGTCCTCAATTAAATATGGGGAGACCAGGGAACATAAGGGTGCAAGTTGTATAGGTTTAAACAGCAGTTAAAAAGGGAGGAAGGTGCCATATCATGATACCTTCCACTAATCTCTATACCTGTGTAAAGAACCTGCTGGAATTATGCCAAAAAAGCATCTGGATAGCAAGGCTGATGGCTGATGACTGTGAGGTGCTACAAGAGCCCTGCTCTTTTCCTCTCTAATTTGGTTCCTGTGCTTTAACCAGCACTCCAACACAGAAGCAGGCTCTTGACATCTTTTATGGCCATGAAAAGAATGGCATAAAGAGCAGTAGATTAGTATTTCCAAAGAGCAGGAATATGCCCATTTTCAGCAGGATCTAGGATTGCATTATGCAAACCTCCACCAGAACCTGTGCACAAAGGGACTGAAAACACAGCTGCCTTGGAACTGTAATACCTGTTATTGAGATTGCTACATCTCAGCCATCCGGACAGATGAAGATGGGAAGTGACAGTCTGTGTTTACATCCTCAAAGCAAAGCCACTGAGGGCTCTCCAAACACATGCTTACAGCACACTCCTTGCAGTGACAGTCTGAGACTCAGTGCAAGTGACCTGACATGATATTCTCAAGCCCAGAGATGTCACTCAAAGCAAAAAATATAAAGTGGAAAAGCTGTCTTCATGCCCAAGCACCTGCGTTCCGTTTTATGAAGACATAATAAGCAGAGGGCAGGCAGGAGGCAACATGCAAGTTTGCAGCCACTGTGGTGATTGTGTTTCTAGAGTACTTCGCAACCCAGAGGATTCCCTAAAGCTTTTGTGTTAAATTCTATTTATGGGTGTGCACAGAAGAAGAACTAAGGGGCTTATCACCTGCAAGGAAGCAACTGATTGCAGAGATTAGATGCTGCTACAAAATAATTATTTTGCTTACAGCTGAAGTGCAGCTACTGCTGGAGTGGAGCAGGGCAGCAATTTAATGACTGCACTGCATCTCTACACAGCAATAACATCCCATCCAGCTGAAGCTGCAGAAGGAATAAGGGAGGCAGAAGGTAATTACGTGAGTCTGAATCTGCCCAGGACACTGGGGTTCTCTTTCCTACCCTTGCGAAAAAATTATTTTAATGAATCAGGGCTGTAATCACACCCCTGGGGGGTTGGAGAGAGGTCACAAAGGCATATTTGCATATTGAATGTAGAGGAGCATAATGCCCTGGCTCCCAGTCCTGTAAGTGTAGCTGCCAAGCTGATCACTCAAGTGCTACCACGGCTACTTCTTTTCAGACCCAGCCGCAATGAATATGTGAATTCACTAGAGTCTGGAACAAGGGGCGGTTGCCTTAGCAAAGTCCTTTCCAGTGGAAGACTGGCCCGGCTGGTTTAACAGCTGTGAAGTAGACCTGGGAGGAAAGCAGTTATATTCCTGTCTTCCCAAACCCTGCCCTGAGGACCCCACCTATGTAACAGTCACCACTTCTACATCTGGGATGGGGAGATACACAGCTCTTTGCAGAAAACCCCTTGCAAGAGGAGGAACAGGGAGAAATAAAACTCCTTGCTGGATGCAGCCTGATTAGTTGATGAAAGAGACTACATTATGTGGCTGCATGTGACAATGGTAAACCAGACTGCATGGCTGAAGAGCCTTGCTTTGCTCTTTTCCTTTGGAGTGCATTCAGCTTTAATTAGCTTGTTATATCTTGGGGAAGCAGTTAACCAAAGCCATGCTCCTGCAGTGCTGTAACCGCACTCCTGTAAAATGTCCAGGAAAGATCCACCTGTCAAGGAAAATCTTTTCTGTTTTTTTGTTACTTGCAGTGACCAGACACTGCCTGGCTCAGCTACTTCTCCGTCTCAGATCGGTGACCAGCAGTGGGTTTTACCTCTTATGCATCTGTTTTGGCTGGCTCGAGTCCTCAGGGATATGACTCATCTTCTTAGCAATTGGTGTTCTTGAGAGCCAGGAATTAAACTACCGAGGTTTTCCAAACTTTTTTTATTGAATTTTCACAGGATAAGCCATAGAAGAACAACAACAATTAATCCACGGTGCCAGGGAAGGAGCAAGGCCACATGGTAATTATTTCAAAGACAGTACAGGCATTTATAAAGGCACTGCTGCAAACACTTGCTAGCAAGCACTTTGCTCTCAGAGAAGCCCCATTAACACCCAACAATAAGCCAGATTTGAAGCCTTGTTTGTAGCCAGTTAGGCACTGAATGTGCGAAGACATGTACCTGTTTAACTTGAGTTCAGTGGAACTTGTCCACAGGCATAAGGTTAACAAGCTTGTAAGTCTTTACAGAATTGTGGCTTACATCGTTTAGATTCTTTTCATACAGACACTGTCAGGAACAATTAAAATCAGTCCTCCTCAGAACCCCACCATTCCAAAACAGTAGGCTAAGCTTCCTCAAGACTCCATAACTGCTACAGCCTGGATGTTGGTCTGTTCCCTTTAACCAGCTGTCCCCCTTTTTGGGGGAGCATGTGTCCCATAAAACCATCTGGGTATGTTGATCACCCTTCATCCCACAGGGACAGATTCACTTCTGGCACAGCCCATCCAGCAAGCTCAGCAGAGGGCCATACTAGAGCATCAAAGCAAGCAGCATTTGCATCATTTCTTAGGGCACGTCCACACATGCAAGCATGTGCGCTTGCAGCAGCTCAAATAGAAGCAGTTCAGATTTGAGCCGGGGCCTTTTGCTTCAGCACACGTGCTCAGACATGCACTTTGGTGTGGAGCAAACTGTGTCAAAATAACCCTGCCTGGCTCCTCCTGGATCTGCAGCCAGGGGGAGCAAGAGCCCAGGGCCATAAAAAGCCACCCTGGCAAGTAGCTCAGGGCGACTAGCTCTCAGGAGCTTCTGGGGCCCAGCCAATTGGTACGTGGGGACACTTCCCCTTGTGCCAGCTGGACTGCTGAAGCAGCCCTGAGAGTTCCCTGCACCCTCTACCCACTGCAGCAGTCTGGCAGTGGGGGCTGCTGCCTGGCTGTGACCTGCTGTGCACCTGCCAGACCCGGATGGGGACTGCACAGCCAGTAGAGGCATCTGCCTCTCTGGGCCAGCTGCCAGTGGGCTATGGCTACAGAGTTGGCCTTTGTGTGGCACTACTGCCAT
>NW_017729014.1:5180383-5180854 GCF_001723915.1 Gavialis gangeticus
CTCTGAGCAAACAGGGTCCTGCCACTGGCCTCCCTAGCAGGAATTCTGGTGTTCCCTATTGGAAAACTGAAAAATCCCTGATAAAAAAAATCCCAGAGTCACTCTGTAAAATACCCCCAAATCCATGTTCCTCCACAAGTAAAACAAAAGACCACTATAAAGAGGGAGAGTGAGACAGAGACAGCCATCAGTTGGACAATGTTTTATTGATATATCTTACAGTGTTAAAGCAAGTCTCTTATCATAATAATAAAGTGAACTCTAAATACATTTAATGAATTCATGAATACATATTTTGATGCCCTCCCACAGGGTGAAGGCCCCCACACAAGGGGTTCAGCCCCCCAACAGGGGGTTTTGTCCCTCACACAAAGGGCTATGGCCCCCCAACAGGGGCCAAATGGCCCCTGCAGGGGCTACCACCCCCCACCCCTCACACAAGGCCCACATGCCCCACCCAAGCCCCCTGAT
>NW_017729014.1:5180959-5181187 GCF_001723915.1 Gavialis gangeticus
TTGCACCCCTAGGCCCCCAAGGCTACCCCCACAACCCCAGGCACCATCACATTAAAAAAAAAAACCCAGAAAAAGAACAGAAAAAAAATGGGAAAAAAAAAAAGCCTCTGCTTACCTAAAGTACCCTAAACGGGTACTTTGCGTCAGTTTTCCATCAGTCCCATGGGATGGCCCTGCCCACTATAGGCCAGGGAGGCCTGGGTGAGGGAGATTCCTTGCCCTCCATCA
>NW_017729014.1:5182711-5183067 GCF_001723915.1 Gavialis gangeticus
GATCCTCCGGGGTCCCTTCCAACCCAAATGTCTATGAAATCCATGAAAACCTTAGAAGCAGGGGAGGGGGGACTCCAGGGCCTCCTGGCAGAGCCCTGCGCAGGCAGCACAGGACAGCAGGAGGGGCAGCAGGGCCCGGCCTGGGGCCACTGGGGCTGTCACCCTGCCCTGCTCTGTGTGGGCGGGGCCCCAGGCAACCAGATGGCAGCTGCAGCTGCCAGTAAGTGCCAGGGGGTTTTTTTGGTTTTTTTTAAAGTATGGGGTGGGGGGTAGGGATCGGGGGGACTTGGGAGGATGGGGCCAGTTAGGGCAGGGGTCAGGGTCCTCAGGGGGACTGGCGGGAGGGGGGGCCAACC
>NW_017729014.1:5183381-5197998 GCF_001723915.1 Gavialis gangeticus
CCCCCAGCCTCCCCCAACCCCTTACTCACCAGCACTGGAGCCCTGGTGCTGAAACATGCAGCCTGGCTGCCCAGTGTTTCAGCACCAGTGCAAGGGGCCAACCACAGAGACACTCTGGCAGCTAGAGTGTCTCCATGGAGGACCCAGCCCCTGGTTTCCTCAGGTCCAGGACCGTGCCCTGCTCCGCTTTTTTAAACTTCAATTTTTTTAGACCCCTGGATATCATTTTTTCGTTCCCACATGTGTCCATTGCCCTGCCTCCAAGGGGTTTGAAGCGGGGCAAGAGGCACGTGTGTGCTCATCTGGATGCGCCCTCAGAATTTTACTGGGAAACACAAAAAGATTCATGACCACCAGCCCCTCACAGAGGCACTCCCTCACGCTCCTGCTCTGGATGCACCTTGGTACTTTCATTCGACAAACCTCACTATTGACAGCTTGGGATATAGTATTAATAAATTATTTAAGGCAACTCTAAATCCAGCACTAGTTCACAGACCTTTCCCCACTTGTGCTCCCAGTCGGAACTGTTGCATCTTGCTGAGGTTGGAAGGGATGAGCTAGGACTTGTCTTTCTCACTTTCTTTCACTGGCACAGAGAGGTTGTGTTTGGGTTACAATTCACTGCTGATGAAGGCTTGGTTTCTATTAATGGAAGCACTTCATGTTAGTATTAGGTTTCAAACAAGGGTTGGGTTACTTGCTTTGGGGTGTTTTGTTTACTTGTTTCAATGGTTCCTGACTCAGCAAATGCTGTGGGTTCATACTCAGTTTGTCCCAGAGCAATAGAAAGACCTCCTGAGAAGTCCTTTTATACTAATGCAGAATCTAGTTAGGCAACCTTCTACTTTCTGCTCTTGTTAAATTTCCATATTGCTTATTGCTAATGTCACTCAATAACAACTGTGATCAACACAAACTAAGGGCCTCCTCCTGGGACATTCTGGCATGTCTACACATGCACTTTACTGCGTATTAACCTATTTCAATGAGCATTAAAGCATCACTGAACAAAACCGTTCTCTTTACTTAATGCACATTAAGACAGACTAATGCACATTTTCCTAGCATCTCACACTGGAGGTACTAGATTTAATGTGCATTAACTAAAACGTGTTAATATACATGTAGACACGCCCTTTGTGTGGGCTGGTCACCCAATCTAGTCTGGTGAAAGTATTTTAAAGCAGCCAGCCTGATGACGTAGTGCTGTAGTGGGGTTGCCCATTCTTGCAGCTGAGCTGCAAGTCTCATGGCGCTTTAATACTCTTCTGGAGGCTGCAACCCCCATAGTCCTAGGTTAGTTGGGACTGCTTTCAGAAAATTTCTGTTCCTTGTGGCTGTAAAGGGAAAATCTGGAAGAAGTGCCCTCAAGGCTTCAAAATCAACAGGCAAATTAAAAAAACACCCTAATGCATTATTCTAAAGCCCTGTGATTCTTGAGTCAGTCTCTCTTTTTGTGGGGTGCAGGGGAGGACATTCTCATGATCTGGTGACATGTGGGGCTGGTTGGTAGTGCTGGTGGAGGTAATGAGATTTATGGGCTGCAGGACTAATTCCTTTGTCAGTAGTATGTTCTGAAGGAATTAGCTGAGGAGTAGCTACAGGTAGAAAAAGGCCTTTCATTATTCAATGTTGGATCTTAGCTAAACAGTGCCCTCATTGTGCCAGCATTTTGACGTCCTTTTCTGCTCAGGAAATGGTTTGTCTGTTGTTCTGATTTTTTTTTTAATCTAAGCAGCTGGAGCTCAGTTTTTGCCTCAGATCCTACACTGAAACATGCCTTGTTTCAGGCTGTTCACCTGGTGTTAGCTGTGATTCAACTCAGAGAACTAAGTGCTGTGCACCCTGTGGGGTGGCCCTCCAGACTGCCGAATTTGAAGTCTCTTTGCCCTTTTAAGTGCACTATTTTAATTGAATAAGCAAAGCACAGACATCCTAGTGCCTAAGCATAGAAGGAACCATCTGGGATTTCCCCTTCTTTTCTTATCTGCTCCCTTTACAAAAACCCCACATTGCAGGGTCCCTTCTGGTGACTGAAGGCTGATGCACCTCTCTGCAGAACCCATCCACCCCACTCTGGGCATCAATCACAGGAGGTCTCTTGAGGACTGTTTCATTCCCTGAGTCACCTTCCAGGGGAAAAGGCTATTTGCTCAGTACTCTGTCTCTCACACAGCATCCCCCAGGAACCTTCAGTAAATGCCATGTATTGCCCATGTATCGCACCAAGTATACCAAGCGGCACTCACCTAAGCTTCCTCTGGGTTCCCCTGTAAGTTAGCTGCACCTCTTGCCTCCTGCTCAGAAGATGGGGAAGCCCAGCATGGTGACACTGAAAGAATCCATGCAGGCTGTTAGTAAAAAAAAAAAAAAAATCAGCCTCCTCCAAATGCATACTTCCCAACCTCAGCCTGCCACTACACTGCTACAGGACATCCCATCCTTTTTCCATAGAATTTCTAATTATCCAGTGCTCAGAGATAATGTGAGAGTGACAGTTCATACCAGCAGAGAATCTGATTCAATAACGTCCCATGATTTACAACCATGGTGGACTGGGCTCATATTATTTCTGGGTTGTTATCTGCAATCAAATGTGGTCCGATGGTCTCAGAAAGGATCTTATAGTACCTACCATGGTAACAGGAAGAGTGTTGTTCATTACCAGCCCAAAAACGATCCATGGGGGACCTTGAGATGGGCTTCCAGGAATCTCCCTACAGAGACCACTAAGCTGGCTTTAAAGAACCCACTACATATTTAGCAACAACATAATATTGATGGAAATTTAATAAACTTCAGCATCAAATATTTATCCCATTATACTGGCTTAAGTAATTTAAGCTGCTGAAATGAACATAGTGTTTTTATTTTTAATGAGCCTTCTGTAAAACAGACTCCTCTGTCATTGTCAGGTGTGTGTGGCACAGAGCTACAGTTTACACAAAGCAATTTTAATCTCCCCAAAGAAATAATGTTAAATAATGTAGAACACTTACTAAAATGTTTCCTATTTCTGGCAGAAAATCTAGACACAGTTAAGTGAGCGCAATGCATGTGAGAATGCTGGATGGGGGTCTCCATCACTGTCTTGCTCTTTTGTATGGCATATGCTGCACAAGAAACTCTGACATAACCTGCACTAAGCAGCTTTAACCTGGAGCCACGTTTATTGCACCAAGGACAGAAGCTACACATAAACCAGTTCAAGTGATCAGAAACTGGTTTACACCTGTAACAGAACAGAAATTCAGTGCACATAAACTGGTTTCAGAATGGCTGAAACTGGTTTAAAATAAACCTGGTTGAATGTAGCATCAGACTTAACTGACTTGGGTCAAATCAGTTTATGAAACTTCTGCTCCAGACCCCTTCCTGGTTCAAGTTAAATCACAGCTCCCTGGCATCCCAGCATACTTTGCAGCCCTGGGCTGAGCTGTCTACTCCAGCAGAGAAGGGGCAGGGGCAGGAGAGGACAGGGACTGTCCCCTCACCCCCCAGCAAACCCCAGCTGGGGTCTGGGCCAGGGAAGGGGGTTAAACTTCCCTTCCCCTGAGTACAGAACTGCCCTGCCCTGCTAAAAACTTGCTGATGGCTGTGACTGGACTACAAATCCTAGAGGCACCTGGAAGCAGGAAGAAGAAGTGATGAGCAACCCTGTAGAGTCCTGCTTTTGTGATTCTGGGCTGCAAATCCCAGAGACCTCAGGGGTAGCAGGAAGAGGAAGTGAACACACAGCCCATGCTAGCTACATGCCAGAGAGCTGTGCTTTAGCACTCCCCAGCTTCTGGCCTAAGCTACTCCAGATATGTGGCTGCATTTCCTGAATCAAAAGTGAATGGCTGCCCAGTTGTTTCTCAAGACTAAACTGATTCAGCCTCAGGCTTTTTGATTATCTGTACTTAGCCCTGATGTTGGAATGTATATTCCTAGACCAAAGGTCTGTAGAGATGGCATCTAATCCACGAGAAATTCCCTAGTACTTTTTTTCCAGCTTCTGTTAAAAGCCTCTAGGGATAAGAGATCCAGCACCCACTTCGGAAGAGATACCTGATGACACATAGGTGCAACATATGCTTGCAAATTGTGGAGAAAGGACTTCAGGACAGCCACTGGCACTGGCACCCCTCTCCAGTCTTTGGTTTGCTATGGGAATTGAACACAAAGCCTGTCATGAAACAGCAGCAACAAGTGACTTCAGGTCATCCAACTTTGGTTCACGTCTGCCACATCCAGTTGCCCTCTCAGCAAGAAACTTAGCTGCGTAGCCCATTGCAATCTCGTGGATCCCAAATCACATGAGGTTTGTTTCTATCCTGTATCTCTGATTTTCAAAGGTGCCTAAGAACTAAAACAGGGCTTGCAACACCAGCTATTGATCCAGAATCAAATCTGAATCAAATTGCACCAAAACCATCATGGAAGACATGGGGCCACATCCTGCCTTCCAACTGAGACCCTCCCACTCCACTAAAAACCTCACCCACCCTAAAGAAAGCCTCTGCCCCACAGAGCCCAGATGGCCAAATTACAGAGATAATAGTGGACATGGAGAGTGACCAGAGAGAGCCAGCCCAGTAAGCTAGTGGCAGAAGTGGAGTCACAATGCAAATAAGCCCAGACTCCTGGGCCAGAGGACATGGAGGATGCTGCAAAGTGGGTGCATTCAGCCTTGGGAGGAGAAGTGCTTCCTCTCATATGTTAGCAAGAACAGATCACTCCAGTTATCTGGTCCCAAAGGATGAAGGAGTGTGACAGGCAGAGAGGAATCACCAAGCAGAGAGGAAGTCGGGAAAAAGGAAAACATTCTGGGGAAGAAATCCTCTTGAAAAATCTCATGGACAAACAGAGGCATGAATGATACTCTCTAGCCATTGCTGGCACCTGCTAATTTTTGGGGCTGTAAGGATAATGCCTGAAATCTCTCAAAACAAAAAGCCACCCTGCAGCACATATTGTCAGGCCTCGGGCCAATATTGCCAGAATCCTAATGAGCTAGCAGAGCATTGATGGGATTTTTAAAAGAGCAATATTGGAAGCAAGTGATAATGAGGAACAAAGGGAGATTCCAGTTTGTTAACTATCACAGAACAATGGAACAATAAGAATCCCAGGAGGAAGCTGGTGGGTAAAGACAGCCTGGCAACTAAGGGTAACACTAACAGGTTGGTGGCTGCAGCTGTACCTGCTTTGAATCAGATCGGGCTGAGACTTAGAATCATAGAATCATAGAAGTCGGGTCGGAAGGGACCTTGTAGATCTTGAAGTCCGACCCCCCGCCTAGGTGGGAGAAAAACTGGACTCAAATGAGTCTAGCCAGGTAGACATCAAGCCTCTTCTTAAAGACCCCCAGGGTAGGAGCCAGCACCACTTCCTTTGGAAGTTGGTTCCAGCTCCTAGCCGCCCTGTGAAGTAGTTCTTGCGGATGTCTAATCTAAACCTACTCTCCAATAATCTGTGTCCATTATTCCTAGTTATGCCAGGGGGCGCTAGGGGAAACAGTGTCTCCCCCAAACCCTTCTGGTCCCCCCTAGTGAGTTTATAGACAGTCACCAGGTCCCCCCTCAGCCTTCTCTTAGGGTGCAGAAAGACCAGTAAGAGAACAAACGGACTGTACCTGTTGAACCAGCCCAGCACAACAGGCCTCTTCTGACAGGGAGGTAAGCAAGGGTGGTGGGGAGGTCATGAGCTTTTAGCACAACATTTCTATAGGTAGCCTACTGGGATAGTCTAACACTAACCTGCTTTCTGGTGTCTGTAGAAGCAAAGACCAATGGGTGGGTAAGGTCTTAGACTTAGGCACTAATGATGTTCAGTTGTATTCTCCTCTTTATTCCCCTGGAGGCTCTGGAGAAATAAAGGATGTGAAATGGCTATTCCCCTGAGAAATAAAAAGACTTTCTTGCCAGTATTGAGCCGCTGCCCTGGAAGTACGGGTTTGTGTATGGGTGAGTGCATGCTGAAAAGGAGGGGTTGCAGATGGGTGGAGAATGAATGGAGAATGGATGCTCTAGGGAGAAGCCACCTGTGTGTCTTGTGAAACCTGCCCATGTGTGCAGAGGCATCATGCCAGGAGCAACTCATCCTTTTTTTTTTTCCCCCAAACCAAAGCTTAGTAAATAAAAAATACCCAAACAATCACTTTGTGCCTTAGACTCTAACATCCCCTGAATTCAGTCTTGCAGGGCACCTGAAGTAGATCTATGAGCATTGGGACTGTGCTTTTGAATCTCAGCAATGGTGGTAACCCCTGACCTAACTGTCCCCCCCAAAAAAGAGACAACAGGTGGTGGCTAGAAGGAAGCAAAGGGGATGCCAATTGCTGGTTTGGCTGCGAACAGAAGATTATCGTGGCTACAGCATGCAACAGCTGCAGCAATGTGAATCCTCAAGGCCCCCCAGCAAGAGAATCGTGCACATACTCAGCAGCCTGGCCACCCACAAGACAGCTAAACAGCTTGACACAGGAGGCAAGTTCCTTTAGCAATAATAAGCTCCGCACTGGGAAGCAGCTGCTCCTTGCCCACTAATAGTTTAGTGCTACACTCTTTCTCCCTGTGTGTCCGAAGGGCTCTGTGGGTGAGTCAGCAAGTGAAGACAGAAAATAACTTTTCCCCAGCTGTGCTGGGCTATTCCTTCTGCTTTTCAGTCCCCTCACTGCCCCCCTCCTGTTCATTCATCTCCATTTCAGAGAACTGTAGCCTAGAACCCAGGAAACCTTGGAGCAGTGTGCTTGAGCTGCTTTTGCTGCCTGTTTCTTTTCTGTAGATTTAATTTCCTGTCTAATACTGACCCCAAGTGTTTGGGATCTGGAATATTTAAAGAGAACAGAGAGCTTTCAAATTAGCCCTCAGGTAGGGGCCTGTGCATATTCCTTTTTCATGTCCTTGTGTTGACAAGGTATGTAGCAGAATTTGCAGACTTGGAATCCGACAGGGCCATGCCATGAGCAATTCCACTATGCCCTTGGACTTGCAATCTCTGGGCTGTCAACTATGCACCTTAACACCTGAACCACCCTAGCCCCCTCAATTGCCTGCTTAACCCTCCAAGGTGACAGGCTCCCTAAAAAGACCATCAGCAGAGTCACTTAGAGTGCTAGTGAGAGCACTGTACCCATAAACTGTGAACAAACAACAGCTGCTGTTACTGCAGATTCCCCCACTTTACACTCTATGCAAAGACAGGGAGATTTGCTGAAATTTCCATTGCATGGGCAATCCTTTCCTACCCACCCCCACCCCCTTTTGGTTTCAGTGTAAATCCATCCAGGTCATTCCATCTCTCTGCTTATCTGTTCTAATTCCGTAAAAAAAAATAAATAAAAGGAGAAGGAGGAAGAGACACAAGAGGGGGAGTAACAAGAGAAATTCACATATAGGTCCTCCAACAGTGGGGGCCATAGGTGTAGTTAGATGGATAGAAGCATTTGAGTAACTCCTTGACCTGATGCAAATTAAACCATAAACCCTTGGAACAAAGGTTTGGGGAAAAATGCAAGCTGGGTGTTTGTCGGACTTTCTTTGCCTAAGCGGAAGCACCTACTGTATTCATCTGGAACAGAAGTTCTGTGCACCTCTGATTTCCAGTGCTTTCTAATAGCATTGCTCATCCTCACAGCCCTGCTCTGTGTGATCAAATAGATTCCTGAAGCAATGATAATGATTTACAGAGGCTCTCTGGGACACTTTCTGCTAGGAGAGATTTACTTACATTTCATTAAATGATTTAAAATAAGCATTGTATGAAGTAATTAAACCAGTTTAGAGGTTATAAAACTGGGGCTGGCTCATTTAGAAGCCCCAAATGTGTTTAGTTAATATTCAGAAAGTAATACACTATATACATGTCAGACTTGCTTATAAAACCAAGTCCTTATGCTGAGTACTGGAGTGTGTGCTAAATAGTTACTGATGCCAAGCACATGAACACAAGCAGAAGCCTGGTATCTTTACATGTCTTGACACATGCTTTGGGGTGGGGGACACTTTAATTAAAGTAGCTCTCAGGAGCCTCTCTGATTTAAAGTACCCTCAATATCTTGTGTATTCAGTGTCCCACACTTCAAAATGGCAGCAGGGGCACTTTGGGTAGGGACAGACACTCAAAAAGCCTGAGCCTGATTCTATCTTTGCAGGTTAGTCTGACCTGCCTAGGCTGAACCAGTTTACAACTGTTTAGGCATTCCCTCCGGACTGAGGAAATGCCGACACATGCCTGCAGTGGCTCAAGCTAGAAGCTGGGGGGTATTAGAGCAGCCCTCCCTTCCTTTACACAATGCTGAGCTGAGCGGGGACTGGCCAGGCCCTGCCAGGACACTCTGATTAGGGAGGGATGTAAACCCCCACCCTGCCTGCTCAGTCTCAGGCTCTTCCCCATTTGCTGCTGAAGGCGTGGGAGTGTTGCCAGCCCCAGGCTAGCACTCTGAGGCAAACGGGGTGTGTGCTGTGCATACATCTGTTGATGATACTGAGCTTTTCAATCTCCCTCTCCCTGCTTTGTCATACTGTCTGCAAACTTGACAGGGAGGGAGCCAGCAAGGGGCTGATAACACAGCGTTATCAGCCCATCGACAAAAAAGCCTCTCTTATTAGTTCAAGCTCTTCTTAAACAGCTTTTTCCAAAGAAGGAACAAACAGACATTACCTGCTGAACTGCTGATTACCTCCAAAAAGCCCTAAGTGGACACTGGTCTGTCTGCCTGTCCCAGTTAAAGTGAAAACACACACATGCCTACCTCTCAGCATTAGCTAGCATACCACATGCCTGGGGTCTGTGGGGCTGGGGTCCATGCTGTGCGAGATGGGAGGGGAAGGATCCCTGCTTGAGCAGCAAGTGGCAGGGTGAGCCAGGCAGACCCTGCTGTGCCTACAGTCTCCGCTGGAGCTCTGGCTAGGGAGCAGACAGGTGGGACTAGTCCTGTTCTCTGGGGTAGACAGCACAGCCCAGGGCTACAAAGCACCTGGGATGCTGGAGGACTCTGGTGTAACTTAAACCAGGAAGGGACAGGCATTGCATAAACCAGTTTAATCCAAATCAACTAAATCTGATGCTACATTCAAAGATTTATCTTAAACCAGTTTCAGCCATTTTGAAACTGGTTTATGTGCACTGAACATATGTTCTCTTACAGGTTTAAACCAGTTTCTGATCACTTAAACCAGTTTCTTTGTATTGTCTCTCCTTAGCCTTTAACTAAAGCTCATTTGACACATTTTAGTTAAAGCACCCCCACCACCATTTTGGAGTGTAGGGATGCTGAATACACGTGATGCTGAGGCTGCTGAAGCATGCTAATTAGCATGCTCCTGCAGACTCAGTTAAACAAGTCTGCTCCACCATATGCTATTTAGCATGTGTCAGAGCAGGCATCAGGCATGTGTATAGGTGCCCTTTGGTTGGCTCACATACATTTAGAGACCTAAAGCAGATAGCTTTATAATCAGGTAAATAACATACTCATTGGACCATGGGATTGTAGGTTGACTATCCTCTTCAAAATGTCCTTTAATGTTTTTGAAAAAGGTAAATTGCATAATAAATCTTCTCTTAGCTTCTCTGTATTGCAAAACTTGCTCTGTGCATTCTTTTCAGTTGCAGTTTAAATGCAGGACTCTCTATAAGGGAAAAACTCAAGCTGAGGCACACGCAAATCTTACTCATGGAGGAAATTTTAAATGCTGTCAGATTCTTCCCTTTTTCATCAGTAACATCTTCTGCCATTTTTGTTTCGGAGGACATCTCTATTTCTAGTGTGAATCACTTACAATAATCAAAATGAAGGCACACCAGATTTGTATAGCATCATCTTGGAAGCAATGTGAGTTCCATAAAAGAGATTTGCTTTAAGGTGGCACTGTCTGCTGCAGGGTCAGATTGCAGATACATGACAGATTCAGTCAGAAGGCCCAAGTGTCCACCAGTTTGGGAAGGGCTGGCCTGGATGCAAACGTTACTGGTTACACCTCTGGTAGGGTAGGATCCATATTATATGAATCCAGATGAAATTTTACCAGGACACAGCATATCTGGAAAAGGAACCCAATTTGCAGACTGGTATTCACAGTTGCTCCCTAACTTTTGTGGCAAGCATCATCCTGGGTGTCCCTAGAGACTGAAAGTAAGTTACCATAGCTGGAGCTAAAGACCAATTTACAGATCCAGAACATGTAGTAGAGTCAGCTTTTCTGAGTGAGGCAGAAAAGAGAGTATGAGCATGCCATGGGCAGAGAGGTGGAAGCATCATACTGGCCATTATGCAGTAGATCCCTGATCGATACCTACTCTCTCTTTGCCTCCCTCAGATGTTGTAAATAAAAAGGAATCCTGACTTTGGCTCAAGATGATTTCTTTCCCACCTTTATAAGGATCGCTAATTGCTTCTTCTGGATTATTACTTGGCTTGGAAAAAAAAATCTGCTCATCCAACACTTAACAGCCATTACATTTACAGGAAAAATTCACTTCTCTGGCTGCTGTCCCTAGCATATCACCAGTGTTTAGCCAAATGAACCCCAAGGGTTATAAACACAAAGATGCTGGTGACTGTGACAGGCAGAAAGAAATATGCTGCCAGGGATTAATTTGCATGTTCCATTTCACAGCCTGCACCTGGTTTCCTGTTCAGGGAGGCTCCCCACACCTGCTAGCCACCCTCTTTTAAGGTGCAAGAGCTCTCAAAACTTTCCATCTCTTCCTTTCCTCCTGACTGCCAGCCAAAGGTTGTAATAAACAGACACTTTTTAATAGCAATGAAAATAAAAGTCCTCTTTTATGTGCAGTCATCAATTTAAAAATATAAGCAAGCTTTGTCAGGTGCTGTTCTGCTTCCTCGATGCGGCACTTCACCACTTAGCAGGCACAATGAAATTGCTCCAAAGGGGACAGTACCCAGAGTGGAGTGGTCTCGAGGGGATCTCCACTGCAGCCTGCTTGCTGTGACACATCTTCTGTGCTGCCCCATGATGTGTCTTCTGCATGGTGCTGGGGGCACCTTGGGAAAACTTGCACATCTGCGGCTGCCAGAATCTCTCTTGGATGCCTCATGAAGGAGAGCCAGTATGATGACTGTACTGGAATGGCTTTGCAAAGGGGTCCAGATCCCCTTGTGCTGCACACACATGGCACCGTGGGAGCACAATTTGTTTCTGATCAGTGTTCTCAAAATGGAATAGTCTCAAAATTTCCAGTCTGTGAGAAATTTCATAATGACATTTCCCACAAGCTAAATGTCCTGGTTTTTGGCCAGCCCTACCCCTGCTACATTTACAAGGCAGGATATATGCTTTCGCTATATAATACAAACAGTCATCTGTATTCCTTGGCTGCAAATGGCAGTATTGTAAAGGAGCAAAGGACACTACAATGTTTTTGGAGAAGAATATGAATTACCTCTCAGCTTCAGAACAAAGCACAGAAGGACTCTTGAAAAGGGCAACAATCTGCAGAAGAGCATTCAAGGCAGGTCTCTGGACCTTTATAGTTTAACTTGGAGACTTCACATTTCTGAGAAAAAAAAGTCTCATTTGAATGTTATCATTGGCAAAACACTAAACTGCTTCTAGGATTTAAGCTGTTTACTTATTTAAGGGCAAGAAGCACAGACAAGAATTGTTACCTGAAAGCTAAGAATCCTAGAAGAAAGATGTGAAGTAGGAACAAAGCACTGATGAGTGCGTGAACAGTTCTGATACCAGCAAGGGTATGGGAAGGTCTCTACGAAGAACGCAGCTCTTGTACATTAACTCTGACAGACTGTTAAGTCTTCATAATGTCCTCAAAACAATAAATCAACAGAAGACAGATGTGTATTTTAGCAGGATGCTCAGAAGTGTCTGTTTGCCAATTCCCTAACCCAGAGCATGCCGAAACCAAGAAGGAGAACTTCAACTGATAAAAATTAACTTTGGATAGGGTCCCAACTGCCTCCTGTTCTAAAAAAAAAGGCATTACATACTTAGATCCAGGTGTCTTATTGCTTTGCTTCACAGGAGTCATCTATTATCATTGCAGTCCTTGAAATTAAAGTGGGATTTGAGTTGCTCGCATAGTTTGTTCCCTGAGGGTTCCCAAAATGAACTGAGAAGCAAATCTGAGTAATAAGCCCCAACTACATAGATGATAACTCTGGCCAGCTACAGTTACAACAGGGAAATGTAGTGGGAATGAACACGTCCGAAGGTTTATAACTGATGCAGACAGAAGGCAACGTTTATTTTTCCCCAAACATCAGCCCACTGGTGGACTCCACAGTCTTACAACAAGGTGATTTTCAGCAGGCTGCTGTCTGCGGGCACTGCAGGGTCGGCCCCAGGGAGTACCCTGCGCAGAGCTGGCACCCACGGAGATCCATGTCCAAAACGTGCTGGACGCTGACTGCGCAGACGTGGCCTTGTTCTCTTCAGCGTCAGCCCCCATTAAATCATTTCTGATCTTCTGAAATAACATCCAAAACGTCACTTTTGGGTTTATCTGATCATAAACGGTCAGTGAGGGAAGGAGCTTCCTTTGGTCTCCTGTTTGGACACGAAAGCCTGCGTCAGGAGGCGTTGGGGGTATCTGCAAGGGTCAAGGGAGCAGTAAATGAAGGGGCTCAACGGCGCCCGTGCCCCCAGTCCCAGAAGGGTGACAGTAACGGGGGCGCAAAAAGCCCATTAACTTTGGAAACGTCAAATGCCGCCAGTGGCCCCAGCCGCTCCCCGCCCCCCCCCCGCGGGTGCTGCTTTCCAGGATCTCGTGATTTTGGAAGCAGCCCCTCTCCCTGCAGCCGGGGAGGCCGTCCTCCTCCTGCCCGTCACAAAAATGGCGCCGGCTCCACGCACCCCGCGGTGGTCCCGATGTTGCCCGCAAACACCCCCACGACTCCTCCCCACCCCCTCCTCATTTGGGCGCGCGCCGGGCGGTCAGCACGGGGGCGGGGGCCTTTGCTCCCGTGCTCCGGGTCCCGCTCGCCCACAACAAAGATGGCGGCTGCGGCGCCACCCGGCTGGGTGGGGGCTTCGCCGGATCCTGCCGGCGGTCGGCGGCCGCATGAGGACGCGGCAGGCGCGGGCCGTAGGGGCCGCCCTGACGCCTGCACACGAGGGGCCGCCGCGACAGGCCGGCGTGTGGCGAGCCCGCCTGGTAAGGGACGCCAGGGCTGCGGAGCGGGCGTGGACCCGACCCCGGCCCTGGCGGGTGACTTCCCGCGTGTCGGGTCGATCGGTCGCTGAGGGGCGAGGCCGAGGCCTGGGAGACACCGTGCCCTTCCCACCCCGGTCGGGCCTTCTCCGCGGGCGGCCCGGCCCGGCGGTTTTTAGCACCACCAGGCCCTCCCACGGGTGAATATGATGGAGGCCGGGGGGGTGTAGAGGCCGCGCGGCCTGTGGCGCCGTGGCCAGGCCCGTGTTTGCGGCAGTAACACACCTGAGCGCACTGGCTGAAGCGGGTTGATCTGCTGCGAGATCCGCGAAGACCGATGTTTCTGGGGACACGGGGATGATCTGTGCTTCGCTTTTCTTGTGTGGAGACCGCCAAATGAATAGTTGTTTTGGGAACCACTGGTTATTTGAAAACGAAATCTCCCTTCACGTGGTAGAATTGAATCAAGCTGAAGCCCACCCAGCCTTTACTTAGTGTTCTTTAGTGCAGTTTGTAAACATCAGATCCTCCTCTTTTTGTAATAGGCTTCCTCGCACAAAGCAACTGGCCGACAGCCCTCAAAGAGGCTAAAACGTGAAAAGAGTAGTTTAGTAAAATCAGACTTACAGGACCTTGTGTCCAGAAGTGAAGGTATTCCCTTGGCAAGGGAACGGGCGGAAACATCTGATGAAGACGTGAAAGGCTCTGTCCGTGATCATCTGAGGCTAGAAAGCAAAGGCAATAATGGTCCAATGATTAATGAAGACATACAGGGGAACGGAAACCATGTTTCCATAAAACCCTCAGCACTGAAAGCAAGCAGCTGCCCACCCAAGACAGAAAGTGCTGAAACTCTTGTGCAGAATGAGGACCTCAGTGTGGACGAGGAGAGTAGCTGCGGGAGTGTGGAGTCAGCTGAATCCGAGTTAGAAGCTGCAGATCTTCAGAAGAAACCGTTACAACTGGATAATAATGCTTTTCTAGATGAAGATAGTAACCAGCCAATGCCAGTAGACCGATTTTTTGGAAATATCGAGTTCATACAGGTAGGAAGACACTATTGTCACTCTTTCCTTCTGGTCTCTCGATTTATTTTCCAGCTTTCGGTTCACATGTATTGGAATACAGAATGTTAGACTGGTGCCAAAACTTTAAGCAAATATAACCAATACTGGCAACCAATTAAAGAAGTATCCATGTCTTTAGGGTACAGCTGGCTGAAAAATTCTGAGGGGGCAGACTTATTGAAAACTGTGGCTTTATCTAAATCAATTTGCAAGAATGCATGTATTTTGATTAAACTTTCCATTGGGAGTAGGGAAGGCACAGTATTTGCTTAAAATATATCGGCTTGCTTCTGTAAGATTTTTTTTTTAAATAGCTTTTTGCTCTTGCAATTTTGAAGCGTAAAAGTCATGCATGGGCAATGAAGCTAATTTAAACTCATGGCAACAAGATCCTTCTAATGTATCCTAAACAAAATTCTCTGTTCTAT
>NW_017729014.1:5202998-5206199 GCF_001723915.1 Gavialis gangeticus
TTTTTTTTTTTTATTTGATACCTATACAAGTAGAATCCATATACCATATTACATGGCGGGCAGATAAGAATTGGGAGGTTTTTACCTAATCAAAGCAGTGTTACAGTGATGCCCAGCCACGTTTTCAAGAATATCTCTTGAAACAGTTTGGTTTCTGACAAGTTCTACTGTTGGACCCCAGCAGGAGACAGAACAATGAGTTCTCTTTCTAGCTCTACTACCATCACCCTGTAACTTCGGGAAAGAAAACATGTCAGTTTTTTTTTTTTTATTAATGGTGACTAATTCTTGACCATCATACTGAGACTCTGGGGCAAGCTCCTTCTAAACAGCAGCTAGCCCTGGATGCCTTTTTTTTTTCCTTCCCAAAAGAAACAAGAGGCACCATATGCTGGGGCAAATGTGTCTTGCTGTTAGCCTGAGTAGTTGGCCCAAGTAGTGAGCCAGATAAACCTCAAAACTGCTGCTCTCTAAGAGTTATAGAGTCACCTGTAAGAAGTGCAGGGGCGACTATAACTGACTTGGCATACTCCAGTTATGGAACTTTTGAAAAGTAATGGGAATAATTAGGTTGTATGGGAGGGGTGCTCTAATTGCAGCAAATTATTATTGTTAATTCATTATCCTTCCTTAAAGGACCTGCCAGCAGCTGCACTCCCATGCACCGCAATGAGCAGAAGAGAGTTTAGAAAGCTCCACTTCATTGCAAAGGAAGATGATGACGATGATGATGTACTTTAAGCAGAGAATGTTCAAAATATATATATTTTATGAGACAGAATATTTACTGAAATATTACGGTAAGAATTGCCATCTGCTGTACTTCTCCAACATGACTTCTTTCTACAGGTTCCTTTCCCCAGAGAGAAATTCTAGCAGGGTTTGCTTCTAAGCAAATATTGGACATTTTTCAAAATTCATAGTTGAATGTGGAAAGAGGAATGTATATTTTAATGGCTGTGGAAATGAGTGATTGTTGCAAGATTTACAAGCCATATCAATTGTTTTTACCAACTTCATAAAATTAAAGCACTTGTTTTATTAAACAGCTATTTTCCTTTATTTGTTTCTTCACTGGGAACAAAATTCTATTATGCAAATTTGGGTTCATTCATGAAATAGAAATGATCATGGTTGACTCACTGTAAGGTTTCCTTTTAAAAAAAAAAACCAAAAAAAAAAACCAAACGGACATCTAAGAACAAAATGTGTGCGCACTTATGTAAATGTTGTGGTTCTCTGCTAGTCTCTAGTAAATTCCAAAAGAGATTATCAGGTTGCCCTTATGTCTAGGGTCAAATAGTTCATTGCTAAAACTTACTAGCTTGACTTCAACATTGAAATGGTAGTTCTTTTGGTAAAATAATTCTGTGCATATGCCAGTTTAGGTTCTTTTTTATGGGGTTTTTTTTAGGGTTTTTTGTTTTCTTTTCCTCTGGGTTATAAAATAGCATGTTATCAATAGGTTTGAAGGTTTTTATTGTCTAGCAATTCAGCAAACATCTAAAATATGGGCAGCAAGATGGACCTGCTCTCTTTCATATCACCAGTGATTCTGCTGGTCATATACTGCCCTCATTTGTACTCAGTACTACCCTGTCATCTTCAGTTAGTTTGCAGATTTTACTAATCATGTAGTCATAGAAAGTTAGGGTTGGAAGGGACCTTATCTAGTCCAGCCTCCTTCTCAAAGGAGGACCATCCCCAACTATATCATCCTGGCCAATACTGATGGGTTAACAATTCTGTTCCTAATACTTAAGAATGGAGGGAGGAGATCCTTTATCTCCAAGCTCTCCAGTAAATCATTGGTAAGTGAATGACCATGTTCTTTAATCAAGAGTGGGCCAGCAAAATACGCTCTTGTGTTTTGAGTGGTTCTGGAAAATAATTAGCACCTTCAGATGACTTCGGGAAAACTGCTAATTCCTCTAACATTCATGATAACACTTCCTTGAAACTGGTAATTATGCAATAAACTCGCAAGGCTTTATTTATTTTTTTATTTATTTATCTGTCAGTAATTGCTTTCTCTATTTCCAGGGAAGTAAAATAATGATAATAATTAGCAGATAGAAATTAATATTTAAGCTATAGCTACAGCCTATTAAATGTTCACATGAAAATTGTAAGCCAAACAAATAGTATATGCCTGGCTTGTTATTTAGAATTACACTTCAGCTAATCTGTTGTTGTTATCAGCCATATTTCTTGCTGATTTTTTTCTTCTGAGATCTACAAACACATTAAACTGTTTATGATTTTTAACTAGCTAAAGTAAGGGTGAACAACTTGTAGCATAGGTGCCACAAGTTGCATGGGCAGCCTTTGTACATGGCACTTGGCAAATTGAGGGAGGGGGCAGGGAGTAGAAAGTAGAGTAGCAACTCTGGCAGGGAAGGGATCAAAATGGCAGTTGAGAAGGACATGGGGTTTCATTTGTGGCATGACTGCCAAGAAGATTGGACCCCACTGAGTTAAACCATACACGTAATCTGTTATTTTGCCATTTTATCTAGTGCATGTCTACCCAGATAGCATGGATTTCTTATTTTCAGTAGCCTAGCAAAGGGTGGTACTCAATATTCAGGGAGCAAATGGCATGTTGAATTTGACTATAGGGTGATAATAGGACCTTTGTTATAACTAGGGGTGCACCAATAGAGATTTTTGTGGCCAATACCAGCGGCCAGTTTTTAAGGAGACATATCGACCAGTATCAGTCCAGTTTTGGATACACAGCCTAGCAGCATGGAGAGCTGTATGCAGCTTGTAAGTCTGTTGTGGTGGAAGGGGAGGGAGGGAGGGAGGGAAGAAGCATGGGAGGGCAGATAAAGGCCCCTGCGGTGAGAGAGGGAGTGGGGCTGGTGCTGTCCAGCCAGGGCAGGCACAAGACAGAGCTGCAGCTTGTCTGGGGGCACGCAGGGCAGCTTCTCCTGTTGTGTGCACCCCAAGGGAGGGGGATGGCAGGCATATGCCCCCAGATCTGTGTGGGGTGGGCTGCCACTGTGGGCTGGGGCCAGGGCAGTGCTGGGCTCTTCCTGGAGGGGGACTGGCCAGGCTGCTCTCAGGGCAGGTGGTGGCAATACTTAGAGGGGGGGCTGCAGCCTCTCCCCCCTCCCAGTGCTACCACCCACTGTGAACACTGCCTGGCACAGCCCCCAATGGAAAGAGCCTGGCGCAGCCCCAGCCCCAGCCCAC
>NW_017729014.1:5206308-5213808 GCF_001723915.1 Gavialis gangeticus
GGGGGCTGCAGCCTCTCCCCCCTCCCAGTGCTACCACCCAATGTGAACACTGCCTGGCACAGCCCCCAATGGAAAGAGCCTGGCGCAGCCCCAGCCCCAGCCCACAGTGGCAGCCTGCCCTGCCCCGCGCAGATCTGCATGCTTGTGACCCCCAGGGCGTGCACAGCAGCAGGAGCTGCCCCCGGATGAGCTGCAGCTACGTCCCACACCTGCCCCAGCCCCACTCTCTTACCGCAGGGCCTTGATCTGCCCCCCCACACACACACACATCCCCTCCCTTCCCACCACAACAGACTTACCAGTTGGACGCAGCTCTCCATGCTGCTACTGCCAGGCTGGGCTCCTCACCTCCCAAGTGCTGCACTGTGGCTGCACACGTGCACAGGCCCTTTATCAGCAACAGGCCAATTTCCAATACAGTCAATTTCCTTTATTATCTGTGCCAATCCAATATCAGACCAATGTATCTTTGCACCTGTAGTTATAACACCTTCAGCAATTATCAGCCAGAATTAAGTGTACAGATTTCATAGTTAGAGGTAACCATATGTTAAGCTTTCAAACTTTTATTTTAATCATGTTTGTTGATTTTTTTTGTATAAACACTTTTCTAGTTTTCAATAGGGAGATATATTTCATGGCCCTGTCACTCATGAGCCCTTTGTTCCTCTTTGTCTGGCATTAATGACAGAAATTCATGTTTACTGCTTGCTCTTTAGAAGAAACTGGGATATGAATAAATGGACAGACTATAGAGGCATAAGAAGGTGAGAACTTGCTACAGAGCAGCTTGTGGTTCTAGCTCACTTGATTTCTTGCAAGCAGTTTATAGACACCCACACCCACCTTCATGGGTACTATGCATACACTGTGAGAGATGGCAATAGTTCTTTATTACTTAAAAAAAAATACAAAGATGCACTGAAGTTTCTCATCCAGCTAGTACCTGAGGATTTGCCTGACCAAGTCTTTTATAAAGTGGCTCATTGACATCTTGTTCCAAAATCATGGAGGTAGGAACAGCATTGCTGAATGAACAGTCTCAGAGAGAACCAACATAAACCTGCTTTTTCTTTAATATCCTACCTAGGCAGGACTGTTCTCCCCACAGAAATAAAAGGCAAGCAAGCTTCAAGATGAATGTAAGGGGGGGGGAGGAACAGAGCACTGTTGTTGGAGCAGCAGCTCTGCCATAGCCTTACTAGGCTCTACAGAATTTATGTGCACAAACCAATGTCAGTACAAATAGTTTGGAAGTAGTTAGAGCAGAGGCTAGAACAAAGGATGGTTACTGGCTTTGCCAATAATTCAGCTTTTGTAAATCTGAGTTGCAGGGTTGCTGAACATCTAAAGAACATAAGGTACAAACTAACTTCTTTGCATGCTTAAGACTTAAAGCAGGATTTGGTTTGGCTAGCTAGTAGTTATTTGCAGAAACAACTTGGTTTTTCTGCAGCTTGATTTGTGGACCTGAACTTACAATAGTAAAGAGGTTGAGGCTCACTTGATGAATGAGATGCTAAACCTTTTGCCTCTTGCTTATTCAAATCTATCCAGAGTGTAATAGTCTTGAACCATCTGGCAGCTTGTGGTCAGTATAAAGGGAGATTTTCAAAAATGCCTAGATGTTTGAGGACAGGTTATGTCTCGCTAATGGGACTGGTGAACCTAAATTTGTCAGTCCCTTCTGAAAATCACAAGTAACTTTACCAGTATTGAGGTCAGTAAAACCTTCCCCTTATTCACCACTTACCAAACAGTTCAGGATTAGGAATCAGCAAGAAGGATGGATTTTTCTTTTTAGAAGACCCCCTTTTTGGTTTAAAATAGAAGCAACAGTAGAAGTAAAAAAAATCCAGTACAGGTTTTTGGAGTTTTAGCTGCCTCCGTGTGGTGCTTCTGGCCAAACGGAGAACCTCCAAAGCCACAACACTTGGCATCAGGTACCTTTTTCCACTTGCATGTGAACATACTAGAAATTATAGGTGTTGCTTTGTACAGATGAGTGGCAGCCAGCACCAATGGTATGGAAAATAGGATGATTTCTGTTCTTGTTAAGTTCGACTGCAATGGGATTTGACCAAGCAGAAGAGATCTGATTACTTCATACAGTGCGTTAGGAAAGCAGACATCCTTTGTGTAGCTTTTTAAAACAATAGCAAAGAGACATTCCAAGGATGTCACTTCAAGACCTTGCATCTGCGTTTCCTTTTCCTGTAAATTTTAGTTTTATCACAGCCAAGATTATGATTGGTTTTCTTATGGCAAGCAATATGTACAAGCTTGAGATTATCCATAGTAAAGAGCAACTGGTAGAAGTATTCCCAGTTCACTTCTCTTCCATCTTGCTTGTTGACAGCTTCTGCCAGAGTTGGAATAACAGTACGTTTCTTCTCTATTCTGCAACAGACAGTAGATGGGAAAAGAGTATTTGATTAAACAGCAGCTTTTCTTTTAGAGAAAAAGGCCTCCAGTATCCTCTAATGAGAAGTAAGTTGACCCTTTTGTGAAATATATGTCTGTGATGATATTAGGATAGGTTTTCAGTGGGCAAATCTACACGTTTTAATGTGTATTAGCCTGTTTTAATGCTCATTAAAACATCACAAAAATGCCCTTGCACCTTTTTTCTAGTAGCTCACAATAGGAGGTACTAGATTTAATGCATATTACTTAAAGCACATTAATGAATGTGGTGATGGTACATGCAGGATGCAGATTTTTTGGGTTAGTCAGGGTCAGGGTTATTTGGTTTGATGTTCTTAAAGAAATGAAGGCCCCACTGGCCTCCTGAATTGAGTTTCCAAGTGTTTAACACCAAAAAATGGTTCTAAGGGATCTGGGATATGACAGATATGGAAGGGGAAATAGTCTTGTTAGAGCAAGGGTTGTCAACCAGGGGTATGCATACCCCCGGGGGTACTTGAGAAGGCACTAGGGGCTATGCATGCATGGGCAGGGACAAAGAGCCGCCACACGCCATGCCACACTGCCACACAGGCTCCATCTGCCCAGCCGGATGAAGGGGAAGCTTGCATGTGGCGGCTGCTGCTGCTTCGCAAACAGCTGCATGCCACCCTCTCCCTTCCCCACTCTGTTTGGCTATGTGGGGGGAACACTGATCCAAAAAGGTTGAAAAACCTTGTTAGAGGGTTGGGGGGATGTTTGTCATGTATAGGGAGCATGTGGGAATAAGAGAAGACACAGATAAGTAGACTACAGCCTACTTCAGCATCTTACTGTTACTCCTCATTCTGGTAGTTGCACTCTTTCATATCTGTGCTTTGCAAATACAGCAGGTAGGCCAGCCATCATAGGTCACTACTTAATTTTTTAAAAAAACAGCCCACTGGCTCCTTCTCAGATGCATATTATACACCATCCATGCTAGGCATGCTCAGTCTAGCTTTGTATACGTACACATGATCAAGATTCCACGTACTGAAGAGGATTCTGCTCTCCCTGTTACTGTAGGGGTTGAGTGAATGTTTACACAGGCAGGCATCCATATCAAACGGCCCCTATAAATGTGAGTGAGAGGACAGCCAGTTTACCACTTTGAAAAAAAGATGAGCAGGATCCAAGTCTGCCATGGACAGAGCTTTTCTTTGCAACTGAAGGAATGGACCAAGTAAGTTATGATAACCCTATCCCCTCCTCCACTTGGTTAGTCCTTCCATTCACAGGCAAGTAATACAGGTTAACTAACTTATGCCTGATGCTAATTGACATCCAAGTAGCTGGGTTCTTCCACAACTGCCATCATTGCAAACCATGTCCGTGTTTGCTAAGGCAGCCAATGCCAGCTAAGAAATAATAGGGGAAAATGCTTGCTCATGTGAGAGATCAGTGGGGTGCAACTCTTAGTGTGGTGGATGTTTGAAACCCCTACATTAGCCAAGGACTAAAAATCTTGTCTTGAAGTTCCTGCTGTTGCTACTGCTCTACAGCAATATGTGGACCATTGGTTCAGGACAGCAGATGGTAAATCCAAGTTTTATGTCAAGTATCAGAAAACAACTCCTTTAAAGGTGACATTTTGTATGCATAGCTGTTGCCACTATGCCATACTGCAAACTTAACTGAAATGTCAACCTAAATTAGACATTTTGCCGACATGAAATATGAAGTCCTAGAAAGTCCTGCTCTCTGCAACAGGCTGGCTCCCTCCTCTGCCAGAAGCATGGTCTTTTTTGAAGTTAACCAAACTGTGCCCTGTTCCTGCCCCGCCCCATATAAGCTACTGTGGATAAGTCACTTGTTAATTTCAGCTTCATATTTAGCTGCTACCTAGTGGCTTTTTCTCCACAATCCCCAGTAACACTTACTTTCTTAAGTGTGTTATAAACTCCAATAACCTACATGCTTGTTCAGGTGTCAGTCTTTAACTTACCTGACAAGAGAACCAGCCCTCTGAGGTGCAAATGCGGGCTGCCGCCTCTTCTCTTCTGTCAAAGTAACATCCATTATATTTCACAGATCTCAGTTTGTCCAACATAAGGTCACTGATGCTTTTATATTTGGCTTGTGCTGTTGGATCAACAGCTGAAATATAACTGCTAACCTTTTTGGGGAGAAGAAAAACACTAAGTAATTCCTTAGACTATGCTTATTGCCCTCTGAGCTTACTTACTAAATCCAGTATACTTCTGTGTGGTACTTGGATAAGGTGGTTCCACAACTGCCCATGGAAAAACAGTTTTCGGCTAGCTAGGTCTAATATAAAGTACTCTTTTTCAGCTAGTTTGAAAATAAACTGCAAATTTTACCTCTTTCATGTAACTTCGTATGCGGCTTTCACAACTGTACCTCATGTAACTTGATTTATTCCTAAACCGAGGCTCTATACCTATAAGGAATAAAAGAATACATCACAACTTGTTGACAGAAATGTCCAGTTGCCTCTATTTTCTTAGGAAACCAGGTGACTTGTGTGAAGTTTTTCTGTCCTGTTTTGATGTGTCTACTCTGGGCCAGTGACTGCCAGACAAGTTAGTCTATATAATCACTCAGTATATACAAAGGGGGAAGAATGTCAATCTAAAACATTTAATATTTACAAATAAAGTGTGGGTTGAAAAGGAATGGGAGGCTAGTAAGAGGAAATAACTCAGCACTGCACCAAATTCCTTTATGGATGTAGTGCTTAGCAGGAAGACAGGTGGGGAGCAGAGAGGGCTCTTTGTTGAGTCATTTTAAAATAGTACAACATAGTACTGGAGGTCATTCACCACTTATCAGACAATGTGAAACGTGGTTAATGTGAATAAAGGTACACTAACTTATAATGGCTGGACCAGTGTACCCTTCTGGGTAGTAAAGTTTACCAGATTACACCAAGGATGAGAGTAATTCCCTTAGGAGAGTAACAAAGTGCAAATGTAAAGATTAAAATTGGTTGTGGGGGTGGGGATGTCAAGGGCCCATGTTTGCAATCCAAAATAAAATTCATCATGTGAAATTGTTAGTGGAGGTGTATTGATTTACCATCAAACCACTTTTCATCTTCCTCTCTATCTTCTGCCACAATATTTTCACTTAAGTTATGAATGAGATCCAGTAGCAGCTTCTGTGTCATGGGAGCCTGTTTATCAGATAGCAGTCTCTGGGCAGCCTCAACAATGTCATCTTTCCGTTTGTAAAATGCATTTAGGAAGTGACTGACATCACTGACATCTGGATTTTTGAATGAAGAAAAAAGGTTCTGTTACTCTTAGACGAATGCATCTTGTCCAAAGTATTTTTGAGGTGGGTTTTGGACTGTACCCTCAAACAAGTAATCAGGAACTGTATAAACAGGTCTTGTTACTAAGAGTACTCTGCTGTTTTTCAACCTTTGTTTCTGATTTAACACAGTACTTTGGGATTTATGGCTAAAACTCCAGGTTTTTTCCGCTCAAGAAGGGAAGGAAACCTCCCTTTATGGACAAATTCTACCTTCCCCCTAGTGATGTTCAACAGCACTTTGCTCTGTGAGCCAGGCCTTACTGTGTAAGTAGTCACAGAAATCAGGTCAGCAAAGAAACGAATCAGAAATCTGGCTCACCGAGCATTAGAGCACGGTCTTAGCAGGCAGTCAGGTGTCCAGATGGAAGAGGAGGGGGGTGGGGGAAGAAGTCCTCCCACCATTCTCTTCCAACAGCATTTCCTTAAACAGTAACACCTCACTAATAACACGAGCCAGTGCAGTTTCTTTGTTTTTAATGCAAGGAAGCAGGAAACCAAGCATAATACACCCAACTGTACTTTTAAGTTGACACATGGCCAGCTTAAGTTCAGTGCTGTACTCTACATGTCAAGTAGTATTCTGTGATGCAGTTTCAGCTCTGCCATCCCTTTTTGGGAACTGATGAAGCTTTTGTGCATCTCACCACCCTGTTGCAACAGGGATGTAGACTGAGTAAAAGCTGACATGCTGAATTTTAACAATAAGCTAACCAAAAGCTTTTGCTTCCTCTTTGGTATTGCTGAAGTTGCCAAATAAAGTGTTCCTATTACTTACACCCTTGCCAGGTCTCCCCTGGGGCTAGTAATACAAGGTCTGTGTTATCTGGCATGTGGCGGAAGTAGCCGTCAGTCACCTCTGTCCCGTCCTCATACAGACACGCCCGACAGCCCGTTCCAGGAAGCTGTTTTATAAAAACAAACAAACCCGGGTGTTTTCCGTTTCTCGAGGTTCAGCAAACAACAGGCAAGAGGAAATCTGCAAAGCTCAAGTTGCTAAAGAAAGGCAGACAAGTCACGGGCAGGGCCTATCACAGCCCCCATCTGTGCCGTTGCTGCCGCTCCGCTTAGTCTCGTGGGCGATCCTCACGCGAGGGCAGCCCCAGACCGCGCCAGCTCCTCCCCGCCGCTTGCTTTCCCCGGCTACAAGAAACAGCCATTTTTCTGTTGCAAAGCCCCGAGACGCCTGGGGGCGGCGCGCAGACCTGCAGCAGCTTGGCCCCCTTGCGCAGCAGCTCCTGCAGGCTCGCCGCTGCCACCCCGTACTTCCGCGCGCCGCGCAGCCCACGCACCTTGGCGAGCCGGGGCCGCTGGGCCATGGTGCGGCCGGGCCCCAGTGCGCATGCGCGCAGGCGGCTGGTCCTCCGAGCCCGAGACTTGCCGAGGGAGAGTAGCGCATGCGCCTCGGGACTGGTGCGCATGCGCGGGGTGTGCCGGCTGGTTGCCATGAGAGCCGCGGTCCGGGGGTGGCGCCGCCGTGCAGGTGAGATGGGCCCAGCCGAGGGTCTTCTGGCCGCTGGGCCTCTCGCCCGTGGTGGCCTCCTCGGTTCGGTGGCCGCGGCGCGGCCTGGGCCCGGGGGAGGGTGGGCGGACTGCTCCCTGGTGAGCAGCGCGGCTTCGGCCTTTTGCGGGCTCTGCCCGCAGGCCCCGGGGCGAGCGGGTGGATGCTGCACTTGGGCCATTAGGAAAGCCTGGACCCTCGGCCTGTCGCCCCGAGACGGGTCCAGGCGACGCAGACCGCGGCTGCAGCGGAGGAGCCGGCCGTTCGTTAACGAG
>NW_017729014.1:5222657-5231676 GCF_001723915.1 Gavialis gangeticus
TTTAGATGTCCGGGGCTGCACGTGCGCTACACTGACTGGCTCAACATGTGTCTACCCTACGCCGACAGGTGTGGGTAACTCGTTGAACCCCATTCGTGATGGGGATCGGGGGTTGCAATTATTCCCCATGAACAAGGAATTCTCAGTAAGTGCGGGACATAAGCTCGCGTTGATTAAGTCCCTGCCCTTTGTACACACCGCCCGTCACTACTACCGATTGGATGGTTTAGTGAGGTCCTCAGATCAGCCCCGTTGGGGTCGGTCATGGCCCTGGTGGAGCGCCGAGAAAACGGTCGAACTTGACTATTTAGAGGAAGTAAAAGTCGTACCAAGGTTTCCATAAGTGAACCTGCGGAAGGATCGTTAACGGGGTCACCACGCGCAGTGCTGGCTCGGCAGGCGTGGAGCAGAGGGCCGTGCCCCCCCATCCCCGCCTCCAGCGGCCGCGTGTGCATGCACATGCCAGCCACGTCCGGGCCCCACGCGCAGACCAGCCCCGGGATGCACTGCTCGGCATGCAGGACGGGCCCCCACCCCGCGGCTGCAGGCGAGACCCAGGCGCCAAGCAGGCCCCCGGGGTGCCCTCTGGCTCTCCCAGGTGGCCCCCTCTGCCCCTGTTCCCCCTCCCCTTGGGGAGGCCAGGAGCGGGGTCCCCGGAAGGGCTCCCGCCTGGTGCCGGGGGTTGTCTCTCGGCAGCGTCGGTCCACTGCCAGGCTGCCCACCCCTCCGTGTGCTGGTACTCTCTTTCGCTCTCGCGTCCGTGTTGTCCCCAGCCTCCTTCTGGGCCACGCACCCCGGTGGGCCAGTCGGCCGTTCTGTGCCCCTCGCCCATGTCCCTGGGTTTCCCTCCCTGGGCCCCTCAGCCCTGGCTGAGCAGGGGCAAGGAAGGGGCCCAGGGCACGGTGGCAGGGAGCATGGCTGTCGGCCGCCACTGCGGGCGGGCGTCCACAGTGGCTGGGGTGGGATGGGGAGGGCCCGTGCGGGCAGCCGGCCGGCCCCAGCCATGTCAGCCCCCAGGGAAACTAGCCGGGACCTGAGAGAAACCCCAGCCCCCCCTGACAGGAAGGCGCTGGCCATGGCGGTGAGTCCTGGCTGCTGCCCTCCAGGTGGATGCTTCTCCCCCCCTCGTGGGGTTTGCGGAGCCGGCTGGAGGGTGCTGGGCTCAGCTCCACGTCCCCCTCTGGCACCTGTTCCTCACCCACCCATCCGCGGGGGTGGGGGAAGGCGGCGTCTGGAAGTGGGGATTGGGACCACCTGGAGTTCAGAACCGTTTCCCTCACCCCAAGGTTACCAGGTACCTAGTGCTCCGTCCCCTCGCCTCATCCCGCTCGGTGGGGCAGGCGGGGGGGTGCTGGGGCGGAGGCTCAAAGACTCGTGCGTCCATGGGAGCAGCCATGGGGAGGTCTGCCGAGGGAGGGCGGGCACGTGCGGATGTGCCCATGCCCTCGGCGCTCCCTGCCTGCCTCCCTCTCCACATGTTAGCCTTGGGTGAAATGTTGCTGAGACATTTTCCAAACAGTGAAATAGAAATTCTGCCCCCAGATGTCCCTATGCAACCCCAAAATAATAAAGTAGAATACAGTGGGTGGGTACCTGAGAACTTATTTTGCTCTGTAGTCTTTTGTGTGGGCTTATATTAAATGTAAGTTTAGATATTTTGGAGGCTTATTGGCTGACATTTCTGTGGTATGCATGTCTCATACGCACATGGAGAAAGCATGCTCATTCTTTTCCTTTCAATGACTCACAGGGGAGACATGTATCGAATACTTTTTTGTAATGTGGCAGACAAGGTTCTTTGGGTAAATGTGATATCCTTTATTAGACCCGTTAAATAGTTAGAAAATGTATTGTTTGCAAGCTTTCGGGCACAAACACCCTTCAGGCATAGGAAGAGCCTGCTGTTGTTTGTGCGCTCTCCTGGGTGGAATAGAAGCTTAAGCCAATATGAAAAATGCAGGTCTGTGAAAATGCAAATGCATGGTAGGAAAGATCAGAAGGGATGGGAGATAATAGGTGGAAGACAGGTAGGTTGGTGTGGGGAGAAGGGGAAAGGAGGGAATGTTGACTTGGTGATAGAATGTAGCTGGTATCACATCATATTTATCCAAAGACCCTTATCTGCCTATGTCCTTTGACTAAAATGTCTATAACCAACACCTCTGAAACATGGAAGATGTAATTTTTCTGTAATGTGGTAGCTCTTAGAAGCATCTGTCATCAGTTTGACTCTCCCAGGCACAAACAAAAAAACAATGTAGTCCCTTCCTGAAGTAGCTTGAAATTGATATTTATAACTACATTAATATCATTATGTATGGAAGTTTTCAGTGTCGTGCAGTTCTAGGGGAACAGTGATTGATTGTTGATTGGTTTGATGCATCTCTAGTCCAGTATTGTTTTAATAGTGAGGCATATTTAATGCCACAAGGTTTCTTTAACATTGGTTCCAGTTCTTCAGTGGCTTCTGTTTATGTAGAGACTTGGGCAGAGAATCCGCCTACACACTTTCTCAATTTGGGACCAGAGCTACTGTCTTTATTCAACTCCAAAGCATACTGAAGTGAGTGAAAAGACACCTGCTGACTTCAAGTGGCTACTAAATTAGTTTGTAGAGCTGCTTTTAAGCAAAAAGGCAAGGCTGCAACATCTTCAACTGGTGTTCTTTAGTTTAGTTCTCAGGGGAATTTTACAGCCCGTCAAAATATACCTTGCCAACTTGTATGCTTTTTACAGTTAATCTGTTTTTCTCCCCACAGTTATGTATCTCTATCAGACAATGAGAAGACTGGGTACAAAGCACGGGAGCTGAAATCAGTGTATGTGGATGCAGTTGGACAATATCTAAAGCTGACTTTTCATAAAAATTATGTCAATAGGTACAACTTGTATGGTCAGGTAAGAGGTGTTTATGTAATGACTTTGTCATACTCTGGCTAACATTTTAGTCATCTATCAGTCATAGAGAAATTCTCCATTAATCATTAAAAGTACAAATTCCACTGGGAAGCTGGTTAATGCAACTGAGCAATTTTCCAAGGAGAAAGAAGAAAAACAAAAAAGATGGGGTTATAAAGGACTTTTGTATTATATTTTAGATATAATGGTAAGAACTGTACTTTGGTGGACAAAGTCAAGTGCTCTTTGTACCTCAAAAGCATAGATGGTATAAAAGTTCTCCTGCTGAATGCTTTAAAATAGGAAGTTCCTCCATTTCTCTAGAATAAATACATCTAAGATGCAAGCTAATATAGCCAGAACAAACCTTTTGAGGGTAAAATGCATTTAAAAGCTTCCTCTGGTGTCCTCTGCTGGTATTTTGTTTACTACAAAATATCTTTCAGTCACTAGGATATGATATTTCTTGTTAGACTGAATAGATGAACTTCTATCCAGATTGAGAAGGTGCCTTTCTAAACTTGATAGTTACTCAAGATATGAATCATACTTAAGGCACAGAAAAGGAGGGAAGTATTCAGTATGCTCCACTTTAATGCATATTTAAAAAGTGAATAATTTTGCCCAGCTACATAAAACAATCACTGATCAGTGATTAAATGGCTGAGAGAGAAAAATAATATCTAAAAGGCGTGGCTGTGGGTTTGCATGCATGTGCTTTCCATTTCAATTTCAGCCTAAGACGTGGTCTTTTAAAATACGGTATAAAGAAATAGTATGATTTCCAAACTCTAAGGAACCCAGGGAAACATGAGAATATTAGAATTATGTAGCTCAATATTAACTTTTACTTTTTGAAAAGTACACTTCAGGGGGGTCAGCAAAACTTTGTACAATGTTTGGGTCTTCATAAAATAGGTAAATTCTAATGGCCTTCTGTATTCATGTTTCTTTTAATTCTATCTCAGGTTGCTCTAGTAGCAATAAATATAATTGGGGAACCTGCTGACTCTACTAATGACAATAATAATGTAAGTACTTAAAGCATAGAAGGTTTCTGGTCAAATTCTAAATTTTCTTTTTAAAGTTCCTATACATATACTTAATTATGGGTCAGGATAATCAAGGATGAATTCCTTTTGACCTTTTTGGTTACAATTGCTTTGCTTTAGCTTACTTGCTCGGTATTTTTATGTAACTTTGACAAGGAGGAAACTGTCTTAGAAATATGTCTGATCATGAAAATAATAACTCAGAATGGCCTCACTGAAGAAGTAATATTTATGTTCTCAGTATTTTAAACACAGTCAATATGCAAGTGACTGGGTAGTTTTGCATTGTCTTATGTGAAGATTGTCCCCTTTTGGGTTTGGTTTTATTAATAAACAAAGCAACAGAGGTACCAAAGTTCATCTCCAGCCTTGTCCCAAGGCATAGCAGCCTTCCTCACTCTGGGCTGTTCAGCACACATGTTGTTTCTTTCATCCCAAAAGATTCACCCTTCTTTCCCTTATCTAGGTGGCTGATGAAAGAGCAGGCTATACTAACACTTTCTCTGTAAGCTCAACACCTAACATGGTGGAGTTTGTCAGACAAGTACTGTCATTCTGTTACACAGTCACTGTGTGTTTTCAAGATGTCCTAAACATTGGCTTTCAAATTTACTGCGTTAGTGACATGTTAACAAATACAGTAGTTTTGCCAAGGTTAATGTGATTGTGGTGAACAGATGTTTTGAGGGATGTAGAAAGAACTGTAACAAAAAAATTAACCTTCAACAGTGTTTAGATTAAGTTAATCGTGCTCAGTTACTTAACTGTAAGTGTAGAGATGTGTAATGAGAAGCATGAAAATATGTATTCCTTTTTAAGTACTTGAACTCATTTCTGTCCTGTACACAAAGAAGTCTTGGTGACCTTACTTTAATCATTTCTTCTAAAGCCTTCAAGAGAGAAGCTGATTGACCATTATCTTGGGAGCAATTCGGAAGACCCAGCCTTAGATGGAACATATATTGGGTAAGGATGCTATTACATTCACGCTTTTTTTTTTTTTAAGTAGAACCTTTGACTGAACAACTCCTGTACCTTCCTTTCAAAAAGAAAACTGCTTAATATGGTTGAAAACCAGCCCTTGAAAAAAGTATCAGAGGATCTTTCAGTAGAAGTTTGTATTTGAAAACAAAACATAAAGCAATTTGAATGTGAGGGCCAATGTAGAATAAGTTGGATGCACAGAATAGATAAGGATTTGGGGAGAGGGGGAATAAGCAAAAGAGAAGGTAGGTGATAGAGTTGGTACTTGAGACTTGACTCTAAAAATGTCTGATATCTTCTCTCCAGGAAACCTGACTCTATTTCACCACTGGATGACTTGGCTTTTGATATGTACCAGGATCCAGAAGTTGCTCAAATAATTCGTAAACTGGATGAGAAGAAGCAAGAAGCAGTCCGTCATGAACGCTATGACTATGCCAAGAAGCTCAAGCAAGCTATTGCTGACTTGCAGAAGGTATCGTATGATGATCATTTGATTGATTGATTGTTCAGTCATAATCCTATGAGTTTCCCAGTTGTCCATAGTTTTCTGTAATATTTATAGAAAAAGGAGTCACCAGAAACTAAGCTGAGAGGCCTGGCCAGAAAAAAGTTGTCTTCCTATATTCAAAACACTGTGGTTCCCAGTTAAGTAGTTGACATGAAAGTAGTGTCTTTCAGGTTGGTGAGCGACTCGGGCGGTATGAAGTGGAAAAACGCTGCGCTGTGGAGAAAGAGGATTATGATCTTGCTAAAAAAAAGAAACAGCAGATGGAGGAGTACCGCCTGAAGGTGTATCAGCAACTGGAGCTCCACAACCTTATGGATCCAGAGCTGATGGTAGGCATGATAACAAATGAACATTTAGCTGCTATGATTCAAGGCCTTATCAAGTGGGTGTTATAAAATGGGGATAGTTGAGCGCTCAGAACACATTCCAGATGTAGGACTTGTTAGATTCTATTAAACATTTAACATGGAGGCTTTCATATCTTGTTTCCTTTTTTATTTGCCCTGTAACTTTGCTTCAGGTGGAGATCTTGCCATAGATACAATCATAATGTCATATGGTCTTTGTATATAAAAGTGGTAATATCTAGCAATTACACTGGATATATGTCAGGCTTGGCTAATTTACAGGCCATGAAACATAAATGAATGGGTTTGTAAGGGAAACGGAGATCAGTAAAACTTCTTGTAGAGATACCTAAATCAACCCACAGAATGGGTGTCTCTTGTACTTCTAGATATCCCTTGTTGCTGACCTACATCCGTAAGGGCTTCTGGTGGCCTCACTTCAAACTAGAGGAGTTCAAGAGCAACATTACCCAAATACCAGGATATTTTTCATAGTAGCATGTAGCGCACACAGAAAACACTTTTTTCAATAGGTGAAGCTACTTCTAATTTGTTCTCTTCCCTTGGGTTTTATTGCCAGTAGGCCATATGCTACAATTAGAGAAATGATTGTTGAACGGACTTTTTTAAGTGAGCTGGTGGTATTTATTTGAATGCTGGATGAAGTTGTAGAGGCTCATGGGCTTACATTCTTTAATGACTGATTTTTAACTGACTGCACAGATATCTTTTACAGAAATTGCTCTTTCTTTTCTCAGATCAGAAGGCTGCCTGAGTTGCCTCTTGAGCCTGTGATTCACTCTGTTAGCCCTCAGCAAAAGAGATCCACACATTCACCCCAACATGAGAAAACAGAACCAGAGAAAGTTGAGCCTTTGCCACAGGAAAAGCCAACAGAGCCAACTTCTCATGAGCCTGTTGTTCCGCATCAGTCCCCTCCTCCTGTGGTCCAGCCCCCAGCCTCAGTAGAGGGCTTTCCCAAGATAAATGTGAGTAGTTTGCATCTTGGACTCTTGTACAAATAGCTTCTGACTTGGATTTGTGAGCATCCAAATTTTCCCTTCACCATATAATTGAATATCACTCAGCTGTCCCAGCCTAAGCCAGCTTTCATGCAATTTTTTCTTGACTACTAAAGAAGAGGCTTTGTATATTCAGTGTCAACGTGTAGGGGGTGCACAATGCATAGGGCTCCCACCCCCGCCCCGTTGCTGACTGGCCACTGTGGAGGCATGTGCCCCACCCTAACTCAGGAGGTACCAGTCACCCATGTTCAGAATCCAGTTAGAAGCAAATTCTTTTTGGTTTGGTTTGTTTGGGTGGGGGGGGCATTGTTTCTTTAGCTTGCTTGTTTTGGGGGATTTTTTTGTTTTTGTTTTTTGCTTAAGGTGGTGTCTTGTAAGAAACTGAGAGAGCCAACTCCTGGTGCTGAACTCTCCTCATAATAGTAGCAATAATTAGTTCTTTTGTGAACCCATTTGAAAGCCTTTACAAATATTCCTCAATACTGCAGTTATCAAGGGTTATGTTGCACATAAATTCAGGGAAGCTGAAACTAAAGTGAAGTGTTTTGTGGAAGGTCTCAGATTCCATGGCAAAGCAAGGGACATCATTTATCTAGTCCCTCTATGCCTTTAACTCTCACTTTTTTTTTTAAAGAAATCCTAAGGCACTTCTATGTGAGCAGTGAGGCTGCGCCATGCTATAATTACAGCGCTGGAACGTGGTAATTACTGCACTCCAGCAGCCTCCAGTATCTCATGCATCAGCGTCCCTGTGCTTAAAAATGGCAGCAGGGGTGCTTTATCTAAAGCTCATTGAACGAGCTTTAGATAAAGCACCCCTGCTGCCATTTTTAAGCACAGGGACGCTGAGACAAAAGACACTCTGGGTACTTTAATTAGGAATGCCCCCCACCCCCGGAGTACGTGTATAAACACCTCTCTTGTCTAAGCCTCAGCTCATTCTAACCAGCCTCTTTCTGTTCTCTTGGCACTGAGATGAAGAGGAGTGTGGCAGTGGCTTGAGGTCATGTGTACTAACAGTGGAGAAGCAACAAATTGAACATGCTAGTGCAGGGACAGGCAGAGTCTGGCCCATGGGCTGGATTGGGCCTGCAGCAGACTCCATTTCCCAACAGCCCCATCCAGATGCAGCCACTTTCCATGGAGATCCCAGTAGCAGTGGGGCCAGGGTTTCCATGGAGACCGGCCTCAGCAGCACCGGCAAAGGGCACAGCTAGGCGGGGAGCTGCTCCGTGACCGGGATCTCGTGTTGGTGACAGCGTGGTCCGGAGCCAGGGCAGAACTGTGATCCGCTGCCCACACAGCCCGGGCAAAGGCATGCAGGCAGCAGACTGCAGCTCTACCCCGCTTCCAAACCACACTGTCACCACCACATGATCCCAGTCCCAGCCCCAGAGCAGCTCTCCACCCAGCCAGGCACGCTGCCAGTCTCCATGGAAACCTTGGCCCCATGTTGTCATGGCCTCACTGCTGCTGAGGTCTCCATGGAAACTGGGTGCAGTGATGCAAGCAGGGGCTGCTAGGAAATGGAGTCTGGCCCCCAGCCGGATCCACCATTTTGCCCACCCCTGTGCTTGTGCCACACATGGAACAGACGCACTAACAGGCTAGCCCATATTAAATTGAAGCCAGTGGAAATTCTTCTATTGAATCCAGTAGGAGGTCGACCCTGAAGCATTAACACTGCAAAGCTGGGTATTACTTGAGTTCCCTCCTAGTACTTGCATGTAGAGAGTGGCTAGATGTGGACTTGTATGTAAAGGAATGAGCTTTGTTTCTCACCTGTTTACTGCAAGGAAATATGTTCTTTATACTAACTGTTCCATCCTGAAAGTATTGACCCACAGTTGCAGAATGGAGACACAAGGAAAATTTTTAGAGCTGCATTTAAAAGACACAAGGTGTGGCCTTAGATAAAAGGTTAGACTGATTACACTGTAAAGAATCTAAGCATATACAGAACAGCTTTAGATTCAAGTTGATTTTGGAATTCTCTCTCATGTTTTCTATTAGGTGGAATTTTTACCTTATGATGGTCTCTGGGTAGGTCAGTCAATCCAGATTCAGAAGGCCTAGAGTCACTTCCTGGCTTAGCTACAGGCTTCCCATGTGACCTCGAGCACATCACCTAACTTAGCCAGTGTCACTTTCCCAAACACACCTGTATCAACCCCCATTTCTTCTGGTATGGGAAGATCTGTC
>NW_017729014.1:5236676-5247554 GCF_001723915.1 Gavialis gangeticus
AGAGGCCTCTTCCAGCTATTCGTAAACAACAAGAGGAAGCATTTGCCTACCTTGAGCCAGAAATGAATGAAGAGTATACTGATGGTACTCCAAGAAGTGGCATCACTGGGGAGCCTGAGCCATTAACAGAAAAAGCACTAAGGGAGGCCAGCCCTGCCATTGAAGTTTTTGGAGAGGCTTTGGTAAACCCCGCAAAGCTAAAATGCTGTAGTTGTGTAGTTGAGAACTAGATTTGGTTTAGAAATCATTTTGGTGTGGGAAGCAGCCAATGGCTGAAATTTAATTTGTGGATGTGGGAGTTATAAATCCATAATGTAAAAGTTTGAAACAGTTTATTTCACTTCCTAACTTTCTACTGCTATTTTAATTGATTTATATATATTCTGAGAGTATGATTTAGATCTGGAGAAAATTAAATCGATTTTTTTTCTCTTCCATTTCTGGGAAAGAGTGTAGCGGATATTTGAAAATAGCGTGCTTTAGAATATGAAATGTACTGGGCTTTCATAACTGTACCACAATGATTGAGGAGGCTTCATAGGAAGAAAAATAATTATCAAATGATGGGGTAATTTGTTGAGGCGAATCTTTGTTCAAGTTTAAAAAAAAAAAAAAAGTCCAATTTTTCCATTAGGCTATTTTATGGGAAGGATTTTTCAAAAGCACAAAGTATAGGAAGTTGCTAAACTCCCACTGAAAATGAGAGGCAGTTAGGTTTCTAATACCCTCTTTACATTGGGTATTCTCCTTTCTGAGACCAAATTACATTTTTTTTTTTTTTTTGAATGGATGACAGCTGTTTCATGGCAGTCTTGCTCTCTTTTTGTAGGTTGCAGGAGCATATTCCAAGACTTGGTCATATCGAGAAGATGCATTGCTTGCTATATATAAAAAGCTGATGGAAATCTCTGTCAGCACCCCAAAAGAGGATTTAAAGAACATGCTCAGGGCTGCTGTCTTTCTCATAAGAAGAGCCACAAAAGACATAGTGTCTTCTGTAAGTAAGGCTGTTTCATAATAAAATTCCTGGGCTTCAGTTTATTCTAGAGGAAACACCAAGAGCCGGCCAAAGTCAGCGGGGCTCTAGCGAGGTTTAGGATAAGAGGTAGCATTTGCCCGTGCTGGAGCTGGACTCGCTCCACTGCCACCCTCATGAGCTGAAGCTGCTGCAGCCAGTTGATAATCTAAGTTCAATGAGGTCTTTTAATGAAGTTAATTGTAAGCACTAAGGTTGTATAATCATCCCCTGCTGTGAAAGGTTTGTTTATTTATTTATGGCTTTGAATCCTAGGCTCTGTTTAACAAAACCTTTTGGGTTCCTGTTTACTATTTACTGCATAATTTAGGGCAGTGTTTCTCAACCTGTGGGCCGTGACCCAAAAATGGGTTGCAAGAATATTTGAAACAGTTGCAAGCAAGTCCCAGAAATAGGTAGGGAAAGCATGGGTTTCCCTTGGAGGCTGCCAGCATTCCAGCCTGCAAGGAGCTGCTTGGGGCAGTTGGAGGCAGTGGGCACATGTGTATCTGTATGCACACGTGGCCTGCATGCAGCCAGGCAAGGTGGTGGGAGCAGCCCCAGCAGCTAGATGCAGGTAAGTCTAGGGGAGTGGGGTCTGAGGGCCAGGGCTTGGGGACTGTCTGGGGCTCTGTGTGGGTGTGGAAGGGATGGGGGAGCCCGGGTCCCTGCTGGCACTGGGGGAAGGTGGCCAGGTGCTAAGACTGTCTTGGCAAGGGGGTTGGGGGGAAGGCACCTGCCCCTCCAGAGGGGGAAGCAGGCAGGAGTGGCGGTCCTTCAGGGGCAGCAGGGAGCTGCGTGGCTGGGCTGGTTGCACTGGGACTGGTGCCCATCTTCTCGGGGCAGGATGCCCAGGAGACGTTGCTTGGGGGGCAGGAGGGGCCATGACCAGGCTGCCTGGTATGGCGTGGGAGCCCCAGCCCAGGGCATGGGGTGCCAAAGGCCTATCCTCCCTCCAGCTAGTGCCAGGGCTGGAATCGCTCCACTGCCACTCTCTCATGAGCTGAAGCTGCTGCAGCCACAGCACTCTAGCCCAAGTGGGACAGGGGTAGCTGTGGGGGGCAGGGGACTTTGGGTTGGGAGTGAGGGGCACTGGCAGGGCCAGGGGTCTATGGTCAGGGCTGGCCATCAATGTTTACAAATGGGTCCTGGTACAAAAATGGTTGAGAACCACTGATTTCAGGAATTGCATACACCTAGAGCTAAATATTTAATAGATTTCAAAATGTAATGTCTTTGGAGTGGAATTAGGGTCTATTTTTCCATGTCATGAAGGAAATTTACTTTCTTTTTTTAATGTTTGTATAGCACCTAAATGTTCTCATGGAAAGAGATTTTGAAAATGTGTAGGGGAATTTATCTTTGGGTAGCATGCCTGAAAATGATCTATTATGGTGAGCAAAGCATGAATGAACGCCAAGAATCTTAAATGTCACGTGATTTAATTTATTTAAAATGTTTATAAAAGTATTAACAAACAAGTAACCGTTAAACTTGCACCACAGAAACATATAGATAAGGCAGCTTAGTTGTTGTAACAATGTGTTTGTGCAGAGTCTATAATAATAGCCTAAGTTGAAGCAGACATTCCAAATTTTCATTGTGATGTAGAGTTAGTTAAAATAAAATATTTTCCATGTTGATGGAAGCCAGAACTGAGTAATGGGCTAAAAGAAATTACTAATGATGAGATCCGCTGAAGCTTAACCATACATGTTTTTTAAAGCTGCCATATGGCAAAGAGGGTGGAATATTGAATCTCCAGGCAGGTTTTAGGGTCTTGAAAAACAGGCTTTCCATTCTCTGGTTAGACTAGAAAAGGAATCAAATAAATTGTGTAGCCATCTCATTTTAAAATGTAACACTTTTTCTGGAAAAGGAGCAGCCATAGTCGCTTCTATGTCTGTGCTTTCTTTATTGGTAACTTCAGATTTCCTGCTTTTTTCTCTTATTTTTTTTGTGGTAGAAAATGGGATTAGAAACTTTTATTTTATATTGATTAAATAATGCTTTTTAATTCAGGTTTTTCAGGCTTCCCTGAAACTTCTAAAAATGATCATTACGCAGTACATACCAAAGCATAAGTTAGGAAAACTGGAAACAGCTCACTGTGTGGACAGAATCCTTCCAAATCTGCTTTCTAGGACTGGGGATTCATCAACCCGTCTGCGCGTTGTGGCTTCTAACTTTATTCAGGTAAGAAAGCATCTTGCAAATGCTTAAAACAGTGTATAACCAAATAAATGACACACTGAAAACGTCATATAGGTGTTGACAGCATGACCCTTGTGCAAAGCTGAAAACTAGAAGGTTAATATATGAAAATGTGTTCATAGAGTTGGCTGTATAGACTGTTGGTCTTGCAGCTATTGATTTAACCTACATAAGCACCTTCTCTGCTTTGTTTGGGCAGTCTTAATAAACTAGCAAAGTGCCTGTCAAGAATGATGGGCGGGCAGCAGGAACAGAGAGCTACCGCCCCATGCTGCTGCCACTCCATATCTGGCCACACACCACTCCCATCCCTCCCACGCTCTGTTTGCCCCATGCTCCCTCCCCACACCACAGCTGCCCAGCCACATGCGCACACCCCAAGCCACATGTGCCACACACACCCAGCCAGCCACATGCCACCCAGCCGCGCACACACGCTCCCTGCTTCACTCCACCCTCCCCACCCCATGGGGAGGGGTGTGGTGTGGTGTGTAGCTGCCAGGAAGCATGCACAGGGGATGTGCCTGCTGCATTTGGCAGGCACTGCTCTCATCCCCCTGCCCACTGCCCTTGCGGCACCCTGCGGCCACATGCCATGCACCCGGGCAGGCGCTTGCCGCATGGGGGGCACGTGTGAGGGGTGTACCCTAGCCTGCAGCCTCATGCTGCAGCCAGCAGGCACTGCCCATGCCCCTCTGCCTGCTCCCCTCGCGCCACCCTGTGCTGGCACACTATCATCCTTCCCTCCCCAAATGGCTGCCAGTCCCTGCAGCCAGCCCTGCCCACCTCGGTCTCTGCCTCTGCCTCTGCCTGTCTGTCTGTCCTATGGCTCTGGGCCACGCATGTGCAGTTGGCCCAGAGCGTTACGGACAGACAGAAGTGTAAGGCTTTTATTATATTAGAATAGTCTGTTCGTGATTTTTTTAATGCAGACTTTCTTTCATGGAGTTATAGGTTCCATTTGTGTCAGGAATTGATCCTAAAAAGGTACTCGCTTCTTTCAGTGCCCTTTGGTTTCAGGGTGCTGAATACCTCATGAGACTGAACCCTAAAATATGTCTTGTAACAGTGGGTGACTTAATTGCAAACTGAGTAATAAAAACAGAGTATTTAAATGAGTTCTGCTGCTGTATTCTTGAGAGAAATTTAACTTCCATTAAAGTTGGTGGCAGTTTTGCAAGTGAAAAAATGTGGAATGATGCTGATAGATTCAATGCCATGTTGTTTGCTGTCATTGAAAGCAAATTAAATAAGTGTTTGTGGAACTGCAAGTTGTCACATCTATGGAATTGTTGGGGAATTGCCAGTTGGTTGTGTGGCTTCTAACAGAATCTATGAAACTAAGTTGCCCCATGCAAGAACTTTACAGTGTTGCCACATCCACATCCTCTTACCATTCTCAGAGGACTTGTTTCCCCTCTGTATGAACCAAAGGCTACTTTTGGTGTAGGCTGTGATGATAATTTGTAATGGGTTTGCATGGGAAAATTGGTACACAGCCATAATCAAGGCAGAATATTTTTTTAGGGTAACAGGAATGTTGGATGCGTCTGACCCTGTTTTTTGTTGGGTTTTTTTTATGCAGTCAGATTACAATAGTATTTGTGTGTGATTTGGCTGTTTAGCTGTATTATGTTGCAGTTTAAGTGCTGTGGTAGAAAAGCTACTATACTTAGCCCCTCTTGCTACTCTTTGTGGTCCACAGCATTATTCAGTCAGGAGTTAAATGTATTTTATTCATAGGCCTTTCCACATAATGCAGGAGGAGCATTAGTGCCTCTATGAAATAGTGTCAATATATGCTCGAGATACCCCAGATAGAGGGCCATGCACACACCCTGCACCCCGCCCCCCAGCAAGATTTAATGGAAGCAGGAAGTTCCCCTGCTTTACCTGTGACAGGTTAGATGTTAGGTCTGTGTTGTGCCAGAGTTTTTGGTAGTCTTTTGTAGAGTTTAGTATATGGCTTCTATAGAATGGTTTGGATAGGGATGAGTCTGCCTTAGTCAAGGGTTGGACCAGATGACTTCTGGTGGTCCCTTCCAGCCTTGTAGTGTTTTATTAGTGGCGACTGTGATTTAGAGAGATCTATATTAACTTTGTTATTATGGTTAGGTAAGAAGTCCTGAATTTTTATGGAGCTATTGCCGTTATCTTGGTACTACAGGCAATGTAATATGCTCACAGGGTAGCTGTGCTAAGGACCAAATTTTGCCATCTGATACGCATTTGAAGCTGTTCATAGACCATCAGCGATAGGAAATCTGTACTTGGCCTTTGCATAGAGACATTTTAAATGGAAATTAAGCTTAGTATGAACAGAATGAAAATGTACATAAAATAACTCTTGATACTACATTTGAGAAAATGGATTGAGTTTAAAGGTTGGATGTCAAGCATGCATTGAGGTCAAGAAATAGCAGGCAAAACATTTTGCTTAGAGAAGGGGTGTAATTGAGGTTACTGACACAACTATTAGAGAAGTGGTGGGGCCCATCAAATTCTACTAATACCAGTAAAGGAGTTTCAGTAATTTCCCTTCCCATGAATAAAAAAAAAAACTTTTACAATTCTGCTATGTAAGAAACTTACCTATTCCATAACAGCCCTGTGGGTCAAAGACCTGGTTTTGTTCTTGGTTGTACAAATGGTCAAGGCAGTGCAAAACTATTGTCTGTTTGGCCAGCCAGAAGGTTGTAATCCAGTCTTTCAGGTGCTGATCTACCCCAGTGAACTGCACAGGCTGGATTACTGAAACACCTTATTCATAGATTCATAGATTAAGGGTCGGAAGGGACCTAGTAGATCTTCTAGCCCGACCCCCCGCCAGGGCGGGAGAACAACAAAAACCCCAAAAAGAGAAATGGGACTCAAACGAGTCCAGCTAGGTGGGCATCCAGCCTCTTCTTAAAGACCCCCAGGGTAGGGGCCAGCACCACTTCCCTTGGAAGTTGGTTCCAGCTCCTAGCCGCCCTAACGGTGAAGTAGTTTTTGCGGATGTTCAATCTATACCTCCTCTCCAACAGCTTGTGCCCATTTCTCCTTGTTATGCCAGCGGGCGCTAGGGGAAACAGCGTCTCCCCCAAACCCCTCTGGTCCCCCCTAGTGAGTCTATAGACAGTCACCAGGTCCCCCCTTAGCCTTCTCTTGTGGAGGCTGAATAGGTTCAGGTCCCGCAGTCTCTCACTGTAATGTATATCTTGTAATGAACTAAATAGCATTAGGAAATTCAAGGTGGTACAAAATGCAACTGCTTGCTTGTTCAGCATGATGTTCTGTAGCAAATGTATCCAGTGGCTGATCTAGTGCATATGTTAACTTTCCATTCAGTAGTATATCTAGTATTATCCTGACGCTGTCAGTCAGTAAGAGTTGTGAAGGTGGACACCTGAACTCAGGAGCTGCATTCAGACTAGGGAAATAATAACCATTGACCTTGCAGCAGTCAGAACTAACCAATTTCTTTGATTTGGCTGCCTCTCAATCTCTATGCCAGTACTCGACACTCCATTATCACGTGGAGAAGAATGCTGGGCAGAATCTGATAGCTTTCATCTGCATCTGCAGATGTAGTATGCTCACAGTTTGGTCTGTCAACCCTTATTCATTTTCAGAGTCCTGCAGCAATGGGAATTCTAGAAGCGCCTTGATGGGCAGTCTTCCTGTTTCTGCCCTCACCCTTCCCCTGTCCATTTTTTTTTTTTTTTTTTTCCCCCCCATGTGGATGCATTTTTGATTGAAAGAAAAACAATATAGTCTCAACTGGTGGAAAGTGAATTTACCTCTTTGAACTTAAGGGAGTCATTCTGAGGTGGGTTCAGTAAAAAGTAAAGGGAAAAACTGAATTTGAAATAAGCCAGTGATATAAATATCGAATTTAGCAAAGCTAAATTGGATGCCCATTAAAACAGATAATCCATTCCTTGTTTTACACTGAATGACAGATGGAAGATTACAGACTATTTTCCAGCAGAACTTGGGACAGGAATAGTAATTTTGAGATTCTATTAATACATATGTATACGCAGAATGGCACAAGGTGAGTCACTGGTTTTAGGTTATTTATCACTGAATTGTTCACACCTGGGGGGGCATGTTTTCTTTCACTGAAGACTTTTTAAATTTTTGATAGGGATTATATGAAAACAGCTCTGGCTTGTCACCATAACCCCAAAGGGTACTGATGAGTTTATGAATACCACTTTTTTCATGTACACTAGATTTATAATTGTATACTTGAAATGAGGAAACGGTTACAAATTATTACTGTAAACATACAATGCTTGGCTTGGAGCAGGATGAAAATATTTACTGTGTATTATCACGTGAAAAAAAGATTTTAAATAATCTTACTAGAATATAAGCAATATTTAGAGTAGAAGCTGTGACTTAGTGCAGGTTTCTTTACATGACTTGTCATGATCTGTAGGAGGCAGATATGTGTTTATATTTATGTAATTACACAAGCATAATCAAAATCCGAACCTAGCCTATTAAAAATGTGGCATAGAAGTTGATGCGTCGTCTTTTCCTTCAAACATATTCAAATGGCCACAGTGCTGCACATACAAAGTAGGTATTATGTAGCATTCAAACAGTGAACATCTTACACACAGATAGTTCAGCCTGGGGGACCAATTTCTAAGTAAAATGAGAAACAGTGAAACAGTATGCATCTCTGAAACGTACATCTGAGAATAGTCTGGAGGCACCACCACAGTGGTATTTTCATTTTATTTTTTAAGGAAATTCGTGATTTCACATTAGCTGATTTAAAAAAAAGAAAAATGTCTTAGCAAATTGCCTTATAATATCAAATGGTCTTAAGCTAACTTTCAGATTGTTTGCTTACTTGGTGATTAGTGATACATGGTTTTCAGTGGCTGCACTACTTTGCCCTTGTGTCTGTTATCAGCAACCAGATCAAAACACCTTTTTGCCCCCTTCTTTACAGCTATTGTAAATAGCTGACTGTTAAAATGGCCAGTCACTATCTACATGTTCTGAAAAGTTTGTTTCAGTTGAACTAAAGAATATTTTGATTTTTTTTTTTTAACCTCTTGAAAAACATAACTCTACAAAGAATTTTCATCTAATGTCTTGGTGTTTTTTCTTCTTTTTCCTTGCAGGAAATGGCACTATGTAATGAAGTTAAACCCCTTCAGATTATTCCAATTCATTTGGTCCATCCATTGAAACCAAATTCCCCTACACATCTAGCAATGAGTCAGGTTGAATTAGTGGAACGCCTCTTGAAAAATTTGGGAACTGAAAATTCTGGGTTTACTGTTGACAACATCATGAGGGTAGGCATCAGAATCTACAGTGTTTTAAGTATTTCTTTTTCTTCTGCATGTCTCTTTTGAATGCCTGGTGCAGTTAACAAGAACCTGAGCTAGCAGCAAGCCACCTTGTGAGGATGCACAATGCAAAGGAAAGAAACTATAAAGGAAAGAGAGAATTTGAGGGAGCATGTGTGCATGGCTTCATAATTGCAATACTTCCCCATAATGGTATAATTGCTTTAGATTAAGGGACAGATCTTGATCAGACTGAATGATACCTAGCACATGCTGGAAATAGGGTGGCCAGGGTAGGTGGTCTTCCCCCAAACTTGGGAACAATGGAGACCAGTTCAGCCCTTAGAAAAAGTTAGAATAACTTTATTGTTTTCAGTTTGCAACAGGTGCTTTGGAGCATAGAGTGTATGAAGTACGTGATACAGCATTACGGATTATCTTTGGCATGTACAGGCAGCATCGGACCGTTATATTAAACTATCTTCCTCCAGATGATGCCAATACACGCAAGAATGTGCTTTATAAAACACTCTTTGATGGATTTACTAAAATAGATGGCAAACTTACTGAGGCTGAAATTAAAGTAAGTAACAAATCTGTTGAAAATATGTGGCTAGTTTATTGCATTCAGCAGCATTTTGATAGAGCAATATATTGAATTTGTAGCTATACTGGTATATTGAATTTGCAGCTATACTGGCTGTGAAACGGGTAAGGCTTATTGCTGATTTTTTATATTTACAATATTTGCATAATAAACACATAGTAGGATGCCGTTTTATATGGCTGATTAATATATCAGCATCAAACATAAAGCATAATGAAAAATACACAGGTTATTTTTCTGAAATATTAGTAATTTGCTTTCTTGTATCTGCCTCCTCTCTGAGAGCATTAAAAAAACTACTATCACTGAAAGAGCATTTCTTAATAGGCACAAAAAAAGGCAGCCACAGAAGAAGCAGAGAAACAGAAGAAGGAACAAATTAAGGTGTTGCAGGGGCAGCTGGCAACACTGAAGGAGATTCAGGCAGAAGTTCAGGCTGGAAAGGTCAGTTCCTCTTTCATCAGAGATTCTGAACGGAAATGATCTGTAATGATATTGCTACAAGAAGTACAAGTGAAATGCAGCAGAGTTCTAGGGATATAAATACTGTTTAAAAATGTTCTTTTAACCCCCTCTAATTATATCAGTTAAACAATTTAAGTAATAACACAGAAGCTCAGACACAGCTGCTGCTGGGAGCCACTCCTAGCTCCTGGAGGCCCTTTGACTGGGATGAGAAGGTAGAGTGACCACCTTTTTAAAATGTAAAGGTGGGACAAATGCCTTCCCACCTGCAGCAATGGTGGAGCAAAGTAGGGCAGCAGCGAATGCAGGCTTCCTGCCCTGCTGCCCTGCCCCCAGCAGTGGGCAGCAGAATTCCATGCCGTTCCCCTTGCAGGCTGCAGGGAGGCAAACCCAGGTCCCTGCACAATGCTGTGAATTTGGGACAAATCTGTCCCGGAGTCATGCAGCCTGGGACCAGGGCTTGATGATCCCATTCCAGGACTGTCTCACCCAATTAGGGACCAGTGTTCACCCTAGGAGGTGAGGAGGAGGCATGCCCAGTTGGACAACACAATCCACCTTACTGTTTGTATGACCCAATTATCGTGGGCCCTGAGGCCCACACGGCTAACTAATAGCCCCTATTGTATGGGGCCAATGGATGGATGACGCAACAAAATACTTGGGACAACTAATGAAAAAAACAGGATAGGAGTGTCGTGTGGGTCAAAAAGTCAAAACATGAAAATAAGTGCACCTGAAGGGGACACTGAGCAGAGCCCCCCCGAGCCACACCCACCGGTCCACGAAGGCATCCATGGAGCTGGTGGACGCTGCCCAGTGGTGCTCTGCCCGGAAACGTGCTCAGACAAGCGAGTGGAAAGCAGCCTTGCAGACTCCAGGCACCTCCCCAGCCAGAGCCTCCTTCCTGGTCAAGTACAAGGCCTGCTTGGCCAGGGCCAGGAAGAGGTTGACCAGGAGGTCCCGGGATTTGGTGTGACCATGGATAGGATGACCAAAAACAAAGGTGGGGGGTGAAATTCAGCCAGAGCCTCAAGAGGAGGCCCTGGAGGTGGAGGCGGAGGGGCTGCAGCCTGACACACTTGAGGGTCATGTGTGCCAGGCTCTCCCTTTGCCCGCAGGAGGGGTAGGAGACTGGGGTGTCCGTGAAGCTCACAACATACACCAGCTGAGGTCCCCAGTGAGGCTGCCAGCTGAGATCCCCAGTGGCTTGTGGGATGAGGGTGGAATATAGACTCAGCCACTGGGGTGCCCCAGCCGTGCCCCAGCCATGCCCT
>NW_017729014.1:5252554-5266260 GCF_001723915.1 Gavialis gangeticus
TCAACCAGAGCCTCAAGAGGAGGCCCTGGAGGTGGAGGCGGAGGGGCTGCAGCCTGACACACTTGAGGGTCATGTGTGCCAGGCTCTCCCTTTGCCCGCAGGAGGGGTAGGAGACTGGGGTGTCCGTGAAGCTCACAACATACACCAGCTGAGGTCCCCAGTGAGGCTGCCAGCTGAGATCCCCAGTGGCTTGTGGGATGAGGGTGGAATATAGACTCAGCCACTGGGGTGCCCCAGCCGTGCCCCAGCCATGCCCTCGCTGAACAGGTCCTGCCACTAGGTGTCTGGATGGGATGCGAGGGTGGCATGATGGACAGTGGAAAAGCGGACCAGTCTGGTGTCCTCCAGCTGGCTCAGGTGATGAAGTTGGGAGCACCATAAGGCCAGACACAGTCCACCTGAAGCCCTGGGCTGGGAGGGAGTGAGCACCTGTGAATTTAACTGAGGAGTCATTAGGCTGCTTGCTGTTTTCCTCTTAGGCTATGGGTACTAGTCCCCCTTGCCCCTCCCTCCCTCTTGCCTGCCCTGCTGCCTTTTGATTCCTGCTGGGGCACCTTCCCTTCCTCATTTCTCTGCCAGACTGCATCTGCCCCTATTAAAAGATAACTGATAAGCTAACCAGTTATCACTGCACTTAATGGTTAAACAATTACCTATTTAACCTTTCACACCCCATACTGGTCTTTACATGCAGAAAAACAAAAGTCTGAAATTATAATGTTTTGCTTTGTATTTGGGAACATCCTACAAAAAATGCATCCCTGTAAAATTATTTGATTGACATACTGCTTAGACAGTGCGCCTGTAAGCTTTAAAGTGAATCTGTTAGAGAAGAGCATGGATATTGTACACATGTAAGTCACTTCAAAATCATGCTATATTACATATAGTAGGTTCAAACCTGGCTCATGTCCTCCTGACATTTTGCTCTGAGAGCGCTCTAATTAAAGCACCACAGTGTCTTGTGTATCAACATCCCTGCGCTTCAAAATGGCAGCAGGGGTGCTTGAACTAAAGCACATTCAGCAAGCTTTAGTTCAAGTTCCCCCACTTCCATTTTCAAGCATGGGGACGCTAATACATGAGATGTGGGAGGCTGCCGGAGTGTGGTAACTTAGCACACTCCAGCAGACTCAGTTAATCAAGTCTGCTCCAATGTGCTGTAATTACAGCGCATCAGACCAGCCTCCACACTCATGTACAGGCACCCACTAAAAGTAACTGCACCCTGACAGCATAGAAAGGCTATTTCCCATCCTTCCCTGGAAAACCACTGTTTCAGTTACCATACCTTTTCAAAAGGGAGAGAAGGGATTAGATCTACTGAAGCAGGTTTGTTCCCTAGATTAGAAATGCCCCAGATTGGAAGTCCTTTTGGAAAGGAGCAAAGGGCATCTGTTCACACCATGCCCTATGCAGTGTTGGCTCTACTTTGCTGCTGTTAACCCACTGCACTGTTTCTGGATTTACCTGACCGTCCTTCCTTGAAAACAATGGCCAGTGCTACAGCTGGAGATGGAGTTTGCCAACTATTCTGTTTCTGTTTGATAGGAAAAAGAAAATGATTTTCAGAAGCTAAAGAATCAAGGTAGGTGAAACTTAAATATTTCTCTAAAATAAAGAGAGAAGATAAATTTGACATTATTAGATGGTGAAGTAATTCTGAAGTGCAGAAGTTAATGGATGACTGCATGCGATGTTCGGTGCACTGTCTTTGAACACAATGAGTTAGTGCTCCTACGGCGTTGCCTTAGCTATGGCCTCAGCCTGTCTCCAAAGAGTTAACTAAGGATCTGCAAGGGAGAATTGACCACTGGCATACTGACTATTGCTAACATTGGGTTGACATCGCCTGGGCAGGCAGATTGCCGTACCAAACTAGATTGGCTTGAGTTGAGGGCAGACTGGGCTGGAATCACCTGTCATTTCATTTAGAAAGTGTTCACTGGTATTTTAATTGGGTACTGTTTGCAAACAGTGTGTTGCAAGAATGAAAATAACAATGCGCCCAGAAAGCATGCAGATTTTCTGCTGTGTAAAGGACTGCTGTCTTTTTTTAATGCTGCCATTATGAAAACTGCTTTCAGACACTGAGGAAAATACAGTTTCAATTAGTCTGCTATTAGGATCTGAAGAAGCAGCATTTCCCCAAAACTATTATGAAGTAATGATTGTTGGGTTTACTGGCTTCCATTTTTCAGGTGATCAGCTAAACAAAGCCACCTTATCTGCAGCAACAGAAATTTCAGATGATCATTCCTCGGTTACAAATTATTTAGATAAGTAAGTAGAATTAGCAGCTTCCTAAATACTTCCATACAGAGCAGTTGGTTATTAATCATACTGACATCTATTGGCCATCAGTTAAATAAAAATAAGGCTGATTGGGATTTAAACAATAAGGAGGTGGGAATTATCAGTAAGTAAAATTGCATATCCTTCCTTACAGTTGATACAGTGTGAATTTGTGAACGTGTTTTGAGATGCTTAGATTAAGAAATTGTCACGGTGTAATGGCCTGCCACTGCCACAGAAAGAACAGGCAAAGCAAAGACTGTAGGACCAACTTCTTCAATATGTTGTAGTATAAATGCAGGATGAAAATATTAAATGTTCAGTGAGCAAATAAGCCATTCAAGATTTCTCTGCTGTGTATTTGTCTCTTTGGCAGATGTTTTTAGTTAACACTTGTAAAGCTATTACAATTCTGCCTTAAGTCCCTCCCTAAAGCAGATATTCTGTGTGGGAAAGGGTTTATATCAAAAACTGTTTAGCAGAATGGCTTTAAACTGGAAGAGTCATCTATTTTGATTAGCTCTTGATTTAATCCATGACATTTGTTGTTCTTGCCCTGTCTTTTCTAGTCTGTGCATTTTCTGTGGTGAAAGGAATGAATCCTTCACAGAGGAGGGCTTGGATCTCCATTACTGGAAGCGTTGCCCAATGTTAACAAGATGTGAACACTGCAAGCAGGTCAGGCACTATGCTGGAAGGTCTGTGCCAGTATACATAACACACAATTTCTGGAGACCAATTAAGTGCAGGCAGCTTCAGCATCAGTTTTGCCTGGTTCTCATTTGAAAAGGCTCCCACTGGTGACCATATTATGCCTTGTTGGTCCCATAAAATGGAATACAGCAAAACTGAGGTCTGTGTGGATATGCCATTTAGCCAGGAAGTGGGACCATCAGCTTACTTAAAGTCTGAGTTACACAGCCTCTGGGCCACAAATGGCATCCGTAGAATTTAAACCCATTTCTTGGATGTACTTGGCTCAGCAGCTCTCTGTGTGTGGAGTGGTTTGGTTATAGATGTTTAGTTGCTTTACTCCCGTGCACTAATACAGGCTTGGGACCAACTGGCTAAGCAGCAGCTCTGCAGAAAACGAGCTAGGGGTCACAGTGGACAATAAGCTGGATATGAGCCAACAGTGTGTCTTTGATGCCAAGAAGGCTAACAACATACTGGGTGCATTAGTGCCAGCAAGTTGAGGTGAGGCCACATCGGGAGTGGTGTGTCCAGTTTTGGGCCTCCTGCTACAAAAAGGATGTGGACAAGTTGGAAAGAGTCCAGCAGAGGGCAATGAAAATGGTTTGGGGGCTGGGGCACGTGACTGGTGAGGAAAGGCTGAAGGAAATGGGCTTGCTTAGTTTGCCAAAGAGAAGGCTGAGATGGGGTTTGATAGCAACCTTTAACCACCTGAAGGGTGTTTCTAAAGAGGATGGAACTAAGCTGTTTTCAGTGGTGGCAGATGACAGAACAAGGAGCACACCAGTCTCAAGTTGCAGCAAGGGAAGTTTAGGTTGGATATCAGGAAAAATTTTCACTAGGAGGGTGATAAAGCACTGGAACAAGTTTCCTAGAGAGGAGGTGGAATCTCCATCCTTGGAGGCTTTTAAGGCCCAGCTTGACAAAGCCCTGGCTGGAATGATCTAGTTGGGGATGGTCCTGCTTTGAGCAGGCGGTTGGACTATATGTGACCTCCTGGGTTCTTGGCCTCCTTCAGGCCAAGGAAGATTGAAACCATATCTTCCATTCCCAGAAAAGTGTCCGAGCTATCAGGCTGTGGGCTGGCTAGCCCAAGCGTAACTTTCACTTCCACTGTTGGAAATAGCCAGCTGGGCAGCCAGAATTACAAGATTCATGGAGCCAAAAGAAGAGCAAGCAAGAGGCAGCCTGTAGTTCAGTACATGGAGGGCGGGAGGGAGTCACCCCTGGAACTTCTGCTGTATTTTGCACCAAATGCATCAAAAGCATTAGTCTCTCTTCTGTTGTCTAGTATGTCAGTTGCCCACCCACCAATTGCTCACTCAGTTTAGGACCATCAGCTACCTAAAGTGTAGTTTACACAGCCTTTGGGCCACAGATATAGTTGGCTCAGCAGCTGGCGGTGGGTGTGGGGTGGTTTGGTATGGATATTTAGTTGCTTTACTCAACCATTCACAGCTAAGCTGATTTCAGGTGGCAGGTTTTATACTGCTAACTACTCTGTGCAAAGGTTGTCTCAGGAGCAGATGTTCCTGCTTTGCCCCAGTGGCCCAGGCTGTGAATAATTTCTAGTGATTGTAGTTTAAAGGTAACCTTAAAGTTACTTGAAGCATGGGAATAAGTTTTAAGTTTCCTTTTTTTAATAATTTTTTTATCACCTTAAAATTGGTAAGATGTAATTTTTAAATGCCTGTTTGTCAGGAGCCCTTGAACTGAAGTGACTGTTTATATATATTAAAAAAAAAAAAAAAAAAAAGAAGAACCTAAGCTCTAAAATCACTTCAGTTTTTTTGCAAGTCTTACCTTTAGGTAATATATCACAACACAAGCCCATTTGTGACCACCATATATGTGCTTCACCTGTTGCAGGTGGTGGAAATAGCTAGTCTGACAGAGCACCTGCTGACTGAGTGTGATAAAAAAGAAGGCTTTGGGAAATGTCAGCGCTGCAGTGAGGCCCTTCCAAAGGAGGAGCTGCCTAAACATATCAAGGGCAAGGCTTGCAATCGTGAGTAGCTTTAAGTAGAACAGGACAGTTGATGAGAACCACGATACTTAGCACCTTTGGAAAGCCTGGGCATTCTCTTAAGGTGCCATACTATGGATGGATTCCTACCTTGAGGCTAAGGATTGAACACTCTTTTTTCCCCATTACTCCCTGCACTTTCTGCATTACTCTCTCTCTTCTATTAATACATATGTTTCATGTGGCTAAAGAAAGCAGAAACCATCAGAGTGTTACATAGTTTAAATAGCCCTAATTACTGTTGGCTCAGCTGTGGTCATATCTATATCAGCTACCACCTCTCCTCTTCCCATCCTGTTTCTGCTGAATAAAGATGTGTAAACCCAGAGCTGCCTTCTGAACAGCCTCTTGTTCGGTCTGTGGAAGGTAGGATAGTAGCTGGCTTCATCTCTTCTTCAAGGCAGTCAGCAGGGATTAGTTTCTGTTCCATGTTGCCCAGGCCCTTCTCTGCTATTTGCTGCTGATTGATGATAGTGTAATTTACCCTTTTGGTAACTTCTCTTTCCAATAATTTTCAGCTGCCAAACCAGAAAAAGTGGCAAACCATTGTCCATTGTGCCATGAGAACTTCACCCCAGGAGAGGAGGTAGGAGAAACTGTCAAACTGGTTTCATTAGTCCTGCTGTGAGACTGAATTATCTTGTTCTTTACAATGCTGAAATACTTAGTTTACCTGAATATACTCACACTGGAAAGTACCTAGGTTCTCCTCAGGTATCTGACTGTAGTATGATGATAGCACAGACTGCTGATTTTAGGTGGTCTTGAATCTGGGTCTCCTCTTAGCCACTGGTTCTTGGCAGTTTCCTCAAATCATTGAAAGGCCTGTTTCATTCTGTTAGAATTCAGAACCTCTAGAATCTCCAGATCATCATGACAGAAGGGGTCAAAGCTGATGCCTTTTTAAAAAAAATATGTTTAGAAAAAAATTCCCAGTGATATGTCATCCAGAAACTCCTAATAGGCTAGGAGAGTTCTCAGCAGCCATGCACTTGAAGCTTTCCAAATAACCGAAATATTACAAGACTCTCTGTTTGTTGAGTTGTCAGTTACAGCATTCCTTAGCGGCCATGTGCTGCCCAAAATATTTGCAAGAAGACTAGTCATGTCTAGAAGAATGTTTAGGACACTTGGGAAAACAATTTTGGTAACTTTTGCTTCTGGTGTGAGGAAAACCTACTCCAGAAGTGGGAAGCCAGCTCTGATTAGCAAAAGAGTCTTTGGGAAGCTAAGTAGAGCCTCACCTGCTGTTTGCTGCAAGTAACTGCCAAGGTTGAAATAATGCACTTCCAGTGATTTTGTTTTTTCCTTTGGATGGAAGTACAGCAGATGCTTGTTATGTACAAGCATAATCATATCAAAGTATTTATCACATTTGCTGATGAACAGCTGTATTCCTCATAGATTGTCTGACCTTTATAATATATAATTGTTTCTGTAGCATAACTCCTCTTTCTGACCCAAGTTGACAAACGGTGAATATAGATTCACTGTTTAATTAATTAATTAATCACTATTAATTCACTGTCCCTGCCTGAGGTAGGAGCCAGCACCACTTCCCTTGGAAGTTGGTTCCAGATCCTAGCCGCCCTGACTGTGCAGTAGTGCCTCCTGATATCTAACCTGAACCTACTCTCAAACAGCTTATGGCTGTTATTCCTTGTTACTCCGGGAGGTGCTCAGGGGAACAGGGTCTCTCCCATTCCCTGCTGGTCTTCCCTGGTAAGCTTGTAAACAGCCACCAGGTTCCCTCTCAGCCTTCTCTTGTGAAGGCTGAACAGGTTCAGGTCCCATACCCTCTCCCCATAGGGTCTGCCCTGCTGTCCCCAGATCGTGCGAGTGGCCCTCCTCTGGACCCTCTCAATGCTGTCCACATCCCTCCTAGAACTGGACACAGTACTCCAACTGTGGCCTGACCAGTGTTGCATAGAGGGAGAGGATCTACCTCCTTGGACCTGCTCACGATGCATCTGTGGATGCGCAACAAGGTGCGGTTGGCCCTACTGACCATGTCCTCGCATTGGCAGCCCATGTTCATTTCGGAATCAATAATGACTCCAAGATCTCTTTCTGCCACTGTGCTTTTGAAAAGGGAGTTCCCCAGCCTGTAGGTATGCTGCTGGTTCTTACTGCCCAAGTGTAGTACCCTGCACTTGTCAGTATTGAATCCTATCTTATTCTCATTCACCCACCCCTATAACCTGTCCAGGTTCAGCTGTATCCTGTCCCTCCCTTCTAGCATGCCCACCTCACCCCAAATCTTGGTGTCATCAGCAAATTTGAACAGGGTACTTTTCACCCCCTCGTCCAAGCCACTAATAAAGACCTCTAACAGTACGGGCCCAAGGACCAAGCCGTGGGGGACTCCACTGCCCACATCCCTCCAGGTCGAATATGACCTGTCCACCACCACTCTCTGGGTGCAGCCCATCAGCCAATTTGTGACCCATTTGACTGTGTAGGCATCAATGCCACAGTTGCTTAGCTTTTTAATGAGAATGGGGTGGGAGACAGTGTCAAAGGCCTTCCTAAGGTCCAGAAAAACTACGTCCACCGCAACACCTGCATCCGATGATTTTGTGACCTGATCGTAGAAGGCAATCAGGTTGGTCTGACAGGACCTGCCTCTAATGAAGCCATGCTGGTTGCCTCTGAGCATCATCCCCCCCTGCTGGTCCTTCCCAGATGTACTCCTGGATAATCATCTCAAAAAGCTTCCCCAGGATCAAAAGTAAGATTAACAGGCCTATAGTTGCCCAGGTCCTCCCTCCTCCCTTTTTTGAAAATGGGGACCACATTGGCGTTCTTCCAGTCATCTGGCACCTGACCAGAGCACCACGAGTGCTCGTAAAGCCGTGCCAGGGGCCCCTCGATAACCCCTGCCAAATCCCTCAGCACCCTGGGGTGGAGAGTGTCTGGACCTGCTGACTTGAATACGCTAGGCCTGGTGGAGTCTCTCCTGAGTCTGTCCTGAATCCCAGTGGGGGAGATGTCCCAGTCTCTGCACAAAAAAATGGAGGCAAAGAAATTGTTAAAAAGGTCTGCTTTTTCCTCTGGTGCAGCCACCAGATTACCAAGCATATCCTGCAGGGGCCCCACGTTACCTGGTGCCGCCTTCATACTCCCTATGTATTTAAAAAAGGACTTTTTGTTGTCCTTGACCCTTGATGCTAGCCCTAATTCTGTATCTGTCTTAGCTTTCCTAACAACCCCCCTACAGACCCAAGCGATGGAGGTATATTCCTCTTTGGTGATAGCCCCTCCCTTCCACTGGGTGTACACCTCCTTTTTGGCTTTCAGGCATTCCTGAATGCATTTGAGCCAGGGGGGCTTTTGAGCACTCCTTGTGCCCTTTGATTCTCGTTGGGACTGTCACCCCTTGGGCTCGGAGGATCATCTCCTTAAGGAACGACCACTCGTCTTTGACACCCCAGTGCCTCCTACCAATCTCCTCAACTCATTGAAGTTGGCCCTCCTGAAGTCAAGGGCTACTGCTTTGCTGCAGGCCCTTGGCACCCTGCACTGGATGGTGAATTCCAGTAGGCGATGATTGCTGTCACCCAGGTGGTCAAGAACCTGGAGTCCCCTCACCAGGTCATCATTGCCTGTGGCCAGGGCCAGGACCAGGTCCAGAGTGGTTGCATTGATTTGATGGAGAAGCTGGCTCATTCTCCCTGGTGGAACTGTGCACCTCCTGGGTTAAGTGGAAGTCCTGTATCTCAGCGAGGAACCTTCATGAGCGGTCCAACCTGGCTGACTGGTTCTCCCAGCAGATGTCCGGGTAATTTAGATCACCCATGATGACTACATAGGCCTTAAGTGCCTCCGCAAGCTGACTTGAGAATTCGTGGTCCAGCTCTTCCCCTTGGTTGGGTGGTCTGTAGTAGACCTCCACCATTAAGTCCCTTTAGAGTAATTACCTAGCTGGGGTCATATGAGCCCAGTATTCTCTCCTGCCCAGGGCAGGGGGTCAGACTTGAAGATCTACTTGGGTCCCTTCCGACCCTACATCTATGAATTTAGTTCACCTTGGTTATCAAAAGAATAATCCAAAATCAACTTCCTTTGGGAAACAGGATTGAAAAAAGAAAGTTATGGCCCGTTTCCACTGTGAAAATAGCTCCGTTTGCTGTTTCATAGTTTCTAGGGTCGGAAGGGACCTGAGAAGATCATCTAGTCCGACCCCCTGCCATGGCAGGAAAGAGTACTGGGGTCAAACGACCCCAGCAAGGTGTTCATCTAACCAACAGTTAAACAGTTGCTTTCCATAAACAAGCCACAAAGTATTCACTTGCCTTTTTACTTCTGCTTAGCAAATATTCCCAAGAAATTGTTATCACGTGGTATCTAATTTAGTGACACACTTTGGTTCTTTCTAATTAATGTAACTTGTACTCAGCCTGGATCACTGAGTACTTTGGAGTTCTATTCTAGTTGTGTAGCTATGTCCTGATTTTTTTTTTTTTTTTCTTTTTTCTTTCTTCCCTTTATTTTAAAATGTCTATGGATGGAATGGGTTTTTCTGCTTTGATCCTGTATTGTTTCTTTTCTGCTTTGAACTTTAATTGCTTATTAAAGTAACATAAGCTCCCTGCCTTTTTACCTTTTGGGTTTTGTAATATTGACATTGGTACCATTTTGATAGATATTATTACTATCTGGTTGCAACAGAATAAAATTACTCTTTTCTATTCCAAGCATCAAGTCACCTCACTTTTGAAATGGGTCATGAGTCATTCCTAAAATTTGCTTTAGCAAGAAAATGTCAACAACTTTGTCCTTCATTTCCTCAACAAACTTTAAAATCTTTTACTTCCTCCTAGTTTTGCTGTAAAAGCTGTCTGGTGTGGTATGAAAGACCTGCCACTTTTTTCTGTTTTTAATTCTGCTTAATTGATCTTAGGCTTGGAAATCTCACCTAATGGGCAAAGATGGCTGTAAAATGAATCTGCGGAGGGTGCACACTACAAACAAAACCCTACTGATGCAGCCTGGTACAGTATTTCCTTGGCATTGTTTTATGGTCTTTAATTTATTCAGTTTCTTTAAATGGAAGGTTCCATTCTGGATATCAGGATGATTCCTTACTACGTGCTGTTAGATACAAAAATCAAATATGGAAACATTTTAAAAATGTATTTCTAAATATGTTAGTAAAAACTAATACATATCGCAGCAGGCAACTTCTGCTCCCTGCTTACACCACTTAAGTCCCACGTACCCAAGAGCGGATCCATTGATTTGATGGAAAGAAGCTGGCTCACTTCACTTAATCTTGTCCTAAATAGCAGTATGCTCCTGAAGATGCATTATGCTGTAACTGTCCCACCCAGGGAGTGCTAGGAGCTTAACAAGTACAGCACAGGCAAAATTTGAACAAACTCCTGAACACTAACCTGCCAGTGTACCTCAGCTCTATTTAAACCATTTTAGTGAATAGTTAGAGGTTGCCAGTCTAATCCTAATAATGGGATAGACTGAATAGATAAGCTTTTATATTATTTATCCCTTTTGACTTTGACCTAAGCTGTCAAAATGTAAAGGTTTGTAATTGGGAGGAGAAATTGGAGACTAAGTCCTGTTTTTTCAGAATGCAGAATCTGACTGCTTTTTGCTTGTAATACAAAGGCTTTTTTTTTTTTTTAGCCAGTACTCCTCAGTGCTCCCTCCAAACTTCTTGGGAGGGTCACCCTGCTAGCAGCATGTTCAGACTTTGTTGGTCTGTACTTCTGTATGGGCTCCCCTTCTTATCTACATGTACCATCACATTCTGAGTAGCACGTCTTGGTGAAACAGAGTTAAACTGTCTCTAAGAGGTACCATAAGAAAAGACAGCTAAACTCAGTGTTTCTAAGCAATGTTGGCCTGAACTACAGCAACAATAATTTGGTTCTTAGCATTCCCGATTACACCAGTGACACGGGTTCTTCACTTAGTGTGATAGTGGCTAGCTTTCTGCCTTATGGAAAATAGGAACTGAGACACTAGGCCAGGGGTTGTCAGCTGGGGGTATGCATGCCCCTGGGGGTACTTTGAAAGGTCCCAGCAGGTATGTGGGGGCGGGCAGGAATGAAGTGCCACCACCCTGTGCCGCTACCTCACAGGAGCAGAGCTGGAGCAGGGCAGGACAAGACACTGTGCTGCTGCTGCTTACCCCCCTCTCTGGTACACTCATTAAAAAGGGGGCTGCCAGGGGTACACTTACTAAAAAAGGTTGAAAACCCCTGCACTAATCTAATAAGTAGGTAGGAAGTGAACTCTGACCAGACTTATGACATGTGTAGTAGGTCCCCACTATTGGTATGGTTAGGTTTTAACAGTGGTAAGTCATTACATTAGATTCATAGTAAAAAATCATCTCCTGTTAGGAATCCCTATAATACCTCCATCACTTCAGTGCAATGTTTTTTGTCAACCTTGGAGGTGAACCATATATCTAAACTTCAAGGCTTGAACTTGATGTGTGCATGCCTGTGTTCTTTTTGCAGGCAAAGCAGGAGGATTAGCTGTCAGCAAGCCAGTCCCTACAGGAGCAAAGCTGCGATCCCCCACCATAGGAAGTAAGATCCCAACCCCAAGAGGGGGCATAAATAAAAGCACTAGCAGAACATATGCAAAGCGATGACATGAAAAGTACTTGTTTCCTTCATAACTGAGCAAGTTTTTTTGCGATGCACATCTGTGAGCTTTGATTAGAAAGGGATGGGAACCTCAAACTGCACATTTCACCTGAACTCCCCTCTGCTGTCTGTTAGTCATGACTACTGCTTGCCCACTTTGGTTTCCCAGTGTTGTAGGCTCTTGGGGCAGTTATGCACATCTTACTGCTTAGTGACTTGCAGACTATGATAGAGGTCTTCTGGCCTGGGGTATTCCTTTGTCCTTCCCCAATGGCAAGAAGAATAGAAATTGGCTGCAGAATCTCTTCTTGCAGCTTTCCTAGCAGAGGGGAGTCCCCAGTAAGTAAAGAGCTAGCTGAGCCAAATACAATGCTACCCTCTGCAGCAGCCAACAGAGGTTGGGGCAAAATGGCCCAACAAGTTGTGGCTGTTCCCCTATTTAATGGGATGACAGTTGTCTTGTGTTCACTTAAGTAGCCTGTTGGCTGGGGCTGAAAGGAACAGGCACTGACATCAGGAAGCCAAAACCTTTAGTTCTGTTTGCTATCCAGAGGCCAAAGGAGGCCAATCTGGCTCAATTGTGCCAGGCTTTCAGAAGGAAGCTTTAAGATGTTTGTTCTTTTGGGCCCAATCTCATATCTGCTCACAAAAGTTATAGGAATATAATCACCTGACTTAATCAGTGAAAACTGGCAACTGCAAAATTAGCTCATAATTGTTCTCTGCCCATATTTGCTTATTTGTGTGACTGACTCCAAGTAATAGTCACTAGTACTTCTTTATAATCAGAGACACCTTGATACAAGAATAGGACTATAATAAGATACAGGATGATAGTACAAAATGTCTCTAGTATATATTTATGCACTATTCCAAAAGTCCACACTGATAGTGAAACTATCACATTTAGACATGGGAACAATTTGGTGAGAAATAGTGAACAGACTAGCTATGCTGTTCTCATTATAGCTTTCATGCAATTATCTTTGTCACAGCAATATCACAACTCTGGGTCTAATGTACAATTAACAACAAATATGTAGACAGTAAATCAAGAGCAAAAATAATCCTTTATTATGGAGATGGAGGATTTCAATATGGTTACTGATTTGTAGCCGTGGAATGATGGTGTAATTAAACATGGGTTCTTCCTAGGAATTTTACCTGCAATGCTAGTCTTTTTGCTTGCTTTTTTTTCCTATTTTGATCCATGTGTTCAGTCTAATAAATATGTCATAAGAGCTACTTCCTCTAAGATAAAACCACCTATATATTTTAGGAGTACACCTCTGTATATAGCATACATATTAGACATTTAGATCAAGTACTTAGGCATAAATTACTCTATCAAGTAAGATCATGTAAAAAGCAGGTTGTAAGCAGTTTGAAAAATGACAAGATTATATTTAAATAGATGCAGACTCATCCAAACCAATAAATACCCCTGAAGTGATCAGCTTGTGAAAAGGCAGATTCAGAGCTAACAGGACTCTTTTTCAAATCCCACACTATATCCAATCTGTAGTTTCTCTTCTTGCAGCAAATGTCCAGTTACCCACTCTGATGCTGCAAAGAAAAGCATTATGCCATTCTCTGGAGACTTTATTTCACTATAAGTTCAACTGCGGGAGGCATAATTCCACAGCTGGTGGGTAGCAGCCTGAAGTGTTACCCCTTTTTTTATTTTTTAACTTTCAACACAACACTCTGCACTTCTATGTCACCTTACAGCTAAAGAGTTGAATAAATTCTTGCTCAAGCGTGCTCAGCAGTGGCTGGGAATAGGAAAGGTTCCTTTGCATAGAGCTTTATGAAATTGTTCAATTAAACTTACCGGTACAGGCCCTGTCTGTTAGGGGAAATACTTGATCCAAAAATGGACAAGGGTTATGTGATGAAAAGATTGATCAGCTTTTTTAATAATTAAATTAGTATGGAAGTACAGTAAAATGGTCATATGTTCTATCCTCTTTGTGGGCAAGTAGCTTTCTTTAATATTGGCTAGATAAGCCAATGGGGGAAAAAGGGGAAAATTGTTCTGCGAAGTGTCTGTCTGCTTGTAAACACAAAAA
>NW_017729014.1:5266441-5273543 GCF_001723915.1 Gavialis gangeticus
CCCCCCCCCCCCCCAAAATCCACTTTAGACTAAGCAGCATGTTATTTCAATCCAGCTCCCCAGCATCTGTATAGATCAGGTGCTTCAGCATGGCTTTTTGGTGCTTTTATCTAATAGACTAGCCAGTTGCCCATCAAGAATGACGGGGGGAGAGAGGCTGGGATGGAGTGCACCACCTAACACCCCATGCTGCTGCTGTTCTGCCTCTTGCAAGGAGCGGGGTTGGGGAGGAGCAACGCTGGCCTCAGCTCCCCCACCCTCTGCCCGGTCCTCTATGCAGCTTCAGAATCATGGTGGCGCTCCCCCACGCTGGCGCACTCTGGCTGTTTCCAGCAGCCAGTCAGAGCACAAATGAAGTGTGACAGACGGACAGACTTTGGGTTTTATAATATTAGAATGATTCAGTCAGCCATTAGATAAAAGCGCCAAAAATGGCCCACTAAAGCTCCTGATTTAATACAGACGTCAGGTGAGCTGGGTCTAACTAACACACTCTCTCTTTTGGACGTGTGCTGGGCTCAGGGTGGGAGTGTGCTGAGTTTAAAGTAAAGTGCTGGTTTTTTGTTCTGTTTTGTTTAATGTCTGCAAGCAGCCTCTCTGCTCAGGAAAAAATGCCACCCATAACTTACAATCTGTGGAGATGAACCCATGGTAAAACAGTGGAGACTGCCCTCTCAGTAGGGTTCATGTGCTTTTAATCACTCCACTCTAACCCAGGTAAGATACCAGTTGCCCATTACCACTCAGCCCAAACCCCAGAGATGCTACAAAAAGCTGTGTATCTACTGAAATAAGGAGTCAGTCCTACAAGTGAAATCTGGGACTTCCATCTTTTTTTTTAATAAACTTAAATTTCTAAATCCCAAGTTAATGCTGGGAATCTGCTCTGAGCAGATTAAGTGAACATTAGCTCCTGACACAGCCTGATAACTTGGGAGCTCCTCTCTTACTTGGGACTAAGCATGTCTTAGTCCCTTTGCAGTTGAACTTAAGCCACTTCTAAAAAGGCAGTCTTGATGTAGAATGAATGTCCCCTCATGGAGCTGGCATGGAATGGCAAGTGTGCTTTAAGTTCACAATACAGCATATTTTGTAGTATCTTCTCCCCAGGGAGGAGCTTTAAGTGTGGGGAGGGGCTTTTAAGAACTGCAAAAGTAAAGCAAACAAATTTAAAATGTATTTTAATGTTGTTTAAAAGTCACTTTCCTGACTGGCACCTTGGCTAGTTTTAAATCTGATTTAATAATACAGTTTGTTTTCCCCTCATTAGCTGTGCAGTGAAGTAAGTATTCTTACACCGGAGCACATGGCAGCAATTTGCTTTATCAGCACACACAGTGCTAAGGAGTAAGTGCTAAAATGCTCTCACGCCATGGAACAACACTTTAACCTCCCCGTTTCATTATCAGCTTCAGGACATTTCCTTCCAAGAGGGAATGAATTGTTCTGCACCTGTACCCACAATGGGTACAGAAATGCCTGATTATAGTCATCTTATAAGTGACATTTTTCTTTTGCTGCATTGAAATGAGTTTGCTGTCTTGTATATGTTATACTATATTTGTAGTGTACAGTTTTTTATAGAGCTTGTTTATGTGCCCTGTAAATACCTATGAATTTTATAAGTACATTTTAAGTTTGTTGCAATGTGTCTTTTGAAACTCTTTTGTTTATATATATTTGTTAGACCCTAAATGACGCATCCATTGTAAAAACAGATTCTGGAGTCCCTTATACAGCCTACTTCCCAGTGGTTTTGTATAATGAGTGGGAATTGGGTATTAAGATTCCAGAGTACAACTTGCTTTGGAAAGGCCCAGACCTGCAAGCTTTTATGTGTATACATTCTGTGAAATCATGCCTGTATGTTAAGAGCAGAGGCGGGCAATTATTTTGGGCAGAGGGCCACTTATTGAGTCTTGGCAAGCCATCAAGGGCCACGTGATAGGCAGCCAGGGCAGATAAATAGTAATTTTCTAAATTTTTTAGGGGCCCCGTGGGCTGGATAGAATGGCCTGGCAGGCTGCATCTGGCCCCTGGGCCGCATTTTGCCCACCACTGGTTAAGAGCCATATTTGCTGGATTTGGTCTTCTCATTGCAAATGCTGACCCCTCTTTGGTGTTAGCGAGTCTTTTTTAAATTGGGCAAGCAATACTTGAAGGCTTTTAGTTAAACCCTACACCCAACCTAAATTGCAAACATGCTCACTGTTTTCTAATTTGATTAGAAGGGCATCCAAGATTAAAAGACTTTCTATAATATTGTTTACAAAGCCTCACCAGTTGGAATAAGGGCCATAGTTACTATTGTTATTCACCACTTGAGGGGTGGATCTACACAAGACTCTAAAGTTTCAGTAGACTAATTCCACTGCACATAACCCAGCTGGCAAAAACTGTGCTGATGTGCAGTAGAATCAATCTACTGTGCATCTTCGTTACAAAAACTATTTATCTGTGCTAATGTACAGTAGTGCCAATTATGGTGCATTAAGGTTAGTACATTATGGCACATTTAATGAACTTGTAGACGTGCTCAAAGTGGCTGACCGTTTTGGGAATTAAGGTGTTTTACAGCATTTGGCTCTGCTCCCTCATGACTCTTCCAGCTTGTTTTTCATTGATGTTCACAAGTTGTGATGCTTAACTGAGAAAGCAGTGTGTTTTAGGGTACATTCCCCAAATGCATTTCCCCCTGCTTCATTTCCATGATCCATGGGAAGCTTGTGAACTGCTTTCCTGCTTTGCTATTTCAAATGGCTTTAATGGCTGCTCTTTCTGCAACTCTTCAGCTTCCTTGCATTCTGTGCACTAAACTTTCTGCTTAAATGTGTCGTCATCACTGTTGCCTGCTCCTCAACAACTGAGCCCTGGCACAGACTTGATTCTGGTGTTGCTGCTGGTCACCGCATTGTCATGCAGTCTGTGGAACATGTTATAGGCAATCTTGGTGCACGCTGCTGAATAAAAGCTTGTAATCATAAAACAGAAGCTACCTGGGGTAAAGACTTGAACAGTGTTTTAGAGGTGGGCCAGTGGAAATTTTTGAAGACCTTGAACCAATTTCACTAAGCAAATGGTGATGCCATTTATCATTTTAGAAAGGATTTAACCAGGCTACTTCCTTATTTTAAAAAGTCTGTTTTCCATCCCCTGATAAAATAAACACCAGAGTGAAAAACAGTGAAGTATGTTCTCATGCCATGAAAAAAGAAAAGGAGGTATCTAATGGCTTATGATGTCTGGACTTAAGTATTCCAGAGCTCAGTATCTTTTGGAGGGGCACTTTTTGCTGGGTAAAGGCCCCCAAACCTGCTTACCACATGCATGCTTTATATCAAGGAAGGCTTCTGTATCCTGCTGAAAGGAAGGTCAGACTTTGGCCCCTACATCGTAGTTCTTCCACCAGAGACCACTAGGTTCTGCAAACAACTGCCAGTATTTTTTTTTCTCATCCATCTGAACTGCAGAAACTATTCAAGAGCAAAAGCACATCATCCCACCAGGAGTTCACCCACATCTGAGGCTGCTGTTGGGGAATTCCACTCCTGCAAGTGATCATTTATCTGTTGAATCATTACCAGTTACTTGATCAAATAACCTCTGATCCCAGCAGTCTTGTAGTTCCCACCTCCAGTGAAAGGGCACCTAGGTGAAATTATGTAATTTGTATCAGATTAATTTTATTAAATAAAAAGTATTTTAACAGGTTGTGATATCTTATTTTTGACAGCCCCCTTCCCGAGTTGATGTCTGACGCACATGCTGGGCTCACTTGCCTGCTTGTGACTAGCTAGTTTTTCTGTTTTTTGGTTTTTTTGGTTTTAAATAAAAAAAAAAAAAAAATCCCATGCCAAATCTTTCAAGGTGAAATGAAGGCAGCATGCACCAGCACCCTTAAAACATGAGCTAAAAGGAAATGCAGGTTTCAAGTTCTATTTCTCAAAAGAGGCATTTGTGAGAAGCAAGTCTGGGGCTTTTTTGTGGTGTGGGGGCAGTTATCTGTCTGTTTGGTAATACCTTTTATTGGACCAACTACATTTGGGGGGAGATGTCAGAGGTTGAAATGCTTGTTCCTTAAAGATCTGTCTTGATTCTACTATTGTATCCTAACCAGTTATTGAGAAATATACAGCAGCACTGAATTAGTGACTAAATGCAAACCATGCTGGAGCAGTGGTAATCACTTTCCTGCTCATCTCCCATTTCTAGAAAAATGGTATCCAATTTGTAACCTTGCACTCCTGTCAGTAGTCCCTGAGCAAAGTGATGCATGAAGGCTACAAGCCACTTCTTACTGGAGTTTTGTTTGATCCAAGACCCTGGGCGTGTCTGCACACAACGCTTCTGTGCCGTCATTACTGCCCATTTATTTAGTATTTGTATTAGCAAGTACTAACTAAATGACAGTAACCAGAGTTACTGCACAGTAGCACCAACAAACATCTTTTAGGTGATGCTACTGCACAGTAGCCCAATAATGCTGCTCAGTAGCGTATTAGCACTGTCCGTGCTGTGATGCACTACTGCACAGTACTTTTCAGTTACTGCAGTCAGCCTCTCGTCTAGACACTCCCCTGTGTCCAAAACAAGGAAATGTTTTAAAAACTTGAGGTGATATAAGAATGCCAACATTTATTGTCCCATCAAGGACTTAAGAATGCAAAACTTGTATTCTGTTTGGTTTTGTCAACAAAGTTGACTAGGACCCTAAGGCATGTAGGATTCTAGCCCAAGGATTATAGAAATTTTTAAATCCAGATGTGGCACCAAAAGTCACATTATTGGCACTGACTATGGAAAAAAAGAAAAGCAACAATATAAAAATACCAGTGTTGTAGAAATATTAAGTCTATTAAAAATAAATAGTATCTCTCTATATCCCGTAAATGAAGTTTGAAGGCTGTACTGTAACAATTGCATATCTGTTTGAAAAAACTGATGCTTTTGCAACTCAGAACAGCCTTAAAGGAAACTAGTTTAATTGTTCTTTCCTTCCTGGAAGACCAGTTTGTGCACCTCAAGAGCAGTTTTCAAGCTTCTAAGTGAGCACCTCTTCCATTTTTCTCTAGGTGGAATGGGATTCCCTACAGAACACAGATCTTGTGAAATGGCTGTTTAATTTATGGTTTAGGCAATTAAAAAAAAATAGCCTTTATCTTCAGTAAGAAAGAGCCTCAGGCAAAAGGACTGACCCTCTCTGCCCCGCAGCCAGGTTTGTAATTTTGCTCCTGTTCCAACTCCCAATATTGACAGGCTCAATGTTCTGTACCCTGGATGCACTGCTGCCAAAGCAGTCATAGAGGAAGAAGAGTAGAAAGTCTGCGCAGCTGTAAGATTAATGTAGATGCTGTCTTGTATTATAATGTCTTAACAGTCTGTGACAGCAAGTCTGTTCCTTTAGCCTAGTCTCCTGTGCTGTCCCTATACTAGAGCACTATACTGGCTGCCTGTACTGTTGCAGAGCTGGGGCAGCCGGATTGGAGACCTGCAAGGTTTGCCATACCTCTGCTCTAAACTTTATAGGATGTGCCAGGGGGCCAGTCTGGGACAGCAACAGAAATACAATTTGGAACCATTGCAGCCTGTCCTCACGCTAATTTAAACTGACTAAACCTCGTCTCTTCGGACTGGTTTTAAAAATAGTGGCCAACACTTAGACAGCTGCTGTCCTAACATTAGCAGTGCAGCATCTCTATAGCTAAGACACTATAACACTATACTGGGGTAGCAAAGCCCTGCCCAAACCTCACTTTGTTGCCCCTTTTGGCCTCAAAATCCCACCCTGTTGTTTTTTCCTGCCACACCTTGATGTTACAAATTGACAGGGAAGCTGCATCTAAAGGGCAAAGTGGGTTTTGGAAGTTAGGCCTTTGTCTGGGCTGAGACCCCCGGGCCTTGTCCCACTTTACTTTTGCTGAGCCCCTCAGCCTGAAGTCTGCTGCCCCAGGCCCACAAGCTACCAGGCCTCAGCTCTGGCTATGCCGTCATGACCTTGGGCTCCTCAGCCCCTGGTTTCACTCTCACGAGTTTTGGGCTTGTGCTCTAATCTGTTGCATTTCTCTCTCCCTGGATTCTGGGCCCCTGGTCTCACCCTCTGCAAGCCCTGGGCTTACACCCTGTCTGCTATGCCTCACCCCTCATGGGCTCTGGGCTTGTGCCCCCAGTCTCTGCTGCCTGACCACCAGAGCCCTTCTGCCAACAACAGTACCTAAGATATGGGGTGCCTGTGGGTACCTTTTCAGTGGCCCCTTCCATCCCTATAGCCACAACCTGTTCCTCTGGTATATACACAAATCAAAACACATGAGCATCTTTTCCCAGGGCTAATCTTGCCCTGCAGAACCTTTCCCAAAAGGGCCCTGAGGCACTTACCTGTTCCTGTTCAGAACATCGGGTTTCCTCCACTTCCTCTGCAACTCAGAGTCCTTTCTCTGGGCTACCTGGGCTGACTCCCTCCTGCTGCTCTGTCCCCTGCCGCTCCTACAGCCAGACTATCCATCTGATTTGGATCCAGTGCAACCACTCCTACCTCAGCTAAGGACTTAATGCAGCAGAGGCTGAGTTCCTGCTGCCTGTGAAAACGGCTCCACCTTTTGCCCAGGACAGCCTGACTACTGAACCTGTGTGGGGTGGAGGATTATGGCGAGGGCTGCATGCAAATCATTATGCCCACCAGGGCACTCGTTGTTGAAATCATCCCTGCGGCAGTATCAGCTAACAGCTTGGATGCCCAAGTTGTAGGGACAGTGCAGGAGATGCAAGCAGAAGGGAATTACCAGAAACCTGAATACATCTGGGTGCAATTTATGTTCTGCTCCCTCTCCCACCCCCCTCACTGCCTTCTCTGCCATGCCCAGATCTCCCCTCCCAAAGTAGTTTGTTTCCTGTTTACAACAGTCCCTGCACCTTCTCTCTTTTGCAGAGCAAGGTTGCAATCCTTCCTGCCCTGTCAAGCCTGGGGCAGAAAGAAACTAAAGCAGCTAGAGAAAGAAAAACAAAGCACACACCCACACGCCTAAGAGTGACCCTGAGGATCTATCTATACCAGGGATGCTCAAGCTCCGGCTCACAGGCCAGGTATGGCTTTTGGGGGCCGCCA
>NW_017729014.1:5278543-5279412 GCF_001723915.1 Gavialis gangeticus
CCGGCTCACAGGCCAGGTATGGCTTGTGGAGCCTGCCATCCATCTCTCAGGGCTCCCCAGACATCCTAAAATTTGGTGGTGGGAGAGCAGTGGCAATCTTGATTGCCCCTCCTCTGCTGTCACACAGGCCTGTGGGGAGCTGGAGTGTGGTTCTGCCACTTTACTGGGCACACAGATCCAAGCAGGGCAGGGGCCTGATCCAGTTGTGTAAGGTTGGGACTACACAGCTGGTGTGGGCGCAAGAAGAGGCATAGGGCCTGATTTGAGCACACAGGGACCCACCCGCCAGCATGGCGCTGGGCAGAGACAGCTCAGTGGGGTCAGGGCAAAGCCCCTGCAAAGCTTGATCAGGCCACTGGACCGGTTCTGCACTACGCATCTGGCGGTGGGGCCACCAGGGTGATCTACACTGTCGGGTCCCTCCCTCCCTCTCAGTTCTCTCGGAGCCGGGCCCTGGGGTCTGGCACTCGGACGCTGCAGGCTGGGCTCCTTGGGCCTGTGTTTGGGCCTGGGCCGCAGGGCAGCGCCGAGATGCTTGAACCCGAGTCTCTGTTCACAAGCCGGGTATTATCCACAGTCTTGCCCAAACTAGCGCAGCTTGGCGTCAACGTGGCCGACGGCAGGTGACCCGCAGAAAGCGAACAAGGGACACGACAGGAAGCTCCGGGAACCGGCTGCGGGCTTCAAACGGGGCACAGAGGGCCACTTCCGGGCTACTCTACCCGCCATGGCGCGTCTCGATGGTGAGCGAGGCCGACAGCGGCGGCGCCGTGACCCGGAAGCAGAGGGGGTGGCGACCTGGCAATGGCGGCCGGCGGCGCGGAGGCCTGGCCCGAGCTGGAGGCGGCGGAGCGGGAGCGGCGGCGGGA
>NW_017729014.1:5279891-5280125 GCF_001723915.1 Gavialis gangeticus
CCCGCTGCCCTCCCGCAGCTGCGCAGCCTCAACCTCAGCGGGAATCGCCTGCGCGAGCTGGGCCCCGGGCTGGCGCGGGCGGCGCCGCAGCTGCAGACGCTGCTGCTGTCCGGTAACTGCCTGCGCGCCCTGCCTGGGGGGCTGCTGCCCGCCGGCGCCTTCGGCCTCCTCCCCCTGCTCAGCCAGCTGGAGGCGGCTGACAATGGGCTGCAGGAGCTGGACGCGGGCATCGCC
>NW_017729014.1:5280176-5288570 GCF_001723915.1 Gavialis gangeticus
GCTCTGAGCGCACAGAAATCAGGCCGTGGGCATCAGGGCTTCCCTGTGCTGCAAGTCGTAGGGGACCCACGGTTACAAGAGCTCCAGAGCTGGCTCCTCTTTCTTAATGGGCCGAATGGTTTTTGTGTCGCTGGCTCCTCTGGGAGCTGCAGCTTTAAAAGAAGCAACCGGTGCCACCTGAGTCGGGAGCATTGTCAGCTCTGCCTGGGGTGGGAGCTGCTGCTCTTTTGTGGCAGAAATATTTTTTGCAATAGGGGGGAAAGAGGGGGAGGGAAGAGGTTACATGTTGGTAAAGTGGAGCGCCTGGACTGCTTTGGTGGCTGTGACCAAAGTAACTAATTTCTCTCTTTTTGGAATGAAATAACTGATTTAAATGCAGGCAGTTTTATTTTGTTTCTTAGAATCCAATTCACCTCAATGCTTAGACCGGCGGTTCTCAACCCAGGTGCCGTAGCACCTTGGGGTACCTTGAGATCCTTTCGAGGGTGCCACAGGCTGCTACACAGTGTTAGCACTTGTTAGGTGTGGAAACATGATTCACAGGATAAAGCCCAAACATATCTAACTGTTTTTAATGCTACAAATTCCTGTTTGACCTGTTCTGGTCTCTTTGAATTCTTTGCAACAGAGGCATTGCTCTAACATTTTTTTGGTAGTCAAAAAATGAATGAAAAGTAAGAGCTGGCATTTTCCAAGAGGTTTCCTTGAGTCTAGAAACATTAAGAACTGCTGACTTAGACCATCCCATTCATGCGGCCTCTAATTAGTTGCATTACTAACTTGTCCCAGGGCTGGGATATGCCCAACCCTTTAAAAATGGTAAAGCTAATTTTGTAAACTTTTTTTTCCCTCAGACCCTGGATGTCTCCAATAACCAGTTAACTGAAATCCCTGTTGAGCTTGTTGACTGTCTTAAGTTAAAGGAGATCAACTTCAAAGGGAACAAACTGAAAGACAAGCGACTCGAGAAAATGGTTAATGGCTGCCAGACAAAATCGATCCTGGAGTATTTGCGGGTTGGAGGCCGAGGAGGTGGCAAAGGAAAGGGGAAGCAAGACAATGTGGATAAAGAGGAAGGCCGGAAAAAAAAGAGAGAGAGACGTCAGAAGAAGGATGGTGGTGATGGGGAACAGGATGAACTGGAAGAAGTGAATAAACTGTTGATCAAGGTTCTACATATTTCTGAAAATCCAGCTCCATTGGTAATTAAAGTGAGTCCAAATGTCAAAGAAGTTCGGCCATTCATCGTGTGCTGTGTGGTGAAGGGCATGAACTTGAAGCCAGGAAATGCCTTGAAGAGATTTCTTTCTGCACAGGTAATTCTTGAGAGGTTATTTTAGAACTTTGAGTGAATGCGTTTCATAGATTTCAGGGTCGGAAGGGACCTATTAGATCATCAAGTCCGACCCCCTGCCCTGGGCAGGAAAGAGTGCTGGGGTCAGATGACTCCAGCCAGGTGTTTGTCCAATCTCCTCTTAAATACTTCCAAGGAAGGGGACAGCACCACTCCCTTGGAAGCATATTCCATATTTTGGCGACCCTCACAGAATTTTTTTTTCCTGATGTCCAATATAAATTCGCTCCCCTTCTGTTTGTGGCCATTGTTTCTAGTTACCCTGATGGGCGCCCTGGTAAACATCGTGTCCCCTATTTCCCGCTGTCCCCTCTCGATGAGTTTGTAGACAGCCACAAGATCACCTTTCAGCCTTCTCTTGTGGAGACTGAAGAGATTCAGCACCCTCAATCAGTCCTCATAGGGTTTTTCCTGTAGGCCTTTAACCAGACGGGTGGCCCTCCTCTGAACCCTTTCCAGATTATCTACTTCCCTCCCGAACTGCAGCGCCCAAAACTGGACACAGTACTCCAGCTGCAGCCTGACCAATGCCTCATAGAGGGGAAGTATCACCTCCCTAGACCTGTTTGTGATGCACCTACTTATGCAAGAAAGAGTGCAGTTAGCTTTACTTTTTACTTCATCACATTGATGACTCATGTTCATCTTGGAGTCAACTACAACTCCAAGATCCCTTTCCACAGTTGTGCTACATAGTGGTGCCTCCCAAGTTATAGGAGTGTTGATGATTCTTCCTCCCCAGATGCAATACATGGCACTTATCTTTGTTAAACTGCATCCTGTTCTGTTCCACCCAATTCCCCAGCTTCTCCAAATCCTCCTGGATTTGCTCCCTGCCCTCTAGTTTGTTTAACTCACCCCATAGTTTGGTGTGTCTACCAACTTGGACAGGGTGCTTTCTAGTCCCTCATCCAAGTCACTAATGAAGATAGTGAACAGTACCGGTCCCAGGACAGAGTCTTGGGGGACTCTGCTGCCCACATTTCTCCAGGTGGAAACTGACCCGTCCACCACCACTCTCTGGGTGTGTCCCATAAGCCAATTTTCCACCCACCGGACTGTGTAATAATCTACATTGCAACTGTTTAGTTTATGTATAAGAAGTGGGTGTGACATGGTGTCAAAGTCCTTTTTAAAATCTAAGTAATTAACATCTGTGATCATTTGAGATAAGACTGAAATCAACAGGAACAGTCCGGTTTTGGTTATGGACCTCATTGCAGACAGCATAAGGTGACTATAATCACAGCAAACATAAACTTAGTGTGCTCTTCTCTCTGATTTCTCCCCAGTTTGTGGTATCATGAAACTTATACCGGATCACTTGAAACTTTCTGCATAAAAAATAATGGTAGTTCACTCAGTATAGGGGGAGGGTGTATACTTAATGTCTTTGTATACTTACCTGGTTAAAAGGTCATTGTGGCTTTGTATGTTCCTTATTTATGAGAAATGAGTAAGTACAGGATCATGTTAAAATCAGAGATGTCTGAGACCTCTTGGATTACCTTTTTGCTCAGAACAAATGTAGTTCCTGTTTTTCCTTTTTGTTTCTAGGCTGTCAGTTTCCCACAGCTTATGAAATGGTTTTCCAGTATAATTTTCAACTAGAAAATTGTTGGCATTCAGCTGGTTAAAGCACACTAAACCTTTGCACTGTCTTCTCCAAGCTAGAAGGTGGTGTGCCTCCATTTTTAAAGAAATGGTATATTCATCATATTGTCCACTAGATGGCAGGTGCTAGCCTTAGTTAATTTGGGCTCTGCTGTTTATTTCTTAATGGGGAAATGGTGAGTTAGTAAAGATCACCAAAAGTGTCTGCTGTTTATTCACATGCTTTAATTTAGGTCTCACAGATTTAAATTTACTTCTACAAATGCATGGCATCATAAAGGATTAACATATGCATGTGGGGTAGAGTCGTGTTTCACGTCATGTGCCCAGGTGGCATTTACCCAACTATCGCTTTAGATAGTTAAGCAGTTTGTGATCCTATTCCATATGCAGCTTGGAAATGCAAGTGCTCACATGACTGCTGAACATGAGTAGTAATCTGTGCAGTGGCCTGGTAGGTGTGTGCCTCCAGCTCTGCCTAAGTTCCTAAATTGTACCCAGACAAAAACCCACAAGTAGTGGGTGTTGGAGGAGGAGGGAGGCTGCCCTGCAAGTGATTAGGGCGCTGGCTCAGAAAGCAGGGGTCCAAGGTTCTAGGCCCCTGTCGCCCAGAGGATGTTTGGACCTACCTATGTTCTTCTTCCCAGCACAGTGGCTACCACGGTACAAGTTAGGCATTATCCAGAGCAACTGCATCTTGCATTCAATAATCATTAGATATAATGGACAGCAGGTAATGAGGAAGTTTACATAATGTGCAATGCAGCTGTTGGATTTCTTGTCATCCCTATTTTTATGGAATCACTGTAAAAATGGAACTGCCCTTTCACTCTGCATTATAAATGGCTAGTGAATATTTCCATTGTCATAGGAACCATAGTGATTTTGCCAACGGTTAAAGACAGCAGTTGCTTCCAGCCCCATCCAAAACAAGGGAAAATAGAAGTTTACCAAATGGAATAGGATGCCATTGGTTTGAGGGGAACATGTTTTGACACTAAGGGACTATTAAGTTCAGTGGAGAGTTATCTGGAAGTTGGTACAATGTAAGACTTGGTGTCCTTCGTGTGTTTGATAACATTTAAAATTTTGCCAGACCAAACTCCATGAGGACATATGTGAAAAACGAACAGCAGCCACCATTGCTACACATGACCTGCAGCTGATCAAAGGGCCTCTGCTTTATGATGCTCAGCCACCTAATGACCTAAAGGTAGGATAAATAGCGACTTCTTTTCCCTTGGGAACTAGACAGTAATGGGAGGAAGTGGTTTTGAACGCTAGGAGAAATGAGAGAATTTAACTGGAACCAGGAAGAGAATTCAGAGAATGTGCTGACTTTCCACACCCAGACAGTTGCTACTTATCCCAGGCCCAGAAGAGTGGTGCTCACCATTGTGTGCATGGATCAGGTGACCTCATTTAAGGTGCATTTAGAATTTCACCCCTGCTCATAGGGTAACTTAAACTTCTTGTTGGTAAAGCAGTCCAAAACTTTCTTTTCCATAAAAAGTATTCTGATCTTGCTTGCTGTCTACCTCTGCCTAGGGTGACAGAGGTCTTGGTGTTTCCCTGTAAACAGTTGCACTGCTCGGCCTTTCACCTGTGTTGGCTGTTGCCATCTCAGTGTTCGCTGAAGAGCCATAAAATGTTAGGATGTAGCTGGAGTGTGGTGCAGTATACAAGGTGTTCATTCACTTGAATGTATGTAGAGAGATCAGCAGCAGACTACAAGGTAATCCAACCAATCCAGGCTCTGTTATAACAACCAGTCTTTCCTCTGTGTCTGTTTTCATGACTGCTTTCCAGTGATAAAATGACTTGCAACACAGTAATATGACACAGACATAAGCTAAGCTTACCATGTAACCTGCAAGCCAGGTTACAAAGCACTGCTTTAACTTTTAAATTGGGGAACTCTTTCTTTATGTGCAAATCTCCCTTGTTGGGGCATGTCATTTAATCTGTTAGATTCCTTGTTGTTCTAATTAAAGAATTAAGGAGCCTGAATATTGTAAAGATGGAAAACAGCTCTGAGCTATTTCTGTATCCCACCCTCCGGAGCTGTTTGTGTTGTTTGGCACTTCTCCATTCATGTTCTCAACTGAGCAGGGACCGTACCTCATGTTCAGGGCTGTAGGGACAGGAGTTCATACAGGAATCGACCAAGTGTGACTTCTGTAGGGATGCATTAATTGTTCTCATCACTCAACACATGACAGTAACAAGGAGATGGATTAAGGAAATTGTTTACACTAATCTTTGGGATGACTGATTGGTTTGTTTTTAAATTGGATACCAAGCCAGTCACTGCGCAGGAAGCCTTCATCCCTAGAGACCTGCAGTTGAATGTGAGCATAGTCATTCAGGTTAGATTCCCAGATTGAATGGAACCGGGGAAGTTGATAGTTTTTGAATAACAAGTAATGGGAAACTATTCAGTGCAAGCAGTCGCACCCTTTAAAAGCTCTAGCAGAATATCACCTATTTTGTTACATGGGCTAGAATTTTAAAAATTATGCTTCTTTTCCAGGATGTTATAATGTGCAGTCAGCAAATCTTCAGGTACAACTCTCTACAGAGAGTTTGAATGTAGAGCTAGACTCTTAATGGTCTTGAAATAAGTTCTTTTAAAAAAACAATTAAATAATAACATTACATCCTTTGAGTGCTATAGTATGTAGTGAAAATTGCAATGGAAGGATCTGGTTTGTCTTTTCTCTGGTTTTTAGTTCTGTCTTGCTAAATGTGGGCAAACCAGGATTCTGGCGAAACAGTCTAATGCTGGAAAAAGGGTCTGTCAATCAGTGCATTTTTTTAAAATAGATATTCTTGGTCTTTCAGCTCTTGGGAAAGACTGAACTTTGTACATCTCTCAGTATCATTAATAGTCAATGTTTGCACAGGGAGAGGGGTTAATTTGTCATGTCACCTCTACACTGAGAGACTGATGAAACATACAGTGCACTGACACCTTCCACATTTTCTAAGTGTAAACTGGGAACCCCGAAATGTGAGTTATAGGTTTAGTGAGACTTGGAACATCCAGAAACCTAACTCATGCGTCAGACCCAGGGATACAGCTGAGTTTAAGAAGGCTTTTTTCACTCTCTGATAGTGCCGGACTGAATTCCATCTCCAGCTAATGAGGAACTTTTTTCATACATCAGCTTTGGCAAAGGTACAAGAAGACTTCTACACTTGCCTCTTTCTTAAATAGTCTGAGGCAATGGAAAAGTTCTTAGGCAATACCATGGCTCAGAAAGAACAGTTTTGGCCACACACTTTATTCCTGACTGTGTCCCTTATTCATACAATTCCAAGATACACACAACATTAAAAAAACAAAGTACATACTATAATTAATATGAATGACCCTGTGGTGTGGCAACACAAACAAGAATCCTGGAAGGCAGTCTATAAACATGCTAGAGTAGTGGGAATGTTTTTTCAGGAGAATAAAATATGCTTGGATGTTTCACAAGATCCACTATTGTGTAGTTCCAAGGAATGTGTTGAAATTGGTTGGAAGAAATTTTTAATTAAACATTAAGCTATAATTTTCATTTTTTTTTCCCCTCTGCCTCTTATGAATTAGTTCAAATAGTCCTGACAAAGTAGACTTTTAGCCCATACTTAAGTGCTTTCTCTCCATGTAGATAATCCCATTGGGTCGGAAGGAGATCAAGGCAAAGGATCTTGTCCGACAGTTGCAGTTAGAAGCTGAAGAACAGAGAAAACAAAAGAAGCGTCAAAACATCTCTGGATTGCACAAGTCAGTGTACTGTTCCACCTCCCTCTTTTATTCCCCTCATGTATCAGGTGTATTTTGGCAAATTTAAAACTACAAAAAAGTAACATCATTGCAAAGAACGTCATATATCTGCTTTTAATTTATGAAATGCAGTATCTGATGGTAACAAGGATAAGATGCACCCCACATGAACACTTGAGAGCCTCAGTACAGGAGGAATAGTGACAATAAGGTATCGAACAGCAATACTGAGTGAAGTGTGGTAGCTGAGTGACGACTTTAACTTCACCTAAATCAAGAGTTACCATATTTACCTGAATCCAAGATGATGTTTTTTCCCCATTCAAGATGGGGAAAATAGCCCCTCATCTTGGATTTTGAGTGGGGGGAAGGGAGGAGCAATCGGGTGGCGTCTGTACTGCCAGCTCCAGCCCTGACCCAGGCTCAGAGTCAGAGCTGCAGCTGCTGTCTTACCTGATGCCATGTCTGCTGCCCTCTCCCTGCCCCCCCATTTGCCTCTCTGGTCCTGCTGTGGCCCTGGCACAGAGCACATGCTGGCTATAGCCTCAGTGCAGCCAGAAAGTAGCAGTGGCTCCAGACCCAGTTCTGGCTTTAATCCTGGCACTGGAGCTCTTGCCATTGCAATTGCTTCTGCCTGGCCGGGCAGAGAGCTGGAGCCAGCATGTGTTCTATACTGTGGGGGCCTGGGCTGGAGCTAGATCTGCCACTGGGGCTAAGTGGTGTGAGGGAGCGGGCACTGGGAAAGGGGGGCAGGTGCCAGGAGGCTGGGTGTGAGGAGGCAGTGTTACCGTACCTGCGGTGCTAAAGGATCACTAAAGCATAATCAACCCAGAATGAACTTGAAGTATACAACACACCAATCGGCTCAATCAGTTCCAGCCTGCAAGGGGCTGGGAGGAGGGCAGTCAGGCAGGGAGTGCTCTGTGCAAGTACACATGCACATGGCTGCCAGGCAGCCTGGAGACCAGCTCCCCACAAGTAAGTTGGCGGGGGGAGGTATATTGAGGCCCCCATAGTGAGGAAGGGAAGGAGTTGAGCAGAGCTGAGGCTGGGGCTGCTGCCTGGGAGGGGCATGAGGCCCGGGGGCGTGGAATGAGTGGGGTGGGGCCCAGGCGGTTCATTCCAGGGGGGTGAGGGTTGGCTGGCTCCCTGCCACTAAATGCACTCCCATGGAGGGGCATGGGGGACACATGCCCCCCAGGCTTGTGCATGGGATGAGGGTGGGTGCAGGCCATGTGCTGTAGACTCAGGTCCCGACCCTGGCCAGCAGGCAGGACCTGGGACAGATGGTCAGAGTGGGATGGGGAAGCTTGATGTTGCTGCTGCGAGCCCCACTGTGCCATGGCAAAGCACCCACTGCCCCCCGGCATCAGCAAGGGGCAGAACTCCGCATTGCCACCTCCGCTGCTGCTGGACAGGTAGAGGACCCTGTGCCATGGCAGCATGGGGCTCATGGTGACAGCATCGAGCTTCCCCACCCCACTCTGCCCTGCCATGCCAGGTCCTGCCTACTGGGGTGCAGAGGTCCCAGGGGGAGGGCAACAGGGTGGGGAGCCCAAGCTAGAAGCCGGCAGCCTGCACCTGCCCCTCCCCCCCCCCCCCCAGGGGCCTCTCCCCGGCGGGGCCCCCCCGGGGGGGGGGGGGGGGGGGG
>NW_017729014.1:5288580-5289502 GCF_001723915.1 Gavialis gangeticus
CCCCGCCCCCCCCCCCCCCCCCCCCATGGGCTCTGCTCAGGCTGTGCTGCCCATGGGGGAGGGGGTGTAGGGCTCCACACTCCGCTCCCCCGCAGCAGCCATCATTGCCTCCCACATGTGGCAACTGGGGCTCAAGCGCTGATGGCTGTGGCCCTGGCCCCATAGCCCTGGCAGCTGGGGGCCCCTTCAGCAGGGATGTGGGGGCTGTGGGCAGGGAGTGAGAGGCAGCAGTGGGGGTGGGGGGGTGAAGGGGCACTGGCATATCAGGGCTGCTGTGCTCCACAAAGCAGTGAGGGGGGACAGCTGGAGCTGGACCCATGTCCCGGTGAGCGAAAGGGGAAGGGGGAGCTCTGATTTTTCATGGAAAAAACCCCAAAATGTATAGGTATTTAGAAGTTATTTTATTATAGTGACTGAGGCACTGGTAGGCTCCCAAATTGCTTTAAAGTTGTAAATATGTCAATAAAACATGTTCAACTGATACCTATATAAATAGTGGCATTTCATGTTAATCGTGGAAAAATGCAGATTTGGGGGGGGTTTAATGAGAGGATTTGTGATTTTTTTTTTTTTTCTTTTTTCCAGAGAGTTGTGATTTTTAAACAGAGAAAACCAGGATCCCTGTTGATAATGCTAGAACAGAAGCTTCCTGTGAAAGCAAGCTCAAGGCTGTAGCTGATAGTGCAGATACAAAATGCAAAAGAAATATTCAAATAATAAGGCTGTACAAAAACTTAAGCAATGGTTAAATAAGGCTGAATATAAAAGAAAAGGTCAGATGATACTGTAATTCACCACTCAACCAGGTGCAACTAAAGCTAAATGTGACAAGCTAACCTTGCTTCCCCTGCCCCTGCTTTACCTATCACAGTAGTGGGAAGGATGAATTTAAGATGACCACCCCCCCCCCCCCCCCCCCCCT
>NW_017729014.1:5289522-5297029 GCF_001723915.1 Gavialis gangeticus
CCCCCCCCCCCCCCCCCGTGACTGGATTCTATATGTGGAAAATTATAACAAATTTTTACACTTTCCATGTGTAGAATTTAATTATTCAGGAAGTTGTCTGAAATTTGAAGTCATCTTGGATTTGCATAAATGTGGTAATTGGACAGTGGTTGGAAGAACATGCATGGTTTTTAGAGGCCAGGAATGACTTCGGGCAAGTGAATAGAGGGAAGCCCAACAGATATACAGCTTAGCCAGCATGTGTGTCATGTCCCAAGTTCTGTAAATGGAGGAACTTGGAAGGGACTTTTCAACTTTTATGGGACTGTATCTCTACTGTAAAGGAAAGTGTCATGCTGGCCTTCATGTGCATATTAGGATGTCCTCATGGGACCACTATAGCGTAAGCCTCAGGGAAACTTCTAGGTGCACAAGTATAGGGTTGTGCACAGTTATGTAAGCAGTGGAGGAAGGTTTGGAGATAAAATATCAAGTAGCTGACCTAGGATGTTATAAAATGAGATCATAAGTGCTGCTATGTTTTGAGAATTCTGAAAACATGAAGAGCTTATTTGTGCACTTTGGTAAGATGAATATTACACTTCGAAGTGTTACTTGGGCTTGGTTCGTGCCTCCCTTACTTGCAGCCAGTGCAGGGCAATAATTCTGTTGGTGTATATATGGTACGCTGCTTACTTTATCTTTGCTTTCTGTCGCACTTGAAATAGATTACTTTGTCATGCCTTTCTCCCCTCCCCCCATTCTGTTCTTCATGCTGTTTCTCAAATTTGCTCTTTTTTTGTTGATAGGTACCTACAGTTACTGGATGGGAAAGAGAACTATCCCTGTCTGGTAGATGCTGAAGGTGCCGTGATTTCCTTCCCACCGATCACTAACAGTGATAAAACAAAAGTATGAGAGATTTAACCCACCTATGTTTGAGTCTTAGTAACAAGGGAAATAGGCAGTGCTTCAAAACTACACCTGATTTGTTCCTCATCAAGAAAGGAACAAGAACCTAAGAAAACAACATGCAAACATGCAAGTCCCTAGAGTTCAAAATAGGAATGTTTTAAGGCCTGCACCTGCATCCTCTATGCTAAAACCGTTGGATTAAAAGTAAAATTTAGAAGTCATAACTATGTATGTATAATGCTAAATTTCTATAGTGAGTTGTCGAAAGGGAAAATACCTTGTCCTGAAATGCAGCTGTTTTTTTTAAATGCCTAGCAATGAATTGTGTACATATAGAACTTTCTTATAAAGTTAGGGGGGATTTAACATGTAGCTGGTCACTTGGATCTAGGTGTTCTTCCCAGAATACTAGCTGAAATATGATATTTGCAAATTTTTTTGGAATTATGTTTTTTTAATTCCATGGTTTCATACAGTAGTGCACTGCAATTTATTTTCCTTTTCTGAATGTGGAATATTCTTCAGATCAAGAAAAGCACAAGTGAATTATTTTTGGAGGTGACGAGCAGTATCAGCCTACAGATCTGCAAAGACATCATGGATATGCTTATCCTAGTAAGTAACTCAAGAACCTGACTCCACCTCCCCTTTGCGTGGATATTTCTTAATGAGATTGGAGTTTCTGGCTTATACTGGAGGGACATGGAACTTAATTTTGTCGTCTCTTATTTACCAGTTTGTCTTTGGCTCTGTGTTAATCTGAGGAGACTTTAATTTGCTTATTCAGAAAGCACCAGTGGATTTCAGTCCTGCATGCGTTCCTGCATGCTAGAGATGGGCATGTCAACGTTACAATAATTAAAATCCCCAGGCCAGTGATTTGTAGCATAGTCTTATTACTGGACTCATTCTTCTATGCAGGTTTTAACAGTTCAGCTTTGAGGCGTCTTCAGTTAATAAGTGACCAAAACCAAGCATAATGTGTCTTGCATCTCTTTTCAGCAACTTAGTGTGGCAAGAGCTTTATACTCACATTTCTAAGTCTTTTCAGAAAATCAGGCTAAGGTGTTCCAAATATGCAAGTGGATTTATAATGATAGACAAATCTGCAGTAGGAGCTAGGCTGGCTTCATGAAACCACTCTTCACATATGCCTTACTCTGATGGGTGTTTTTTTAATTAATGTAGTAAAATTTAGTACATTCTACTGAAAATGGCAAATTTGCAAAAAGAAGTTAACATCCTGCTCTATACTTTCTGTAGTACAAAAATCTGAGATTTGTTAGTTTTTGTCAATAGTAGCTGTCATTAACATGTTCTAAAGTCCAAGTTAATTGACACTTATATAGTCAATACACAGCAGTAATAGAGACAGCCTGAAATACGATGAAAGCAGAGTTGTTAAGAGTGATACTGGAGCAGGCCGTCTTTATTTAGAATCCAAAGTGCTAGACACAGAGCCTGACTTGAAAACCTGCTGGTGCAAAATTTGGGAACAGGGGTAGCAGGAAGGTAACAGGAAGGAATGCAAACAGAATAGAGTGATCTGCAGAGCAGTCTTCTGTACATGTTTATGAGACTACATGAATGATTTGCTGACACCTTTTATAAGAGGGTTTCCATCAGTCTTTTGATGGTCTGCTACTTGGAAATAATTTAAGTTCCTTAAGCAAGTGGTAAGCCATCTGCTGCATTCACATTGAACATTGACATCTTTAATTTCTTTTATTCCTATACCAGAAAATGGCAGAACTCAACAAATTCACTTTGGAAAATAAGGAAGAAGTATCAGTCTCTGACGATGAATCTGCTGTGATTTCTGGACCTACAAATTTAAATCCCAACCAGACTGTACATCACGAGAACACTCCATTAATAGTGGAACAGGTTCGGGTTGTGGACATAGATGGAAACTTAAAAGTACTTTATCCTTCCAAAACTGACCTTACTATGGCCTCTTCTCTTCTAACTGTAATCCGTTAACAGGCATCAAGCTACTACCTGTAAAACATTTGGGGTTTTGAACATATTCTAAAGATATCGTTTGTATATGATAATTTAAATCGCACCCTTTTTTTCTTTATTTTCATTTTTAAAGAAAAGATGCAACATGCCCTGCTTCAGGGATGTATAAATCCTTCAGTTTGATCATACAATGGCAAGGAATGCTGCCTTTTTTCCTGCCTTAATAATAAAAAAGTCCAAGTGTTATAATTGGTTAAAGATGCAAATGTCTCTTAAATGCTTAACTTGGGAGCAAAGTGTTTATATATTACAGAATTCTTATCCAGTCAAGTTCTAATTATATATACTGTGGATAACGTTGGTGGCAGAAATTCATTGCTCTGTCCCCAAGGAACTGAGGGGTAAAATACCAGTATAGGAATTGGTGTCATAGCCAATGGACTTCCTCTCTGGAACTATTTTGTTTTTTTCACCCAATAAGTTTTCCAGTGGAAAACTATTTTACAACTTAAATCAGCTAAGATGGACTGCATAGTTCATCACTAAAAACAGGAGGTGAAAACTGAAATTCTGCTATCTAATAGATCATTATAAAGTTAAGGCTAATGTTAATCGTACTAATATCAGCCTTAGTTTCTTTTTGTGTTTAGTCTAAACCTGAAACACTGCAGGCTCTTTAATTTATTTGTTATTAAAGAAACCCCTCTCCAATCTAATTGTGGCCAAAAAAACCATAACATGATAAGATTTTTTCCAGCAATGATACATACTTCCATTGCTCACTAAGGCATCCTAAAGTCAAATTAGGAGACGTTTGCTACTGTCCTGCTGCAGCTTGGAGCTACAATCTGCTCATGGAAATGTCAGTCACAAGTAACCCTTCCCATACCCATTATGTGACCTGGCCAAGGAGACTGCATGCTGCATCTGAGTCTTTGCTGAAACCAGTTGAAGTTCACTTGTGCAGTTGGCTGGTTCAGAGCTGGTGCATCACGTGAACTCTCCCTCAAGTTGTTAGAGTAAGGAGCAGCTGCCCAGGGGTGAACCCAACTGGAATTCCCTGCATCGCCCTTCATGGATATAGGGAATATTGGGTGATATTTTTAACAGTTCTTTTAAATGCAGATGGCTAACTTGAATGAAACAAGCCAACTACAACATTTGCAGTCTGTGCGTGAGAGATGTTACAACTCAACTCGAAGTGCATGAAAGATAATATTTCCATAGTGAAGGATGAGTTGTAAGATGATTAATTTTTATCAGAAATGAACTGCCTTTTATTGAACTGCTGGCTGTGTTCTGTGTTTATGATCTGTGGAATGGATGGAAAAAACTAAAGTGATGGCACCTGAAATTTACTGTCAGTGTTGTTTTTTCTTCTGTGTTGTGTTTACAAGTCACATAATCTGCCCAGGTTGCACCTGTTTGCCTGGTGTCTGGAAGTGGTGCTCTCCAACAGTGAACTCCTCTCCCCTTTATCTTACCTGGATTTCTTTCTGCATGGTACTGAGTTCAGTCTAGCAGAGCTTCTCCTGTTTTGGGTGCCCATGCTAGGCATGAGTCAGCAGAAAGGGGGATCTTATATTTCCATTATATGCTCAGAAAACTCTCTCTGACCTACCCTGCTTGCGCTCTCCTGTGGGTCCTTTTCTCCCTCCCTGACCGCTAGTGCCTGTGGCTTGGGGTTACCCCACTGTTTTGTTTTTTCCTTCTGCAACCAGGCTGTCAGTGAACATGCTCTTGGCTCTCGCTGCTCTCTGGCCTGCAACAGGTGCCAAGATGCCAGAGGGCCAGAAAGGTGCCTCTTTTTAGCACACAAGGCTTTTGGAAGGCAGTCCTTTCCCAGGTGCCACCAGCCACTTGGGTTGCTCAAAGCTTGGAGTCCTATAAGCTTGCAGGATGCATGAGGGGCCTTGGCAGAATGCACAGAGGGGCTTGTGGAGCTGCTGAGCCACCTCTGTGCCCCTACCTTGCCACCCCTTGGCCCTGGCCAGTCAGTACCAGAGCTGGGGCAGCACCTGCAGCTCCTAGTGCTGTGGGCCACCCTAGCAGGGACACGATGTCTGTCTGTGTGGGAGGGCAGGTGCTGCAGCTGGGGACTTTGGGGGCTTAAACCCAGAGGTGGAGTGGAGCTGCCCAACACTCAGTGCTACATCCTGTCCTGGTCCTTGCAGGCCAGCCTCAGTCTTCACAGCTAGTGGTGGCCTTGCCTTCCATCTCATGCCCCCCCGGGCCTAAGCCTGCCCACACGGTAGAAGTGTATGGCCTTGCCAGGAACACAGCCTCTGCCAGGCCCCAGAGCTGCTCAGGTAGTCTCATAGTGATCCCAGGCTGGGGTGGTGGTACCTACATGGGGTTGGGTCCCTTGAGCTCCTCGGTGTCAACAAGGCTGTGGAGGAGTGAGCTACCCTGCTGTAGCAGGCACTAACCTTGCCATCTCCCTCCCAGGTACAAATAACTTCCATACCAAAGTGAGAGTTGGTGCTTCCTCCCCAGCTTTCGTTTGGGGCCATGGATACAATTTGCAAAAGGGATCAGAGGCAGAATCGGTCACATTGGTTCTGGAACCTCAGGGTGTCCCCAGAGGATGCAAAGTATGCAAACAATCCGCTGCATCTTCATCGTGGTGCAAGTTAGCATAGCTGGGGTCATGGAGTCACTTCCATGGAGCTGCTTCCACCAGCAGCGGGGGAGAATCTGACCCAGGGTTGGAATTGCTGCATTTGTTATAGAAGAACCTGGTCTGTATCACACCTGGCTAATGGTTCCCTGCCGGGAGCCTGCACCATACAATTCCATGCCTTTTTTGAACTTATCAGGAGTTACTGGATGTGCCAGTGGGCTCTGGAGAGCAGAGAGGACTCTGTTGCTTTGATTCTGGGTTAGCTTTGCCCAGGAGATGCTGCTGCTTCATTCAGAGCCCTAAGCGGTGATCTTTTTTTTTTTTGTTATTATTATTATTTCCAAGTCAGCATGCCTTTTTTAAACCCCTGTGGAAATGTCATGTGTTAAAGGCAGTAGAGTGCCTACAGCTGTCTGAAAAGAGATCCTTTCAGTGTCCTTAAGGGAGATACCTTTTCTGTTGTAGCATAGCAAAAATCCCAAATTAGTTTATCTACTGAAATGCACTACCCATGGTTCAGAATAAGGAGGGTCCTGGGGATGGGAAAATATTCTACAAGCATCAAGGTACTATCTTACCTTGTGCCGTAGAAATACTTATCTGAATGCAAATATCTTGTTACAAGTGGAAAACAGGGTTCTTGACCTTAGCAAGAGCTGGTATGTCCTATCACAACAGTGGCCAATTTTATTAACAGCAGCAGTTTCCTGATGGCATTCCTGAAGTCCTAATGGGACTTTTGCTTTGCTTGTTTACATAAAAAATTGAAATGTAGGAGACAGCCTTTCAAAGGTGTAAGCAATTGTTCTGGACCAAGTGTACCAGGCTGATAAGAGTCCTTGCAAAACAAGTGAAGCACAGCCTGGGTTTTCAGCTGTGCAGTGGAAATGTGCGGAGGGTATCAGCCAGCAGCTAGGCCAGCCCCTTCCTGATAGACTTCTAACCCATGCCATAAATAGCAGGGCTCTGGAGTGTGGTAACCCTTGTTCCTGGAGAAGACTCTGCAATAATACTTGAGGAAAAGAATAAATATGCAACAGACCTTTAGACCCACTAAGTGCTTCCCTGGAAAAGTAGTAGTTAAAGGCAACATAGGAGTCTTGGGAGGTAATGTCCCCTCCTCTGCTGATTGCCTCATGCCATGCCAGCAGACATGACACAGGTTCAGGTCCCGTAGCCTCTCCTCGTAGGGCCTGCCCTGCTGTCCCCTGATCATGCGAGTGGCCCTCCTCTGGACCCTCTCCATGTTGTCCACATCCCTCCTGAAGTGCAGCACCCAGAACTGAATGCAATACTCCAGCTGCGGCCTGACCAGTGTTGCATAAAGGGGGAGGATCACCTCCCTGGACCTGCTCAAGATGCACCTATGGATGCATGACAAGGTGCGGTTGGCCTTCCTGACTGCATCCACACACTGCCGGCCCATGTTCATCTTGGCATCAATGATGACTCCAAGATCCTTTTCTGCCTCTGTACTGACAAGAAGGGAGTTCCCCAGCCCGTAGGTATGGTGCTGGTTCTTCCTCCCCAGGTGGATCACCTTGCACTTGTCAGTGTTGAATCCCATCCTGTTCTCATCCGCCCACCCCTGTAACCTGTCTAGGTCTGATTCCTTCCTTCTAACATGCCTACATCCCTCCACATCTTAGTGTCATCTGCGAATTTGAACAGGGTGCTTTTTACCCCCTCGTCCAAGTCACTGATGAAGATGTTGAACAGTGCGGGCCCGAGGACCGAGCCCTGGGGTACCCCACTGCCCACATCCCTCCAGGTCAAAAATGATCCATTCACCACCACTCTCTGGGTGCGGCCCTCCAGCCAGTTGGCGACCCGTTTGACTGTGTAGGTGTCAACACCACAGTCCCCTAGTTTCTTAATGAGAACGGGGTGAGAGACAGTGTCGAAGGCCTTCCTAAAGTCCAGAAAGACCATGTCCACTGCTACCCCTGAATCTAAGGTTTTGGTGACCTGGTCATAGAAGGCCACCAGGTTGGTCTGACAGGACCTATCTCTAATGAACCCATG
>NW_017729014.1:5302029-5319477 GCF_001723915.1 Gavialis gangeticus
CTTGGGATCTAAGGGGGGCCCAGAGGCCCAACTCTCTGTTGTGGTGCTCTGTAATTGTACCATCTCCAAGTAATGGAAATAATAATAGCAACGACGTAAACAGAACCCTTCCAGGTGAATAAATCACCTCCCAACATCTGCCACAGATGATCTAGTAAATCAATCGTAAGGCATGGCTCCACATGGACTGGTTGGTGTTGAGCTCAAACTTTACAGCTGACCACCCAGTTCTGTATGATGGAGGGCCACCAGACTGTCTGGCGAACCCTGGTTTGACATTTGCTAATGCCCTGGTGAACATCATGAATCTTCTCTAGGATTTCCTGGCATAGTGTTGAAGGTATCAGTACTCTGTTGTAGAACATAACTAAATTGCTGACAACATGAAGACTGAGGCTCTCTTGTTGGTACTTTGCCAGTTCACTGTTCTTGAATCTTACTTGAGGCCAACCTTCCAAGCAGTATTTTCTTTATCTTTTGGTAAGAGGAATCAGCTTCTTGAGCTTCCTGAATTCTCGTTTGTAGTGAAGCAGATATGGGTATCCCATCCACAATAAGGTCCACATAAACAGCAGTATCTTGCTCCTGGTGGAGTTCTTCCGGAGACCATGGAGGCTGTAATGGTGCCCTAGAAAGAGTGGCAGCTGTTTGTAACTTTTCCCAAGATGTGCATTATACTGTAGGTGAATTTCAGTATTCTGAGGCAAAATCTCTTGATTCTTGCCAGAAGTTCATCAAGAGGTTTGTCTCCTGATAGAGACACAAGTGGCTTGTGATCAGTTTGTAAAGTAAAAGTAAGGCTCATAAGGAAAGCTCTAAGTCACTCACATGTCCATGTAACTGCTAGTGCTTCTTTTTCTATTTGGGCATATTAAGTTTCAGGTGGAGCAAGCGCTCGACACAAAAGCAATAGGGGCCCAGTGGCCGGCTTCCTGACGTTGTTGTAACACTCCTCCAAGCCCATATGATGAAGCATCTGCTGCAATACAAGTTTCTCATATTGGATCATATTGGGCCAGTATCAGGGAGAAATGGAGTACAGACTTGATGTCAGTGAAGGTCGACTGCTGTAGCAGTCCCCAGAGCCATATATTCTTGTCACTTCAGAGGTCTCTTAAAGGCTTTGTTATTGTTGCCAAGTTTGGCACAAAACAGCCCAAGATGTGGCCATACCTAAAACTCTGTGTAATACTGGGACATCCTTGGGTTCTGAGAACCCCTTGATGGCTGCAACATTTGATGGATCTGGTTGGATTTTATGTGGTGTAATCCAATATCCCACAAACATGAGCTGCGAATTAGCAACAGTGCACTTTTCATTAAGTGTAACTCCAGGTTCTTGGAGTTCTCTGAGTGTTGCGTCCACCCTTGCATCATATTGTGCCTTGGTGGTCCCAAAACCAAAATATCATCAGCATAGCAAAGAACACCGTCTAGGCCATCCAATATCTGTGCTATCCAAAACAGAAAGAATTCAGGAGCTAATGAGATTCCAAAAGGTAGACATTTAAACTGGTAGCGACCAAATGGAGTAATAAAAGTTGTTAGCTTGGACGATTTGACAGCAAAAGAAACCTTCCAGAACCCTGCCCGAGCATCCAATTTTGTGAAAACTTTGACTCCTGCAAGTTGACCCAAGGTGAGTTCCGTGGAAGGAAGAACGTGTCTTTCTCTGCACACACATTTGTTCAGCTATGTGATGTCAACACATATCCTAATCTTACCATTGGGTTTTGGCACAACCACCATCCCAGAACACCAAGGAATGGGCTCTTCAGTCTTTGTAATTACTCCCATTTCTTCCATGCATGTTAGCTCTTTAACTTTGTCCATTAGTGGCAAAGTTGGTACCCCTTTTGGGTATTGATGCATATGGAATGGCATCAGCTTTTAGGGGTATCTGATATTCACCTGCCATTTTTCCAAGACCAGAAAAGATGTGTATTTGGTTCTGTAGTACTACTCCAAGGATTTCTGGTTTCATCTAGTCAGTGGACATGTTGCAGTGCCTGTATGGCTGGTATGCCAAGTAAAGGCACAGCAAGATTACCAATCACATAGACTTCCTGATCTATACATCTCTGCTTCAGTGTCATCTTTGCATTAAAGGATCCCAGTAGTTTGAGAATAGTGTTACCTGGTCCTCATAGGTGTTTAGTAGGGGTAAGGAGAATGCCATCCCTATGTAGTAAGGATCAGAGATAGCTGAGACTGCTGCTCCTGTATCTGTTTGAAATGGCATTGGCTATCCGTTGAGCTCAATTTCTGTCATCCAAACTCCTGGATCTGATGAAGACTTTGTAACTTCATCTAAAACTACTGTGCAATCCTCTGTATCCTGTTCTTTGACTTCAAAGACTCTGGTGGTGGAGCGACAAACTGAAGCATGGGGACCTTTCTCTTTTACATCGCCAATATACCCTTCCCGTAGCAGAATACTGAACATGACTATGTCCTAGGGTTTGACCACACCTGTAGCACTGGCCCTTTTTTCCACTTGTTTGTTGCTGTGGGCACTGGTGGGGTCACCCCCTGTGTTCATTGCTCCTACCAATCCTATTTGTGTGTAGTTTCTTTACAGTGTGCATTGCATCCATATTTACTAATGCCTGACATGACCGAGAGTCACTCCTGATTTCTCTTTCTTGCTGTTTAACTAGCTTTGATTGGCGAGCCTGTGTGATAGCCTTCTGGAGCATTAAATCAGGGTCCAACTGTAACCTTTGTCAGAGATCTGTATCATAAACTAAACAGTCCCTACTTATCTCCTCCTTAAGCTCCCCATATTGGCAGGATTCAGCCAATGTATGCGAAGATGTGATGAATCTGTCCACAGGTTCTGAGGGCTCCTATTTATGGAGACTGAATGTAGCTCATTCATAAATCACATTTCTTTTGCCCAGAAAATGATCAGTTAATGCTTCTATCACTGCAACATATTGCTTTTTCTCTGCATTTGTAAGGGGCAGTGACTGCAGAATTGCGTTCACCTGATCTCCCATAGAGTAGGTACTCACTTGATAAGCTTCCAACTGTTTGTCCAGACCCTGCACTTCCCTGAAGCAATTAAAACACCTGATACATCAAGGCCACATTCCAGGGGATTGGAAATCAAACTGTTCTGGTGGCGCAACTTTGAGTGTCTGCATGGTCTCTGTAGCCAGCTTCGGCACTGTATTGGGCTCTGCTGCAGGTAGAGCCCCCCCGCCATCTCTGCCCTGTGCTGGATTCAGCAGCTGCTAAAGTCCAATCCGTTGTTTGGGAATCGCCTGTTTGATTTCCTGTTGGTGGCAGGATTCAGCCACTCCTAACACCGTGTTATACTGGATCTTCAGAAGAGGCAGGGAGACTCCTAGATGTCATTAAGCCTTTATTGTAACAATGGACTCCTGAACCCAAAATGGTCCACTTCAAGTGGATGACATCAATCTTTAGTAAAGGAGTTAACCCTGACTACTACAGTTAATGCACCATGTTGCCAGGGAATGCTCTGTTCTAAGGCTGCTCTTTCTGCCTGGCTCTCAGGCTTGATTGTGGTGGTGGGTGAAGTTCCCTAGCTCAGGGAGACCCACGGTCAATTCAGGAAAGCTCCTTGCTTGTGGGATACTTGTGGACCATAGATGATTGCCAGGGTCTCTTCCCTTCACACCAACTGCACACTGCAAGGGTAGGGAGCCCAGGGCTTGCAGGAAAAAAGTTAATGGGCTGCCAGGTGAGGCTTCTCACAGGTGCCTCTCATCCCTTTGGCACTGGGCAGAGAGCCCAGCTACAGCAAATCACCCCCAGAAGAGCTCTTTGAAGCTAAGACACAAGTTCCCTGCCCTCATCTAGCCCAAGGGTCCTCCTTTGTCAACTGATTGGCAATCCCTAACTAAAAAGTGACCCCTAAGAGCTCACTCTTAGTCCTCTAGCCTGCAGTGTCCCTAAGGACCCTGCTGGGTTCAGGGCTGCTGAACCATGTGAGGGGGTCAGGCTTGTGGGGAAGCTGCTTCAAGGTACCATTTGGAGGTCCGGGCAATGGGTGCAGGCCCTAAATGGGTGCATCAGTGCAGCGACCAGAGCCTTTGCACACCTCATGGCCAGTTTTCATTGCCCTGGAATCCCAGCATTTGCTGATTGCTTGGCTTCTTCAACAAAGCAGTGACTTAAAAGAGCTGATGAGAAGCCCTGTGTTGATGTACTTGATGGTTCCCTGGCTCCACTTAGCCTGCTCCATTTAGTGGTTGTCCTGTCTTTCACACAGGGACATCCTGCGCTGCTAACAAGATTTCAAAAAATGCCATCTCTGCCACGCAGCCCTCCGTGGCCCAGATCTGGGCTTAACTTTGAATTCCCACCCTTGAAAGCAGCTGGTTAAAAAGGCTTCATTGTTTGCCTGGGCTCTGTTGCATCACAGAGAGGGGAGTTTTTCTGGGAGATCAAAGGGGATCTCAGAAAAGGCAAAATTTGTTGAGGGGGGGCTGGGGAAGGGGAGGGATGATGTGGATGCCAATGGAATAAACGGCAAGGAAATAAAAGTTTGGTTGTAAATGTGACATCCTGGAGCAAGAAGGAAAAAACAGGGAGGGAGGGCTACAGACTCCAGCTAATGCCAAAGCCCCTGAGACACCAACACTAAGCTCTCCCTTACATGTGCACCCAGCCTCAGTCCCCCGCCCCCCCATCAGTTGGGAAAATCATTAACATCTGTTAATGGGGCCTCCAACACCTGGGGTCAGCCTGCAACAGCTGCTTGACTGGCAGGGTCAAAGGGGTGAGCTGCTGGTATCAGAGTAGGGGTGAGTTGCTTGTACCAGAAGCATTTGTAAGGCTCCGTTAACAGCAGGGGTACGTTAGGGACAGGAATACCAGACGCTGACATGAAAACATGCTCCTAACGAAGGTGGCTGTTCCATTAAGCTGGGTTTTCTACTCAGGTAGCAAAGCCACCGCCTACAAGCAAAGCAATCTGAACCTTCGCAAACACAGGTATGCTGGTATGATGGGGTGGGGGTTGGTGCTTCTGCTGACAGATGCTAATTGGTGTGTGAAGAGGTGTGACCTCGTCAGACCTAAGTGAGCCAGCAGACAGTGGAGCCATTGATGGGGACTCACTGGAGCATGATCAAGTCTCTGCCTGGGGTGGGAACTGAACGCTGTATGGGACACAACACACTTGTTGGAGGCAGAAGTTTCCTCCTCCACTTGCAGTGACAGGAGAGCACTGTAAGACCTGTGGGCTGCTTCCCTGATCTCCTAGTATGAGCCTCTCCATGGGGTGTACATGCGTTCCAGCCTGACCACAGACAGGGGGAGCCAGGTAACTTTCAACCTGCTTTTATTTCTTACAATGATTGGATTGTGTGGCAGGGGGGAGAAATACAGAGCTTTGCATTGCTGGCTGTGTCTGAGCCCTGGGCCGCAGCAGAGCTTTCTAAGGGAAAAGGCAGCAGTGTCCACAACCCTGACTGGAAAAAGCAGTAAGTTCCTTTGCAGGGAAATTCAGGGGGGTGTCAATTCAAATACAATTAAGGCTCCCATCCCACTGTCTCCTAAAGAGCCCAGCCCTCCGAGGGTGTATGCAGCAGCCTGGAAGCTTTATGGCCACGGGGACTGATGGAAGTTAAGGAAGTTTCAGGGACAGGATCAGCATCCCTCAGCTCCAGCCGGTGCACTCGCCACCCCTGCAGAGCCTGTGAGTAAGGGGTGGGCTCAAACGAGAGCTGGGAAGAGACCCTAAGCCTAGCGAGGGAGCAGCACCACTGCCCTGGAGCAGCCACTGTGAGATGAAAGCATGTGCTGGGGATGGCGCCCATGAGGGACAAGGGGCCTCTGGTGGCTCCTTAGTTCACAGTCTGAAATCAGGCACATTACCAGGTGGCTGGTGGCCCAGCCCCATCCTTACGCTCCACAGAGATGGTGGCACGTGGCTGCGTGTGTGCCAGGAGATGGGGCAGAGGCCAGAAAAAAGCCAGTGTTGTTGGTGACAGTTCACCTTTGTGTGGACATGTGGTGAAGGCTCCTGCTCCGCCCAGGCATGTTTGCAAGTGGGGCGCTGGGGAGTGGGAATTAGATATTTTGGATTAGGCCACAGGGGGATCCAGGCCTGGGGGTCTGCAGGCTGCGTTCTGCTCTACTTGCACTTGTGCACATAGTAACCTGTCACATAGCCGATGATGAAAACAATCCAGAAGAGGATGTTTCCTCCGATCACTTTAACTGCGATGCCGACTTTCCCTGTGCACAGCTTATTGTAAACCCTGGGGAGAGAAACAGGGCGTCCTTACCAAAGGGAGGAGAAGTGCAAGGCACCTGAGGATAAAACAGAAAACCAAGGCCCTGCCCATCCATCCTTGTTGACCACCCAAGTCCCTCGTCATTCACATAGAAGCACTGTCCCCAATGGCAGGTCCAACTGCAGTCTGAGCAATTCATGTATGTCCCACCCCAAGTCATGCCACAATTTCAATTCACAGCAGCATTTTTCTGCCCCCCCCCACTCTCTGGTGGTGACAGGGGGTATCTACAAGGAAACACTAGGGCTCATACAGAACAAGTTTGGTATGTGTGGTGAGTCTATGCCTGTCAGACAGCAGAGCTACAGGTGTTCTCACCTCCTACATCCTGATGCCTCAGCAGTGGACACGTTCACACTGACTTCATCACGACTGTTGTTGTTCCACCGCCTGTACTGAACGCCTGTGTCTTGAGGCTGCATCCTCCCAAGCAAAAGTGTGGAGGAAATAAGTCTAAGAGGGAAGCGGAGGCAGACAGCAGTCACAGCTGATGCCTTGACAGCAGGAAAACTTAACAAGACCACTTCTTATCTTCCCCCTGCCCCTCGTTTATTCAAGAGGAAAGTGCCCATTACTGTCAGTTATTTAAGTCTAGGAGTGACAAAAAGGGGCTCTAGGCCCTCGTAATGACTCCAGGTCAGTAGTTGTCCTGACTGTTGAGTAATAAGGACATAAACTAGTGAGCCAACCAAATGAGTTGGCTGGATCAGGCTTTAAAATGGATCCTGTTCCAGAGCTGGAAGGGACTTTGAAGGGAACCCTCAATGCATCCCACCAGAGCAAGTGGCTCACTGCAAAACTGAACTCCTACTATCCCAACCATTTCCATATGTACAGATCAGCAGGGGTGTTGCGAACTATTGACCCATCAACCTGCATCTTGGGCACTGGGAATCAAAGCGGTTCATCCCACCACTTCAGGCAGGGGTGAAGAGTAAGCAGCCTGCAGGTGGGAGCAGACCCAGTCAGGCAGTCACATGTTAAGCAGAAGGCTGCCTGATTGGTGGAGAGGCTGGGAGCCTGGGTATAAGACTGGGCCCCAAGAGCAGAGCTGGTAGCTGCTGCAGCTGGAGAGCTGCTGCTCCCAGAGCAGCTGGAGGTTAAGGGTGGGAAACTGGGAATGGAGCAGGTTCCTGGTCCTGGGGAATGACCTAAAATTACATCCTGCTGGGGAGCATGGTGTGGTGGGGCTGCTGGTAGCAGGGCAGTCTCCAGGAAATACCATGCCAATGCCTCCCTAGCGAGAGGTGAGGATGGGGTGCTGGAAAGCCTGAGCCCCCACTGCCTTGTGGGTGACCCTGTGGAAGGGAAAGGCTAGGGGAGCACACCCTGACAGCAAAGCACAGGGTCAAGGCCCACTGAGTGGGGCCTGAGATGGGGCCCAGGCCCACTGAGCAAGGCCTGAGTCCCAAGGGACATTAGGCCTAGTGAAGGGCAGGGTAGAAGCCCACGGAGGGAGCCAGGTGTTGAGGCCCCAGTGTGCAGGGCATGGGAAGAAGCACCAGTGTAGGGGGCATAAGGCTTAGGTAGGTCTGAGGATGCCTGTGGCCAAGCTTGAGCTGGGTGAGGCTGTGTGTTGACCCAGCCAAGGGGCTGTGGGAGTATTCGTGGATGTAAATGCCATCTGTGAGGCATGGGACATAGTATAAGGGGAGGTTCAGAGCCATGTATTTGCCCTTGGCATCAGGGCAATTAAATGGGCATCCTCCTGCCTAGGAGCAATTTAAGATGCATCAAAGGTGAAGCAGGTGGGTGGGCAGGCCAACATTCAGACTGGCCCTGGGATGGCCCACTTGTTACAAGGAGATGCAAGCAAAAGGACCAGAGCCCCCAGCAGTTGGAGACACTCTTCTTGGTGCTGGAGCCACCCCGCTCCTCATTGCCCCTCAGTGTCTTGAGGCTCTGCCAGAACAGGAGATCCGTGTCCTTAGCAACTCTGAATACTTTGTTTTTCAGACAGCAAGTGCAGTGGGCAGGTGGCTGTCTGCTCTTTGCAGAAGCTCCTTTCTGTAACAACCACTGAGTCGTTTTGAGGAGAAGGAATCCACTGCTCTGATAAGGAACATATGCCAGGATTAAGAGGAAACTCTGGGCAGGATCAGATGTCTGACATGCGAAGGAAAAACAGATAAAGGAAAATAAGTGGTACCAGGCAGCTCCTTTCCTGCTGGTGGATTCTTGGGAGGTTTAATACTTGTGTATAAGCATATCTAGCATGGCCCTTGCTTACCCAGAGACACAGAAATTGAGCTTGATGCTATTCTCTGTAGGGATTTGTCCCAGTGAGCTGTGAAAGCTCTGGCATAGGCATGGACCTGCTTGTCACCAGGGGGTCCAGCATTTTGCTATGTGTTTAGAGGCATTTGCCCTGGATTTATGGTGAAGGGTGTGGACGCAGTTAGTACCTGGTCCTTGAAGCATGGTGCCAAGGGCAACAAGACGACAAAACACTGACATCACCCAATTGTGTGCAGTCGGCCCCAGACACTACCACACCTTACCCCTGCTAGCCCAATGCTAGAGCCCAGGACAGGCTTTTGATCTGTGTCCCTGATCAAAACCCACCCCTTCCCTGCTGTTACATGGAGGCTGCCCCCACACCCCAAAGGTGGCTGTGCTGCTGTATATATGTACCCAGGTTTTTCACGAGCATTGGGATCCTGGCAAGCGAATGTCACATTCCAGAAATGTGAAGCCTGATTTTTGGGAAATCTAGTGACATTGTCACCAAGGGCACATTATCTAAGGCAGCCCTAGGCCTGGCAGTGCAGCTTGTTTCTTTGTTTCCCATCCCCTCCCCACCAGGAGAGCCTGATATTTCACATCTCAGATCGTGCACATTATTATCCGCTGGACAAACCTTATTTAATAACTAGTTTGCAGTGATCTTATAACTTTCTGGCAGGAGCCCCTGTCCTCCACTGTCCTGCCCTGTTAGGTAGCAGTGCCTGGAGGAAGGCGCCTAGCAGGGAGGCCAGCCTTGGTGGAGGACTGGAGAGGGGAAAATGGAAATGCAGCTAATGGCTGTGGGCCCGGGAAGGAACGGGCATGGGTGGGCCAGGAGGGACCATGGTGCTTGGGAGGCCCTTTCTCCTTGCACTCTAAGTGCATTTGCTTCCCTCTGTTCCCAGCTCACATTGTGTCAATAAGGGGCTTTGCATTCTTGGCATTGCTAACATAACAGTGCCCCTTAGTAAGACCTAACCTATGAGCCTGCTGGTGCCAGCAGTGGAAGCGGTGCTTGCTAAAATCAAATGCTGGCTGCTTTGCTAGTGGGAGGTCAGAGCTGGCAGCTCCCTTGGGAGTGCCCCTTTGAAGTGGATCGGTGCTGGACTAGGCTTGGACACAGGGGCCTTGCCCAGTCTTGTTTTTATGGGGGATAATGAGCACTGCTGCTTCCTCCAAGTAGGTGGGGTGGCAACTGGAGCAGCCTGTGGGCTATGCTCAGTCACTGCCTATCTGCCTATAGCCACAAGGAGCTGCTCCCCCAGCCAGGTGTCAGTTGGCTATGAGTTTCCTTGCCAGACCGCCTTCCTGCAGGGCCCCGGCTCCCATCAGGAAGTGGCGACATGGACAGAACAGGCCTGTTTGCTGCACCACGAGTGGACCCAGCCCACCAGGAACTGCAGGCCCCATTCAGTGGCCAGAGGGAAACCACTGTGTGCACAGCCACCGATTGCTTGGGACAAAAAGTGGCACAGCAGGAACAAGAGTGCAAGCGACAGGTTAATCCGCAGGGTGCCAGGGAAAGACAGTGAGTAGAGAGCTCTGGCCACCGCCTGCTCGCTCTCCACAAAGTATTTAAGGCCTGAGTGCATGCTGCCCAGTGAAACAGCTCAGTCAAGTACATGGACGAGTGAAAGGAAAGCAGTTCTAGGTTCCCCCTGACCAGCGCCTCCTTCCCAGGCCAGGAGATGCCAGGGCCAGGAAGAGGTTGGCTAATAGGTCCCAGGATTTCATAGGACTAGGACGGGGTGGGCAAAATGCGGCCCGGGGGCCAGATGCAGCCCGCCAGGCCATTCTATCCAACCTGCGGGGCCCCTAAAAAATTTAGAAAATTAATATTTATCTTCCCTGGGCTGCATGTCGTGCAGCCCTCAATGGCTTGCCAAAACTCAGTAAGCGGCCCTCTGCCTGAAATAATTGCCTGCCCCTGGGCTAGGAGAAGTGCCCTGCACCAGCCCCATTGGGGGAATCCCTGCTGCCTGGCACTCCCTGGGAATGGGGCTGCTTTGCACCAGTGAAGTGGTGCCTGCGGTCTAGCTTGAACCCGGCATCTCTTTCTGAACGGCGTGCCCCACAGCCCCGGGCCTTGTTCCAGCCAGCTGCCGCTCCGCGCGGGGGGCCTCCACTGCTGTGTTCAGGACACTCTCAGCCTCCCAAGGTCCCCTCTCTCCCTCACACCTCCACGCGCTCCACTTGCCACCCCCACCTACTTGGCGGAAGCAGCAATGCTCATTTTGCCTGGGGGAGCTGTAAAATGAAACATCTCCTCTGCTGGCTTCTCTCAGCCAACAGCTTCAGATCTGTCTGCCTCTCGGGCTGGGACTCTGCCAGCTCGTCCTAGTGCCTGCACAGACCTGGGTACCGGTGATTCCCCCTCCTCCCAAGAAAAGGGGTTGTTGATTTTTTTTGGGGGGGGGGGTTGTACATGGGGTGGAGGGAAATGATTTTTGGCTGAGATCACGCTTAAAGCTGCAGCCTGCTCTCACCTGAGGGTCTCAGTCCCACCTGGCTCCGCTTGCAGCTGTTCAGTAGAGGAAAATCTCTCTGTGCCAGTCCCTTTTTCTGGCTGGGGCGACTATCCTAAGGAGTCCCGATGTTTTTCTGTGTGCACTGTTGTGTAAAGCTAAGGTTAGAGGAGGAGCTGGGGGTGGGGAGCTTGAAGGGAGGGAGGAGGGGTCCAGCTGAGTTGCCAACTTCTGTGAGCTGACTGTGCACAGCCCTGCCCTCCCCTGCGCTGGCTGGGGCAAACCTGCCCATTCCCACAGGCTGACATTTAACCCCACCCAGTCCAAAGACACGTGGTGCCTGCAAAGGAAAATATTCACAAGGCCTGGAGCTGAGGAGGGTGAGCAAGGGTTACAGCTGCATGCACAGACCATTGGACCCAGCCTCTCCTATTTTCCAGTTACACTCTCCACAGCCCAATACCTCTGAGCAGGGCCAGGGAGGGGCCGGGCAGCCAGCCGAGGAGATTCCTGGACCAGCCCTTGACTGCACCAACTCCTGCTCTTTTCCTCTGCTCCAGGGACGCTAATGCAGTTACTCTGCCTTTCCTGCCCTGTGTGAGAAATCAGAATCCGTCCCATTGTGCCTCCGTGAATCCAGCACTGTTTGTCTGAAGCATGATCCTTCATGTCTCAATGTTGCAATAGGTCAGAGGAGTGGACGGGGCAGAGCAGGGAAGCGTTCTGCTCCTCTGGCTTGCCTGCTAATAGGGGCTCTTGTCTGCTGCTCCCAGCTTATGGCTCTTTGGGAAATCATCTGAAACATTATGCTAGTCTTGGCCTGGTTCTTGGCAGGCAAGCATCAGTCTCATTGCAGCCCCTTGCAGTTGGCAGTTTGATCATCAGTCAACAACGAGGGCTCAGTGAACAGACTCCCTTCTTACTCCTTCCTGGCCAGAATTGCAACACTGTGAGGATCTTAGGCACTTGCCTGTGCTAAGAGAGTATGCGCTCAAGTGGATTTCCCGGTAGAGGGTAAAATAACTTGGCACAGATGTTCGAAGGGGTCATTCAAGAGCACACCCTGCCTGTTGTGTCCACTGCCCAGGAAATCAAGCAAGCCTGCTTTGCCAGCCCAGCCCCAACCGGGGCCTGTCACAAACACAACTGCTAGTATAATGGCTCACCTGCAACGATTAGTGCAGACAGTCAAGGCCAAGGTTGTGGTTACACCCACTTGTGTCCACTGATATGGAGGCAGGCTCTGAATTGGTCCCTAAAACCTTGCAGGCTTTCAGACTTCAGGTCACTGCTGTACTTGATATGTGCACGTAGGTGAACTGAAAGCATTGGCTCTCATCCTCCCAGGTGTCTGGAGGACCCTCTCACAGCTTCATGTTGTCACTGAGAGACCCACTTGCAACTTATACCATTGCAGTCATCAGTCAAGCCCCCATACATCCTTCATCCCCCACCCAGGGGGGATGCTTATTTTTAAAAGTGGCTCATTTCGGATCAAATCAATCAAGTCAATGAGGAGCAAATTAGAGACAGGCTGAAAAGTTGTTGTTTTTGCAGGACTCCAAGCTCTGTGGTGGGCTGGAGGATGCTGAGCTGGACAAGAGCCAGACAACAACTGTATAAGAGCCTCCTGCAGAGGTTTATTATATAAAGTAGGTGAGGGAGGATGGATTACAGATTACTGAACCCTGGATGATCTGGCCCAGTGATGTCTGGCAGGGGTTGAGAATCACACTATGGTGGGATGTGTTCAGAGGAGACTTGGATCTGATTGTCAGATTCCAGCAGTCTGCAGGAGCTCCTTGGTGGGGTCAAGGAAGCACTGTGATCCCACAGCTGTGCCTGCATCTCGCAGGGGAGGGGAGGCTTGCCAGAGTTCACCAAAACAGGCAGGAACCCCCTCACCATTCCTCTGCAAAGCTGAGATTCCAGAGGGAAAATCTGAGCGGGGGAATGATTGGCAGCAAGTTAAGCCAATCATTCCCCAGTCCCCAATAACCCCAATCCCCAGTTCCAGCTCTGCATCAGCCATGGGATCCAGCAGCAGGGGATTGGGCTGTGAGTGACAAAACACACTTCATGTCCAATTCAGACATTTAATGTATCAGTAAAAAAAGAAAAAAAATTAAAAACAGCCTCCACGCACCAAGAACAAGGCAGCAGGAAAGAGCCTGAGGTGGCAGCACCGCCTTGTCTGGATGTGGTGGCACAGACCACCTCTCAGGTGCTTATGGGGCCTATTTCACAGGGCTCTTTCTGTTAGACTTGGAATTGAGAATGGGTGACGTTGCCAGGTCAGTGTTGTGCAGAGATGGGACCTTCATTCCTTTCTGCCTCAGCATGTGGTGGAACTCCAGCCGCTCCATGATGATCCTCTGGGAATTGGGTACGTGTACAAGGGAGCACCATGTTAGATGAAAGGATCATTCAGCTTCTTCTCCTCCTATCCCCCTCCATCCCATGCTCAGAGGAAGGGTCCCAGCAGAAGCCTTCCTTCTCTGCCCCAAGCTGCATACCTGTAGGACTTCTAGCACCTCCTCATCCCCAATCTCAGCCTGAGGGGACTTGCTGCCAGCTGTGCTGTGTGTAGCCTGAATGATTTTGCTTCGAAACCTTTCAAACTTGGGATGAAAAACAAAACAGAATGAATAGCTGCTTGAGTGGAGGCTGAAGAGCAAAGCTGAGGGCTCCTCAAATTCATGCTCAGTGACAACTCACTGGCTGGTAACAGCCTTTCAACTCTGCCATAGGGAGGCTTTGTACAAGGACTGGAATTTCTGATCCCCCCCCACCCCCATTGCTGAACCCAGGACACCAGGGAAGGGAAGACCGTTTGTTCCTGTAAAATCTCTCCTTTGAGCAAAGAGGACAGATGCAAGGGGCTTCACAAGGAGCCAGACACAGGCCTGGACTGGCAACAGGTACTTCTGGGCTAGTACTGCATGGAGACCTGATGGCTAATTGGCTCTGGCCCATGGTGAGTCTAAGCAGAAACCACTGGACACATGTATGGACCCATTGGACTTCCTGAGAGCACTTGTTGGAGCAGTGCAATGCCCTATGTGACTTGGAGGCAGTGGGGGAGGACTCCTGCAGGCCCCAGAACTAAAATCAAGGGCCCTGTGAGTGCAGGGACCAGGCTGCCCTGAGAATGCAGTGCAGGGAATGGGCTGTGACCTGCCAGCCCCTCAGGGAAAGCAGGTTTACTCTGGTGCCAAAGGACAACAGGACCAAGGAGCAGCCTCAGGTGCTTGCTGTGGTGCCTGTGCCTGAGGAGGGCCCTGTCTAATCAGAGTGCCTCCTGCAGGGAGGAGACTCCCTTTACCCTGGCATGCATGCACTCCAGCGCCACCCGGGTCTGCTGCTCTGCACGCTGCAGGGCCTCCACATGGCTCTGCGCTTCTTGCCGCTTGCCCTGCTGCTGCTGTAAGTGATGCTGGCTCACAGCAAGCTCAGCCTGGAGCTGGCTGACTGTGCCCTGCAGCTCCTCCAGCAGCCTGGTGTTCTTGGCCAGACGGGAGTCGTGCTCCTCCATGTCCTGAGGGGACACAATTCAGACCAACACAGGGTGAGAATGGTGCAGCAGAGATCAAGTCTGCCCCAGAGAGCCTCTGTGCTGCTCGCCACAGCTGTCTTGCCTTTTTCAGGGGCCTTGGGCGTGGAATAATGAGACTTGGTGGGGCCCAGGAATGCGACTGCCTTAGCCAGCTCTCCCCCCTCATTCCCTTTTATTTGCTATTCCAACTCAGAGCATTAACCAGGCTGGCATCCCTTACAAAACTAAGCTGACATGGGAATCAGTTCATAATGCCTTAGGAGGAGCCCCACCCCCCAAAATCTGGAAGGGTGTGAATGGGTTGAGTCTTGAGAGGGGGATGCAATGCAAAAGACATGGGACACCAGTGCAGGAATCCAGACAGAGCACCAGCCCAGGGCAAAGGTCTGTAGAGTTAGAGTTTCAGCACTAAAGGACCAAAAGAGACACAAGGGGCTCTTCAAATGGTACTGTTTGTTTGATTTGCACAGGCCCAGGCTGGAGATGAGCACAGCAGGGAATGTCAGGGTCACCTGCTATATCCAAAGTCAGGGTTACCTGTCGAAGTTTGTAGTTCTCTTGTTCTATTGTTCCCATCAGTTCCTCATGCTTTCGTTCCTCTCGCAAGCTAGAAAACTGAGATAAAAGGCTCCTGCTAGTATGTCAAGCCACAGAAAGCCCAATTTCCTGATTCCTTGGGAAACAAACTTTCCTGGGTGACAGTACCTTTGCAGACATGGCTTGGAGCTGGGCTCCTCGCTCTCTGAGTTCCTTCTGTAGCATTGCCTTCTCGGACTCCACTTTGCACAGCTGGGATTGCTGGAAATCCAGCTGCCTTTGCAAGGAAGAGACAGCACCTATAATGTCAAAGTACAGTTTTGAGCCAGCCGAGCCCTCAGGCAGGTGAGAAGAGAGGCTGGTGAGGACAAAGAGGTTGATTCCATAAGCAAGAAGTTAGTTGGCTGGGGACATAATCTAAATTTAATTTAGCAGCAGGAGGGTTAATGCTTCACCTGAGTGCCACCAGTTATGCTTTGCATAGCAGAACTGCAATGCCTCTTCCTTAATACCAGCCCAGCTGACTCAAAAGGACTTGGCAATGGTCTGTTTTCAGCCTGGTGGCCCAGACTGAGCCCATCACAAGATTGCAGATGAGGTGCTACTCCTGTTTTTGCATGAGCTGCTCTCACTGAGCACACAGTCTTTGGCAGAGGTTTTCAGGTAGCGTCTGCCATGGCCTAGCAGTGGGTATCTCCACCCAGCAAGCTACAGGAGAAAAGGATTTCAAGAGCTGCTGCTGTTATGAAGTGCCCTTTAAAGGTGTCTGGGAGATAGAAGCTGAAGACTTTCAGTGCAGATCTAATTTTGATATGGAAGGTCTCATGCTCTAGTACCTGTGGCCATGTCGTAGGCAGTTTTCACTTTCTCCAGCTCCTCACGGAGCTCCCGATTCACTCTCTGCAATTCTTGGAGCTTGGTCAGGGCTTCCTGCTCCTCTGCTGCAGCCTCATCCTCAGCCTCCACCTCTCCCTCCAGTTCCACCTCCTCTTCCAGAGCCTCTTCCCCCTCCATCTCACCTGAAATCTCTTCCTCACTGGCTTCCTGTCTCAAACCATTTTCCTGCATTTCTGAATACTGCAAAGGCAAAAGGACAAACTGGGATTGAGAGCAGCTCCTTGGATTTGTGTGGCTAGACATTCTTCTCTCCCACTGCAGTGAGGGGTCAGTTAAGCTAGGATCCTGTACATCTATAGGAGAATCTAGGATTTCAAAAAAGGTGGTGCAGATGGTGTGGTGTATCATCACATATAACATAACACATAATTTTCTCCAGTTAAACAGGAATTAGAAACCATACTAATATGCTAGGGGCCTGGGGGTATATTATTTTGTTTAAAATCAAAGCAAAAACAAATATGACTTTATTGGAATGTGCTTTGATTTGCTATTATGTTAAAAAAACACAACAGACTAGACAAAAAAACAATAAAAAATGGAGTTTCATTAGTCCTGTAATCATTAGAATTAAATGGACATCTCTTTTTTTCAGGTTCATAAAACAAAATCTGGCCTTCTTGAGCATCTTGGTAGTGCATCCAATGCTTCATTGAAAGTAATTCCCATGCTTGTTAATGTTCACCTTGGTGTTTTTAGCTAGAATTAAAAACAGTCTGCAGTGCTGTTAAATAGGAGCTACGTTACCAGGTACAGCTAACAGACAGCAGAAATGCACAAGAAAGGATCACTTGTTTAGTAGAACATCAAGACCATTAAGAAGAGGGTTGTTAACACCAGCGAAACAAAAGTTTTAGAAGGAATCAGGAAAATTATAATAAGCCATGAAGTCAATTGAGTCTCTCACTGCTGCCTGAATAGAAATGCTGCTGCTGCTGCTGCTGCTGCTGCTGCTGCTGCCAGGCAGTTGGTTATAAACTTTGGATAAACCAGGAATCAAAGCAAGGGGAGCAACTGCATCACTGCAGTCACCCTTGATCCATCCCGGCATATACCAATATCCAAATTCTGCATTTATGCAGTGTCCCTTGTATCTTCACACCAATGTCGATAACTTGTGTTCCTAAAAATCACTTCCAAGACACCCACATGCTTTAAGAAGCAGAGCCAGAATGTTCTCATAGATCCACATATTGTACATCTGGATTTACCTCCCTTTGTAGGGATGTAACTGAGCAGAATTTGGCCGGGGTGTGAACTTGAGCTATTTTAATTGTAAGGTGGTATGTTTACCTCTTTTGATATAAAGTTTTCTGAACAAGCTTTCCCTGAAAATTACATACTCAAAGGGGAACAGGGCAGGGAAGAGAGAGACATTTAGAGGCGGTCGTGTTGAAAGGATGCATACAGCATACTGCTGTAACCAGGGCTCTTACTCCATTGAGGATCTATCTGGGCTAGGTCAGACCCCCCCTTTCACCTCCTTTTCCAG
>NW_017729014.1:5324477-5328031 GCF_001723915.1 Gavialis gangeticus
GAATTTGGCCGGGGTGTGAACTTGAGCTATTTTAATTGTAAGGTGGTATGTTTACCTCTTTTGATATAAAGTTTTCTGAACAAGCTTTCCCTGAAAATTACATACTCAAAGGGGAACAGGGCAGGGAAGAGAGAGACATTTAGAGGCGGTCGTGTTGAAAGGATGCATACAGCATACCGCTGTAACCAGGGCTCTTACTCCATTGAGGATCTATCTGGGCTAGGTCAGACCCCCCCTTTCACCTCCTTTTCCAGCTGCTGCAGTTCCTCACGGTCTTTCATCAGGGCCTGGGATAAGCTGGAGATCTTGGAGCCCAGCAACCTGTCAGAATGGTTCAGTTTGATTTGCAAGCATGCCACTTCTTCTGTCAGATTGCTTGGGGCAAAGCTGCCCTGCACTGTGCTACTCAACCTGAGCTTTTGCGACCTGATGCCCCTGAGTACAGGTGGTGCAGCTGCATCTGTCTGCAAGGAAATAGACAGCGTGAGGAAAGACACCCAGGAAGCAAACCACAGGAATGAGAGTCAGCAGCATTCTCCTGGCTCTAGGCTGCCTCTGGCCTCCATGGCTGCAGTCACCTTCCTCATGACAATTAATGTTTCACAATCAAAGTGGGATTGTTGGGTGCACCATTTGCACAAAGCTACCAGAATGCTCTTCCCTGTGACTGCTTTGCTTGGAGTACACCTTGAGATCTGCCCTGCAGCGTTTAGCAGCAGCTCTCTCTTTCAGGGTCCTTTTTTTGTCTTGTCGCAGGGCACCAAGGTGTGCCTGCACCTTTAAGGGTGGAAGCAGCCTAGAAAAAAGCCCTGCAGACTAGGCAGAGCGCCACAGCTGCAGGTTGCCTCAGTAACAGGCTAATAAGTTAATTAGCTGGCACCTGCAGGCAGTCAGTTGACCTGAAGGAGGCAGAGCCCTGGGTACATATAAGACCAGGGTTTGGGCTGGTAGGGTTCACTCTGTCTGGCAACTGCCAGGATAAGTAGCTCCTGTGTAAGAGAGCTGCCTGATACATCTGGCTGCCTCCATGTGCAGTAAGTCTCCAAGAGCCCATAAGGTTCCCAGGGTTATGAGGTATACTGTACAAAGGGGAGAAGTTTGCTTTCTTGCAGGGGCAGAGTGTTGTCTCTTTTGGTTATGGTTATGTTATAGCCCAGGGGCTTATGTTTGTGTTCTTGTTTGTACCAGTGGTTTTGGGATGAGGCTATAAGGCAGGGGTGGACAAAATACACCCTGTGGAACATATCTGGCCTGCCAGGCCATTCTATTGGCCTGCGGGGCCCTTAAAAAATTTAGAAAATTAATATCTATCTGACCCAGGCTTCCTGTCAAAGATGACAGGAGCCAGGGGCAGTAGGACACAGGGGAAGCCACAGCAGGGCCTGCCCAGCCCAGCCCAGCCCTGCTCCCCATCTCCCAGCCAGAGGGCAAGGGGAGGGACTTCTGGTTGCAAAGGTCATGGCTTAGGGAGTGGGACTTCTGGTCCCAAAATGGCAACCAGGGGGCACCAGTCAAGGGGCAGGGCTACCCATGCGGCCTTCAATGACTTGCCAAAACTCAGTAAGCGGTCCTTTGCCCAAAATAATTGCCTGCCTCTGCTAGAAGGGGAGGAGAAGGCCTCATTAGTGCCCAGAGGGGGGCACCTGATTTTGTGGAGCCCCAGCACCAGGGGGGCACAGCTTCAGAGGACCAGAGAGCCCAGCACCAGAAGGGTGCAGCAGACAAGGGCCAGGGCCTGGTGACAAGAAGAGATTGATGAGGGCTAGTGCCTTGTAGCTGGGCCTGACACAGTGGGTCTAGGCTAAGAGGCCTAGCTATATTAACGGGGTGGAGGCCGAGTAGGCTAAGGCCCCAACAGAGGGTATAACAACTGTGTAACACCTGTGAGGCATGGAGTGTGATAAAGGGGAGGTTGGAGCTGCACAATGGGCCCATAAAGCCTGAGGTGCCCCACGCAGCACAGTAGTAGAGAGACAAAGGGCTCAAAAACCAGGGAGCCTCCTGGCTTATTTTACCAACAAGACATGGCAGGCAAGAGGGCTCCCTCAGGGTGAACTTGCATGGTTGCAGAGCGACCAGGGGCTTCACAGCCCGCCCGGGGACCACATTCCATGACGTGCCTCTTGGAGGAAATGTTTCTGCTCAGCTGTCCCCCAACTTTTCCAAACCCACTGCTCAGCAGCTTCATAACTAGAATGGCTGTGGTCACTGCCTGCTGCATGACACAGGCATGGGAAGTACTCAGGAGTCACCTGTGCTCCCAGGATGCTGCTCTGCCTAAGCATATCCAGCTGCTTTGTTAGGCTCTCCACCTCCTCCCCGAGGTCAGAGATCACACTGTCCTTCCTGGCACATTCTGCCTCACACTCGGAAAGATGATTAACCTCTTCCTCCAGCATCAGCAGGCACTCTTCCTGGAAACAGCACAGACACTGCCATCAGACATTGTTGTGAGTGAGATGCCACAGCTGTGGTTGGATGCAAAAGAGATAGGCAAATGGTCTATGAACAGATGGCTTTCTGCATTTTATGGCCAGCCTTATTAGGGAGTTTAGAGTGACTGTCGATCAGGGAATATGATCTGGTAGTCCTGAATCTTCTGTTTGGCTTTAGCAAGGGCTGGCTCTTTTTTTAACTCCAGCTAGCTTCCTCTCCTTTCTTCCCCCGTCTCCCCACACCGTGTTTCTAACATGGGGAAGTGATACCCACTTCACATTAAGCTCTGAAAAGAACCATTGAGATCCTCAAAAATCCATTTATCCCAAAAGTCTTATGCCCAGTAGCAAATCTTTTTTCTAGCTGGGTGATTTTGCAATTAATCATGTGCTTGGTCTGCTTTTCTATCTGATGTATTCTCACCTTCTCGCGGATTACATCAATGTACCAGGGGACGTTACTGCTGGAGGGCTCTTCCAGCTGTATAACTGGAGGTACTCCTGAGAAATTCTTCCATTTAGGCTGTAGGACTGGGTCAGCTGTTGGGGAAAAAATAAGCCAAAAGTGGAAAAAGCATTTATTTAAATATTATCCAAGGAGTTGAAAACTTAGTACTGCTGACAACAAATCTCTGTAGCAATCTCAACTGTTTGGGTTCCATCTATTCGCCAATGGGGAAAAACCTCCTTTGAAAACACTTTAATTCAGTATGAAAGTATATCATATTGGATTTAAAAAAAAAAAGTTAATCTACTCTCCACACTCCAGGCTTCAGAGAGAGATGTGTCTTGTAGCAGGTAGAGAGATAGAACAACTCTAATTGGCAACATCTTCTAACTCATGGGTGGATTTGTATGTGCCATAGGTCAGACTGGAACAGGGACCTTGAAGGGCAACATCTCTTCCATGCATATTCCTCCATGCAGTGTATAACATGGAAAACATGTCAGTAAACAGAACAATCAAAAGCAAGTCACCAGTGCTTTTTGCAGTAGCATACTGTGGTGACTTGCAAATGACCCAGCTTTCAAAGGATTCTTGCCCTCCTGGGGAAACTGCATGTGTGCATGCATGCACATGTGCATGTGCACACACACTTACTTTACAGTAATGCCCTT
>NW_017729014.1:5338138-5341103 GCF_001723915.1 Gavialis gangeticus
AAAACATGTCAGTAAACAGAACAATCAAAAGCAAGTCACCAGTGCTTTTTGCAGTAGCATACTGTGGTGACTTGCAAATGACCCAGCTTTCAAAGGATTCTTGCCCTCCTGGGGAAACTGCATGTGTGCATGCATGCACATGTGCATGTGCACACACATTTACTTTACAGTAATGCCCTTACTGTTGGCTGGCAGCTGTGTGTTCTGAAAAGCAGACTTCCATTCTTCAAAGCTGAGTTGGGGGGACAGACAACTGGAACTCGATGTGCTAGACCTATTAGAGATGTCGATCTCTGGTAAGTTGCTTTCTGTGTTTTAAAAATAACTGGTTATTGCTATGTGATATGGGTAAAATGCTGATGCTATTTTGTGGTTTAGTAGAATTGGAGAATGTGGATTTTGTATTTTATGATATTGTCTGACTTAAATATTAATTACATGTAAGCTATGAATTTGGTGTGTGATGACTTGTGCTATCCAAGGAGATTTGCATCTTAATGGTAGCACAAATTTAGGATATAGGGAGGTGTGATGGGTAAGATATGCATCCCCATATATAAGGAGAAGTCTGTTCTAAAACAGCTGAGGGTGAGCCTGCAGGTAACTGCTCTGGCCTGAATAATGGGACTGGCATTCAGTACATAGGGAACCCCCACCTCCTCTTAGTACAACTACCCTGAACTGCCACAGGATGTTCTTGTTTCCCACAAGACTTGCTTGCTTTCCTAACCTCTTGGTAGCACTAGGGAAATGTGAGACAAACACCCCTCTTAAAAGCAGATATTAGATTAGTACAGTTTCATGAAGTGCAAGCTGTATATTGAAGGAGTCACCAGTACCAGTGCTACCTGACGGTTGCTGAATAAAGGGGTATAGTTGGGAGGATGTAAGCAAGGAGGACTGGGGAAAGAAGGGATGTCATAGAAGGGACCTATTACACCTGGGCAAAAGGAACATCTTCGATCAGCCCCTCTCCCTCATGAGCCTTACCAAGCTGGGACGTAGAAGTTGCTTTATTACAAAGCCTGGGACATCCTGGGCGCAACAGAAAGGATCTTTGCAGCTCCTCCATCTGGGGCTTGTACTCCGATTCGAAGGAGCCAATGGCTCTGATATCAGCCTGGCAAACAGGAGGAAATGGAGGCACCTCATTTAGAGTGTGCTCTGTGATAGTAGACACCTGGAGTCAGGTGTGTGGGATAATGCTGTGAATCCACCAGGGCCAAGCAGAGGATGGGAAGTTCAGAGCAGCTTGTTCTCCTGGCTGCCCAAGAGCATCTTCCTTTGGAACCTACAAGGGACAGAAGCTGTGGTCTCAGGGCCCCCTTCCCAACCCCCATCTGCAAGGTGCTGGGTCCTTCCTACAGGGACTCAGCACCTCCCAACGCTGACCCTGAGTAATTGGCATTCCTGGGGCAGCTCCTCGTTGGCCCCTCCCCCAGAGTTGCTCTGTCTTAGACATGGTGTGCACCATTGCCCATCTAAGTACTTGGCTGTCATAGTAGCGCTGGATGGCCTGGGCAGATTTGCTGAGGGCAGATCTGCCTCTGGGAAGCTTCCACATGGGGCTCTGCTGCCGTCGGTTGCTCAGTTCCTGCAGCTCGCCAAGCCCCTTAGCCAGCAAGTTCATCTTGCCAACAGACCCCGGATGCTGAAGACTAGAGCAGGCAATAGACAGGGAGCCTGGGGAGTAGAAAAGCCCAGTTAGACTGTGCTGCTCCTCCTTGGTGCTGCTGCTTCCTGTCTCAGCCCTTGTCACCAGGAGTGTTGATGCTATTCTGTATTGAGGGAAGAATCTTGCAGTGGTGGCACAGGACAGGCCAGCAGCCTGATGCTGTTGGGATAGGCACAGCAACCTTGCTCAGGGCACGCGCTGCCATGGTGAGCAGCAGGCTCTGCAGAGGGCAGGCCCAGAGCAAATGCCAGCCCAGGCCTTGCACAGGCAGCATAGCTGAGGGCTTGCCTTCCCTTCAGTATCTAGCCTAAGCAACGGCCTATGCATGAACATCCCACCAAGGTGTGAATTTTAATGGGGGCCACTGGCTCTACCCCCCCAACCCTCCCCCAAGGCCTGACCCTGAATGAGGTGGCTCCTGGGGCTGCAAGGGGACCACATACCAAGGTTTGCCCAGCTCTTGGGCATGCGCAGCCCTGTGCCCTTCTCCCCTTGGACCCTGCTGACATAGGGGCTTGCCCATTCATTAATCTGCCTACCAGTTTGGGGCCCTGACCCCAGGGTACTTATCAGCAGGGAACTGAAAGCTGCAGTTTTAAACCTGGCACCCATTTTTGGCACCAAGCTTCAAACTGCGGCTTTCACGTTTACTTCCCTGGGACCTAGAGGTGAGCCCCTCCACCAATGGGGCTGGGGAGGAGGGGGGCAGAGCTGGGCTCGGGCTGGGACAGCCATGCTGGGCCTGCAGGAGGGGGCTAAGCCAGGATAGGGGAGCTGGGGGGGGGGAGCAGTTGGGCTGGGCCAGGAGCACTGTGCCATGCTGCACCTTTGTGGGTGGTGGCACTGGGAGGGCCTTAGGGGCTAGAGCCCCCCAAAATTCATCTTGGCCCTGCCGCAGCCACCCCTCCCCGTGCCACTGCCCACCGGCAGAGACATGGTGTGGCGCTCCTGGCCAGCGCACAGCACCTCCCTGCGGGTCAGTGTAAGGGGGCCGGGTGGGGAGTGAGACTGAGCTGTGGGGGGCTTGGGGGGGGCTGCCTCCGTGTGATCGGGAGAGGGGAGGTCTTGTGAGGGGAAAGTGTGTGTGTGTGTGTGTGTGCGCGTGCGTGCGCGTGCGTGCGCACCCCCCAGCTTCAGGAGGCACCAGGGGTCCACCCGGCCTCCCCCGCCAGCACGAGGAGGGGAAGGGGCCCCTCTCCTCTCTTCTCCTCTCCCGCCCCCAGCCCAGCTCCCGTGCGGGGCCCAGCGCCCCTCCACCTTCACTCGCCTCCGCCCGCTGGAGCCGCCCCC
>NW_017729014.1:5341250-5343482 GCF_001723915.1 Gavialis gangeticus
CCCCCCGCCCCCCCGCCGGGCCGGGAGCGGCCGTGCCTGGAGGGCGGGTCAGTCCCACCGAGATGCGGCGGAGGCGGAGCGGCCCCGAACAGCCCCCGCCGCTCTGCGCCCAAGCCCCGTGCTCCCCGCGCGGCGTGGCGCTCGCCGGTCGGGGACGCGTGGCTCGGACTGCGCGAAGGGGGGCCCAGGACACCAGGCGCCCCCGGCCAGCCCGGCAGTAATACCGTGAGAGCAGCTGGGCTGGACGAAGAGGGGGGCCTCGGGCGGAGGCCGGGAAGAAGCGGGCTCCCGGGCTGCTCGCGGGGTTGTTTGCGAGGCACTTCAGCACCGCCGGCCCCGGGACAGCTCCGCCCGGCGGGACTCGGAACCCTGCGACCGTTTGAACCGGCACCGGCCCCCGCGCGCCGGGCGCCATGGCTCCCTCGGCTGCTCGTCCGCCGGGCCCGCCCCGCGGCCTTGCTGAGTCCAGCAGGAGGAGCAGGATGCCAGGCTCGCACTGAGCCACGGCTTCTCTGGCAATGCCGGGCAGGTGGCTCATCCTCCTGTCTTTAATCAGCCAAACTCGGAGCAAAATCCGCGGTGAGTCCTTCGTGAACCCTGGAAATGACACAGCTTCTTGCTGGGAACGGGGGTTAAAGCTTGAGGTTCTCGGTACTCTGAGGGAAACCTTCTTACCAGTGCGTTGAGAGGCTGACAGCCAAAAGGGGGCTCTGTGTATTGGTCAAAGGAAATGATTTGCTATTTCACAGAAACGATGGAAATCCGTGTTTCTGTGAATTCAACAGACTTCACATTTCTAACAGAAATGCCACGTTAAAAATCAAAGGCTGACATTTTTCCCCCCTCCTAACCCACAGAAAACTGAAGGGTCGGATTTCCACAGACAGAAGATCTCTGAAATGCTGTTATAATATGGGCACTAATCTGGTCTAAGTTTTGCCAATTTTTCCCCACATAACTGTAAAAACGGAGCCAGATGAAATGTACATGCAGCGACTTTTCCATCGGGAATCTTGATGCTGTCACATTTCATATTATATGTATGTGTATCTATAAATATGAAATGAGGCAACATAAAGATTCCTGATTGGAAAAGGAGCTGCATGTACATTTCATCTGGCTCAGTTTTTTCCAGTTATATGGGGGGGAGGAATGGTAAAACTTCGACCAGGTTAGTGGTTATGAAAGAAACTCAAGCAAAATCTATTTCAAGATTAATTTTGTTGTAACTTAATCAAATTACCAATCCGTGCTGGGCAATCTACTTCAATTTGGGTCTGTGAGTCCCTTAAGCAAGATGGATCTGACAACAGGCCTGTTAAAGATGATGGGCGTTAATTTTACATTAATTACAACAGCCTGTGGGATTGGGTCTCATGGGAGCCCTTGTGTGTGAAGGGCATTTGACCTGCTTTGCATGCAGTTGCCAGGCACATTGTAAACAGTCTTTCTTTCCAGATCCATACAAACAGGAATGTACTAGGAGGGGAATCCAGTGCCATCCAAAGGCAATTTGTCAGCAGGATGAAGTGAAAAACTATTTCTATTGCCAGTGTCTGCCAGGATATGGAGGTGATGGGACTAATTACTGTCAAGGCAAGTTGAAGCTTAGGCTACATCTAATGGCATAATTGGAGGACCTCCTTTAGGTAGATAGAAGAATGGGCCTATGAATGAGAATGAAGGGATAGGAGTCAGGACTTCTAGGTTCCTTTCTCTGCTTTACTAATGACTGACCCTGTCACCTTAAGCAAGTCACTTTATCTTTCTGTGCTTCAGTTTACCTCTTGCTGGTCGAGCTGTACTAAGTCCTACCTGCCTCTCAGGAGGATTGTAGCAGTTTGGGCTTATGAAATGCCGTGAGAACTTTCTCTGGAAGGCAGTACCAACGCACAAATAACCTGTTGTCATTAGTGTAGGCAGTCAGAGCTCAGCTCAATAAACACAGAACTATCCAAAGTATTAGCCAGGACATGTTGGCCTGTCCAAGCATGAACACTTCCTCCACTGTGCGATCTGTGCCTGGGGAGGAAAGCTTCCTTTGCTGTCCTCAAGGGGAAATGCCCAGCCCATTGCATGGCACTATCCAAGTCTAGAGAAGAAGTGACAGCAGGACTGCATGGGCAGCATGGCTTAAGCCATCTGACATTGCCTACCTGGACTGACCTAATAAAATGATGGTAAGAAGCAGCTGCAGATAAATGCTGCTTACCATGATTATCAGGTAAAGAT
>NW_017729014.1:5348482-5354975 GCF_001723915.1 Gavialis gangeticus
GGAGAGGAAAGCTTCCTTTGCTGTCCTCAAGGGGAAATGCCCAGCCCATTGCATGGCACTATCCAAGTCTAGAGAAGAAGTGACAGCAGGACTGCATGGGCAGCATGGCTTAAGCCATCTGACATTGCCTACCTGGACTGACCTAATAAAATGATGGTAAGAAGCAGCTGCAGATAAATGCTGCTTACCATGATTATCAGGTAAAGATGATCAATGGCCTCTCTCTGCTTCTAGACCCTGGCATCAGCATAACAGCATTCAATAAAACTGCTTGTGATGCCTTTGGAGAGCAAGTTTGTCTCATCAGAGTAACTCCTGGAAGGAAAATCACTTTCCAAATCTCTGTGTCTGGGGACTACCAGCCATACATGATCGGTTGGTACAAATTCTACTCTGCCCAAGGACCCCAGTCCCATGGGTAAGTTTTGAACAGTGCTAGTTCTGTCGTAAGCCTGGGACTATATGAATATATATCACGTATTGACATGCAAGTTGTATGAATATATGATTTATAGGTTTGACTCTAATTGTGTAACTGTACCAGTTCCTGTAATGAAGAAGTTGATCTTTATAGGTGGTGATGGCATAGCTGGAAATGGTGAGAACAAGATTAGATAAAATAAGATTATTGCCTTGACCTTGGCAAGAATTCAAACCAAGCATAATGTAATCAACGTGTCTGCCATGCAGAATGAAATTCCTGGCTGTGTAAAGGGTCAACCTGAATATTTGAACCACTTGCTTCCTACATAAATCCTTAAAACTGGCCTTAATGGAGACTTACATACAGGTTCTCTGCAGTGACACAGCAATTTTCAAGAAGTGTATCTGCAACCATTTTTTTTCCAGCTTTAGTCCGATATCAGAGCAGCTTGATGTCTACTCAACCAAGGCTACTTCAAGCTGCCGCAGAGAGCACTGCTAAGGAAAGAAGTGTGCCAGCTGAGTTCAGCAAAGCTTGCAGCACCTTCTCAGTCCTGATGTGCCCCTGGAACACTACCCACTGGGGCAGAAGCAATTGCAGTCAAGTTGGCAAAGAGATGCTTTTTTCTCTTTCCTAGAGAAATCTTCAGCTGCTGCCTTAAACATTTTTAAGTCCCCTCAAAACTGCAGAGGATCTAGCCCACAGCTCTCTGCTCTGACCAGGACTCCTCTTAGGGTCAGGGAGAGTTTGAGTCAAATGGTGAGAGTGACACAAGACTTGGCAAAGTATTTATAAGCAGAAGACCTCTAAAGCCCTAGAAGACAGTGATTAGATATGGGAAAGCTCAGATTCAGTCCCCGGTTCTATCCTTGGCCTCCCAGCACAGGCAACACTTGCCCATGATACAGGGCGGCACATCCAGTATGATGATGTTGGCAGACAACCCCCTTAGTTACCTCTGCTCTCTTTTTTTCGCAGTTATCGAAGCAGGCTGGAACTGACTGCTGAGCTGTTCCCAAAGATGGCTCTGGCCAATCACCATCTGGATCTGAAGTTGTTTTCTATTGATGAGGATGATTTTTACCCAAATATGTTCTGGGCTGAATTGGCCACAGCAAGGTTGCCTGATAAACAGGCATGGATTGAAGCTTATGATTTTACTGACTTCGAGAGGTTAAATCCCTCCCACTTGAGATACTTTTTTGTACTGGAAAGGCTGCCAATAGGTACGAAAGAGCTACAGCTACTAGCGTGAGTGCCCTGCCCTCTTCAGGGTGAGCACAGGCATCTTCAGTCGCATTATGCTTATTTCTGTTCCCTATGCTACATAGCTGGGGGTTGTAATTTATACATTGAAAAATGTCTGCAGGGGTTTGCTGGGGTCACAGTATCTGTACACAGATGCGAATGCAGTGAGGACTCATCAGTTTCTGGGTCCAGACTACCAGAAATGGCCAACACACACTCATACCAGGTGATAATTTAGAAAGTGGTGTTTGCTACCAGGCTGAGCCCCAGAAGTTTAGGATTTCTAGCAATCCTGCTCTTCATAAGACATCCTTCTTTTTGCAAACCAGCACACTCCAACAGGGAATCTCTAAGGGGTTATTTTTGCCCTACAAAGAAAAAGTAAAGCACTTGAACATCTACATCTTCCTGTGAAGGCAGCACCCTGAGTAGAGACTCATTTATTCTGTTCATAGCTCTCATTTAGACTTCTATATTCATCTACAACCAGAGTTGGAGTGAGGAGGTCCAGCCTGATTTCCATTTATATATTCAAATGTCATGTTGTATTGGATGCTATAAAAGTAAAGCTGCTTATTAATATGATTGTAGTCCCCTGACCATGGACACTTTAAAGTGTTGTCATTTCCACCAGAAGGCTCTATTTATATCCTTGTGTATCACTGGTTATTAGAGACTGAACCTCAGTTGGTACACAAGGGAGCTGACAGTGAGCACTGAGGACATCTAATTTATCACATATTTGTCCCTGACAATCTCATATAGACTGGCAAATAAACCCAAGGCATCTCAGCCTATGGCTTGTTAGTTTCTCAGAATAACCTTGTTCTTTTGGCACAGTGAATTGGTTGTCATCCTTTTAGAACCATGGAGGAGCCCCTCTGAATATCCAGTGGTTTTGTTTTATTTTCAGTTTTTTTGCCTGTCCTTTCAGAGGTTGGTGAGTTCTTGGAAGGAGACACCTTTACCATACAGCTGCCTCAGTCTCTCCAGCTGTCTCCCATCAGCTTTGTGAAGTGGATGAAGCAGCCCTCCTCCCTGATGCTCTTTGGTTCCAACACTGTAGTGCTGGCCAATGGGACAGAGGGGATTGAGATGAAAAGAGTAAGGTATGACAGTAACCTGATGCTTTTCCCATCTATGAATGACAGATTTTTATATTTCCTTCTCAGTGCCCATCAGTAACAGACAACCAAGCTCCCTATCAGTGAGGATATTTGAGGAGAGGGGAACTAACCATTAACATGGCTAATGTCACCTACTGGTGCTTTTAATAAATATCTAAAAACATATATTTTCTTAAATGATTAAGAACAGACATAGCCATAGAGAAGGAAAAGAAATGAAAGTCAGTGATGAACTGAGTTAAAAGGAAAGCAGTCACCTGGGAGAGAGAATGTCTCCTTCTTAATCCCTTCCCCTTTTGCACTTGACCTCTTTCCTCTTTCTCCTAGTTCCCTTCTGACTCTCCTGGTCTGAGACTAAATTCAGGGAATGGCTGAGTTCTAATGTTCTTTTCTGCTAACTCAGGAGAAGACCAAAGTGAGAAATGTGCACTTTCTCTCTGTTTTACCTTCTCTCAGGAATAGTGAATTTGGTTACATCCGAGCTCTTGTCTATGATTTCATCCCTGGTGTTCCTGGAAGGGTTGTGGTTGCCCAGAGGCTATTCTTCATAAAGAAGGGTACTGAGTGTTTTTAACTTTATGGTACATTATCTTGATTGGTGTTTGACTTCCATGCCCCCTCTTCAAATCATGAAAAAACCTCAATGGCTGCTAGCTTTAGTAAAACCACTTTAGTTTAAATTGTAGTGGTTTCTTGCAAAATATATTATTGGCCTATTCTTCCTGACAATTTCCATTTAGTGTATGGATGAAACCATTCCCTAGCCTCACCCGTTAGGAATTTTGGCAAGTGCATTTGAAAAGGTGCAGAAAAATTGGAAAGTGTATGAAAGAGGGTCACAAAACAATTCAAGAGGTGGGGTAAATGCTTTACGAGAGGTCTAAGGAATACAGTCTGTATAGCTTATAATGAAGCAAGTCAAAACTTGATTGACATACTTTCCTGGGATGAAAGTATTGGATATTATTTAACTCCTCAATCTGGCAGAGACAGGCAATCTGAGAACTAGAATTGAAAGGCATGATGCATTAGAATACTAGAAATAAACCACAATTTTTGGGTAGTGCAGGATGCCAAGGGAAGCATTGGACTCTTGAGCCAGTCCACGTTAAGACTGGGTGCCTCTTGACAACATGCTTTACTGGGGTCAGAGCAGGGGGAACTGGAGTATACCCTATGCACATGCTGTACAGGAGATTAGACGAGATCAGAGGTTCCCACTTTTTCTTACTGCATACCAGCTTTCATATTTACCAGCTGATTTGTGTACCACTACCAGCATACATTTTATATTTAAACCCCTTAAATGCCGATTATTATTATAATGCAAATTAAAGCTGCCATTACACAATTTCTCTCGTGTACCCCCCAAAGATGTCTTGTGTGCCCCTAGGTACGTGTACCACAGTTTGGGAACCCCTGGACTAAATGATCTAATGGTCATTTCAGGCCTTAAAATCTGAGGTGGTGAATGATTCTATAAAACAGCATGTGATATGTTTATATTTAAAAAGTCAAGCAAGCCTTCTTGACTTGAATTAGCAGGAAGAATAAAACAGACCAGTTACTTTACTGTGTCTGGGGTCTTGCTTGGATTTGGGTTTGGGCACATATGCATTTACTTTATTTCTTCAGATATCAGCAAAGTATGCAGCGGGTCTTCAGGTGAAAAGTACTGTCACTGTAACCCTGGATTTGAGGGAAACGGCAGCCACTGTGTGGGTAAATATTTATGTACTTGGCTTTCTGCAAGGCTCCGATTGTGTGAACAAAGTCAAAGGAAATACAGGAGATCCTGTAGCATTCAGCCATTCAGTGCCTCATACTAAGCAACCTACATTCAACTTCCTCAGTAACCGCATCCCATGTACACATACCGAGCCACGGATCACATTTTCTATGACTGCTCACAAAACTGTTTCAACGTAAGTCAAGGACCCGTGCTTGGGTGCGGAAGAAACCCTGGAGTGCATACAGATGTGGGTTTGAGTGAGCTCAATGGGTTCACAAACAGTGATGCAGGTGTAACCATTGTATCTGCTGTACAAATGGCAGTACAGCTCTTAGTACCTAGCTGTTCTCTACCATAAACATATGCACTGGTTTCTGCTTCCAGACAAAGATGAGTGTATGGAAAGAATGCCCCGGAAGTGCCCCCCCAAGGCTAACTGCATCAATTTGTATGGATCCTACCGTTGTCATTGCCCAGCAGGATTTGAAGGAGATGGATTGTACAGCTGCACAGGTGAAAGAAAACAGGCTCCCAACTCCAGGGACATGTTGTAATCAGACTAGCTTATGAGCTAATCTGTTGCAACTGTTAGGTTTAGGAACAAGTCTATTTTTTTGAAGCCCACATAATTGAAATAGGTAAACAAAGAGAAGCTGGGCTTGTGATACAGGGCTCAAAGCAAGCAGTGGATGTGGCATTTGGATAAACTCGGGAAAAGGACAGGCTGGCAGATCTATCACAATAACTCAGACTTGGGGAGGCCATTGGAAACCAAGTCCCACTCCTTGCTGGGCCTCCAGTCAAGCCAAACTCAAGCCAACATCAATGATGCTTCCCCTGGGTTGGTGTCCCTGGTGATTTTTTTTTTTTTTTTGTTTTTTTTTGTTCGAGTTCTGTATAAGCTGCATTTTAAGTGGGAAAACTTGGTGTGGGTTTCTGTCCCCTTTCTAGATATAGATGAGTGTGCAAGAGGCACCCACAACTGCAATCAGGATGCTACTTGTCTGAACACCCTTGGCTCCTATTTCTGCATGTGTCAGAGTGGGTTTATTGGTGATGGAGTTCACTGTGAAGGTAAGGACACAGAATCACTCCTTACCTATGACTGGGAAGGGTTGAGGAGCAAAGCGTTTCTAAATCTGTTTTGTTTTTTTGGCTCTTGTATGGCAGCAAAAAGCAGGTGGTTGCCATGGTCTCCATGGTCTGTGTGCACAGTCACCTGTGGGTACCAGAACCAGATACGGATCCGCCTGTGCAACCATTCAAAGAGTGGGATGCACTGTGAGGGGTCATCTGCTGATGTCAAGCTCTGTCCCAGTCTGGAACCATGCCCTAGTGAGTCTGAATATAACTGTATGCTCAGGACAAGAGAATTTTAGCATGAGCTCAGCTGCTGCATAAGAGAAGCTAAACCATGGTAACTTAAAACTTGTTTCATTCAGGTTTAAAGCTATGGAGATTTAGCTCCAACTTAGAACCTCACAAAAGTCCTGTCAGGCCAACCTGGTGGCCTTTTACGATCGTATCACCAGATCATTAGACGCAGGGGTAGCAGTGGACATAGCCTTCCTGGACTTCCGGAAGGCCTTCGACACTGTCTCACCCCCTTCTCATTAAGAAACTCGGGGGCTGTGGTGTAGACACCCACACAGTCAAATGGGTCGCCAGCTGGCTGGAGGGCTGCACCCAGAGGATGGTAGTGGATGGGTCTTTCTCAACCTGGAAGGACGTGGGCCATGGGGTTCCGGAGGGCTCGGTCCTCGGGCCCGCGCTGTTCAATATCTTCATCAGTGACTTGGACGAGGGGGTAAAAACCACCCTGTTCAAATTTGCTGATGACACTAAGATGTGGGGGGATGTGGGCACACTAGAAGGAAGCAACAGGCTACAATCAGACCTAGACAGGTTACAAGGGTGGGCACATGAGAATAGGATGGGATTCAACACAGACAAGTGCAAGGT
>NW_017729014.1:5355212-5358241 GCF_001723915.1 Gavialis gangeticus
ACTTCACGGTCAGGGCAGCTAGGGTCTGGAACCAACTTCCAAGAGAAGTGGTGCAGGCTCCTACCCTGGGGGTTTTTAAGAAGAAGTTAGATGAACACCTTGCTGGGGTCGTTTGACCCCAGTACTCTTTCCTGCCATGGCAGAAGTTGGACTAGATGATCTTCTCAGGTCCCTTCCGAACCTTGAAACTATGAAGAGTAAACGGAGGTAACACTGACATCAAAACAGCTTATACCAGTATAATTTAATACTGATGTAACTGCTACATCTACTTGTCCACAGCCAGAATATCCTTTGTATGACATGCCGCTTTTATCCTGATGTCCTGGCTTCCGTGTCCTGACTTACTGTTTCCCATTATCCTCAATGATGTGAAAACCCATTAGTAAATCTTGGCACGCGCCATGCAGGAACACTCTAACACACATCACTACCCATTCAGAATCAAGGAATTCAGGATTTCTGAATTCAGGATCAAGGAGGATGTTAGGCATGAGGCCTAAGCCCTGTCATCTAGGTCAGGGAAGTAAGAAAAACTTTTGTTTCCTTTCAGCAGCAAACAGTCAGTGGTCAGAATGGTCACCTTGGTCAGCATGTTCACACACCTGCTCTGGGATTAAGAAAAGAATCCGGATGTGCAACAGTCCCACTCCCTCCCAAGGAGGCTTGCCCTGTGCTGGGTTAAAGGAGGAAATCACCTTGTGCAACAAAAGATGCCCAGGTACAGCTTCCACTCTGGGCCCTGTAGCATGTCACCAAAACATCTGCTGCTTTCACCAGTGGCAGGTGAGACCAGGAGAGGCTTTTTGCAAAAGCAGTGTCAAAAGTACCCTCATTTCATCCTGTACTTCCTTCGCACTCCTAACTGCTGTCTCTTTTTTGGTCTTCCTTGCTCAAATAGACACACATCTTCTTTACACTCAGATGCTCAGAACAGGGTGCATTTTCCTACATGCCAAATCTGTCTCCATATTAAAACCTTTTTTGTGAAGTATTCTAGTGGTGATCTCTATTCTCATAGTTGCCATGACTACTTGTATCTGAACTGCTGCTCTGTATATTCACCTGACTTGGTCTGTAAGTTGTTGGGTTTTGTTGGTTTTTTTCAGAGCAAGGTTCCTATCCTTTTAAGTATTTGTACATTGTCAAGTAGTCTCTCTCTGTGGCTATGAATAATAAAATCATGTATAATAAGGACAGTGCCAGATGAAAAACTGGCAGACACCATATATGCATGAACAGATTTTCACAAGTTTATTTGAAGTTCTCTTCCCTAAATTTTTGACATTCATATTTAAATATGACTAAAATTGTTCATGTCCATGTAATAATACTGGTCTCTGCATCTCAGTTGATGGAATGTGGTCCCCATGGACACCTTGGACTCCTTGTCTTGTCTCTTGTGGGCTGGGAGTGGTGAGCCGTTCTCGTTGGTGCAATAATCCTGCCCCACAGCACGAAGGAAAAAACTGCACTGGCCATGGACATGAGGAAGGCACCTGTGGATTTCCAGTAAGTCACACACAACTGTCTGCTAAAAGATTTTATGCTTGTACAATCTATTCCATCTGTGTGCATACTGGATGTGCGTATTTATTTAAATGCCAGTCCCAAGTTATTGCCTGTTACATTGGAACAAATTCCTATTATTTGTATAAATATCCTAGATGCACAGCATCTTTCAATGATATAGATGAATTGTATTCCCCTCTACCTGTACCAGAAATGGTGAAAGGGAGGCAGCTTTTAAGGGGCTGCTATTGGAAACATTGAAAATGACTGGAGGTGGCCCATTTCATAGCTGCTGCCGCTCCTGCCTTTCAATAACAGCCCTAACACTGACCGTTACAAGCTCTGAGGATGAGGGGAGCTAGTCCATTGACAGGCACTACTGCTATAATAGCCCATACTAATAGTGTTGGGTGCTTGAGGAACTCATGTTTATATAAGTGCACAAACAGGAAAGTGCTCAACCCTTTCTTCAGTCCTGCGACTACAGACTTAACTGGAAAGCCCTGTGCTTCTTGGGGAAGGAGTAATGAGCTACAGAGAGATTCAGTGATTAAGCAGCCAGATAAAAATATTATTGGTAGTATAGCAGTATTGTTGTGTTATATGATGATAATACCCCACTCTACATTAGTTTGTATTTTGGGAGTTGTAGCCTCCCCCACCAACTATCCACAGAAGTGAAGGAGAAACAGGCCGAAGTGGTTCTGGACCATAAAAGCTGCCACTGACTGGGTCAGACCACAGGTCTACCTCACCCAAGGGCAGGGAGCACAAGCTGAAAGGGAGAGAACTAAACATAGCCCCCAACTTGCGGCCTCCAGCATTTCAGGCCAGGGAGGTTGATGCAGAGGCCTTGCCCCTACCTCACTCAATAGCTGCTGATGCAGCGGAACGGGAGCACGTCTGGTCCCTTCCAGCCCTACGTCCCTGTGAGCCCAGCCCAGCCCAGTCCCCGGCCCGGCCCGGCCCCCAGCACCAGGCAGATCCTGACGTACTCATGCGTAGCGGCTTGTGCTGAAGCCCAAGGAGCCAGGGCCGGGGTGTGGGGCCTTCCCATAGGATCTCCGTCGGCCCCGGCACCCACGGGAGGGCTGCTAGGTCGCGCCGGGCTCACAGCCTCCCCCTCGTCTGTCCGTAGGAGAGCGTCTGCCGCTACCTGAGGAGCCCGCGGGGACCACCCCCGTGACCGCCCCGCCAGCCCAGCCCGGCTCTGCAGAAGAATAAAGGGACGAGACTGGACGACGCGGCTCCAGCGCTGTCTTTGTTGCGGGCGGGACAAGCAACTTTTACTTCTGGGGTCGCAGACCTAGAGGGCGGTGGGGGTCATGGGGGTAGGCTGGATTCCGCTTCCGGCCTCACGGACCTACAGGGCAGCCTGGTCACAGGGGCGCGGCCGAGTCGGGTTGGTTTCCGCTTCCGGGAACACGGGGCGGCGGGGGCGGGACCGCGGTGCAGGCCAGGCCCGCAGCCGGCCCTGAGGCGCCTCCGCCCCCCGCCCCCCGTTCCCCCATGCTGAG
>NW_017729014.1:5358251-5365712 GCF_001723915.1 Gavialis gangeticus
GCCGGCCCTGCCCGCGCCCGCGCCCTGCGCGGCCATGGGGCGCAAGAAGAAGACGCTGCACGACTATGCGGCGGAGTTCACGGACCTGGGCGTGCGGCGGCACCTGCTGGAGCCAGGCGCGGGGCCGGGGCCGGGGCCGGCGGCCGCCGTAGTGGTGGAGACGCTCTACTGCAAGTCGTGCGAGCTGCCCATGCGCGTGCGGCGCGACCGCATCCTGGAGCACCTCTCGTCCGGCCGCCACTACCGCAACCGCCGCCTGCTCAAGCAGCACGGCCCGCGCGCGCCCGCCCTCGCGTGAGTCCGCCCGGGACGGCGCGGGGGGAGGGGGAGCCCTGCTCCGCCTTCGCGGGTCCCAGCCCAGGACAGGCCGCAGCTTCCTCCCGGTGACTAGTCTGAGACGGGGCTCCCGGCGGAGCAGACGTGGCACGTCGCCGAGCGTGCGGGGCTGGGTGCGACTGTCTGTGAAGCTGCGTGAGCTCGGCTCCCTCAGGTGCCGGCTGCGGACAGGGGCTTTGCTGCCCGGGAGGGCAGCCAGAGGCTGCGATACAGGTCTAATCCCTGGTCTGTTTTCAGTTAATTGCCCTGCCACATGGGCCTGCTAGGTTCAATACAGGCAACTGGGACATAGTTCTGGTGTCCTATGACCAAACCCACTGTCCCCCCTTAAGTAGCTGTGAGGCCAGGCATCCAAGTTGTAGCCATATTGGTCTAGAGGAAAAAGCAATTGGGACTTGTAGTAGAGATGATATCTTTTTTTATTTAGACCAATAAGAGTTTTGCAAAAAAAAAAATCTTTAATTGCAAGCTTTCAGGCACACACACCCTTCATCAAGTGTTGGAGAAAAGATTGTAAAAGTTCTCCTGGGTAGAAATGAAAGTTCATATTTCATAGAGGAGTCAACAGATGGAAAGCTCCTCTGGGCAGGCAGTTCATAGCTGGTGTGTGAAAGACAGGCACTTAATCGGCTAATTTGAGGTAACTGCCATTCAAGCTGCCTGTTGAGAGACTGTCCTCTACCCTGTTTTGATGCAAGTCAAAACCAGGGAAAATCAGACTTGGAATAAACCTGAGAATAAAAATAAAGTTGGGTCTGACTGTGTGTGCATCTGCAGGATCCCAGAATAAAAGGGTTTGTTTGGGTTTTTTCCCCAGAGGAAATATGGCATCTGTTTTTAGCCTGAGATTAATGCTTTCTCTCTGGACAGTTGCAACTAATTAGCAATAGTTGCTGTTGATTCCAGAGAGGACATTGGAAAAGGGCTGTGCTACGCCCTGGATTTGACTTGGATTGGTTAGAGCCAGCTCAAATGCGATGTCTGTTTTTTACCCACCATAGCTACAAACAGCTGTTGCATTTGTCCCCAAACAGACCAGTTCGTCCTGGGACAAAGAACAGTAGTTCAAGTGTCCCTCTCTGAGATGAACCATAAAAAGGTTCATGGGATAAGAGGTACAAACCACATCACAAAGTGTGTCCAAACAGTTGTCCTTGGATTGCATCAGTGGGTCAACAGCAGGAAAGCGGCAGTGCATTCAGGCACTCATTATATCCTAATGGAAAGGCAACGAGTACACATGCCAGTCTTGGGATATTCCTGTGCCAGAACAAATACAGGCACAGCGTGTTCTGGGATAAATGCAATATCTGTTCCTAGTCTGTAGTATAGTGGTTCTCAACGCCATTAAACTCAAGGCTCACCTGCCCTCCCCCAATTTCAGTTGTTAGTTTTCAGAAAAATAATACACCAATTCTTCTGTTGCAAAAAACTCAGCCCACAGCTGGTCCAAATGTTTTTGACACTGGTGATTCCTATTTGAGATTTCTGGGTCTATTGTGTGACTCCTGTCTGTACACCTAACACTGCTTAGCAATTCATGACATCCCTGAAAGGATCTCCAGGCACCTTGGAGCGAAGCAGTACACTAGCTGAGGATCACTGTTGTAAGGTGTCCCGTAGTAATGCTTGTCTCTGCCTAAATTGTCATGAAGATGTTGTCTTGAATAAACTGCAGGACTGTTTTTTTTTTCTCCCTTCTCCCCCCAAGCTTCTTGCTGCCTTCTTTATTCTTGGTGAGGTAGAGGAATGAAAAGCTCCATCCAGATGGCAGGGTTGGAGGCTCTGTCACATGGCATATTTGTGACTTTACAACTGAAGTTTGGAAAAAGTCTGTCAATATAAACACACAAGCTGAAACAGTCCCCAGAGTTTTGAAACATGAGACCTAAAGAAATATTTTTCCCATTTACTTGTTAAATAAGCATTCCCTTGTGGCATTCAAAGCTTGAGTATTGAAGTGCAGTGGAGGTATGAGTTCCAATGTTTTCACAGCTGTCTAAGCCAAGTAATGCAAAAGAATTAAAGGCAATGACAAAGGCTTTTCTTTTAGTAATTTCACATGGTTTTGGAAAGTTGGACAAAGAACTTTTTTTAGAGTTAGTTGCATGCTTTTAAATTGTTTATGTTGACTCTTAAATAAGGTCGCTCATTTCCCAGTTAATGTGGACGTACTGCAAATTACTGAATTTTATGGCTTAGCTAGCAAGCAAGACAAAAGAGCAAGTAATAAATCTTCACAATGCACTTCATTTATTTTTACAGTTGTAGTTTAAATGGAATTACGTGGGAAACCTTATAGAAGAGTAGAAAGTGCACCCTGTGCTATCTTTGTGAGAGTATGATAAAGGTAACAGTTCACCAGGGTTTTGCATGGAAGATGGGGGTAATAGTTTTCTTCATATTTGCCTAACCAAATGTATAGGCAAATAGTATGTCAACTGAGTGATGGAAGAAAATCTGAGGCTCATCATATTTACTCATTTTTTCTCTAAGATATTTTGACCTGTTTTGTTCAAACAGCTTTGTTCTGTTTGATTGTTCCTGAAGTACCAGAAGCTTCCTTAAGACTTATTTATCTCCCTTTTATCTAGATCTGCAGGTTCAGACCTTGGTACTGGGCTTCCCATGCAACTTGACACTCCTTCCCTGCTCTCTCAGCCTTCATTTATTTTCTCAGCCAACCCTTGCATCACCAGTGATGGCACCAGCACCAGCTACAGCATGGTGCCATCTCCACCTTCCTACCACAAGTCATTGATCCCTGTTCACCTCAATGCCATCAGCTCTACCACTAATGTCCTGTCTGCCAGAGAAGACCAAACACCCTCTACCTCTACCAGTTACCCTTCAGCATTTGCTGCCCTTCATCTGAGAAATGCACCTGCTTCCTCAAAACAGAACAACCAAAAGCTTGTTATTTCTGAGGCCTCCAACAGTGCGATTTGTGGAGGGGCTGTGGGACAGTACACTAGTACTGGGACTACAGGAAGCAATATTGGTCTTGCCCTCTTTGGCGTTGGGCTTGGGAACAAAGCATTGTTTCAAAGTTTAATGGAAGAAAATAGTTGCTGTTTACTCTACATTGTTGAGGATCAGCTACTAGACGTGGAACGTGCCTTCAGTACTGAATTTCTGGCCAACACCAGGGTGCTGCGGCAGCAGGATGCTGACATTGTGCTCAATGATCAACGGTACAGTCCGCAAATCACTCATATGCATGTTTTCTTAAGTCACTTAACTTTTGAAGGGCTAACAGTGTAACTTCCTTACTGTCTTTGGAAAGTTTCATTGGTACTGGCATGCACTTGACTTTTGTTGGACCTTGCTGGTCTGACTTCCTGCTCATGACATGAGACAGAACTTTTATGCATTTAGTCCTCATTACAGCTCCTTGCAACAGCTATAGATCAACTCAAATTGCACTTCTCTTTAGTAAAGAAGGTGGAGGGAGGGTGACACATTCTAGGAGATTGCTGGGAAGCTTAGTTATCTGTGTGTGCTTGGGGCTCCAGAAAGAACTGTGGCAAGCTCTCCTTTGTGGACAGAGGTATAATGCTGTGTCTGTGACCAGGTTCCCTTTTCCATGGTGTCATGTAGCTTGTGTATCAGTTTCCTTCCTGACTCTTGTCTTTTTTCTCCCAAGAAGCTGGCTTATTGAAGTGGTAGAGCATATGTAGAATTAAAAAGCGCTGTAGGGATCCTTCTATGTGAAGGGTATAGTGTAAATGTGCAATAGTTTGCTTTTTATCAGAGCTCATTTTATGTCTTGGGGGAAGCTAGATTAGTACCACAAAAACAAGCTCACTGGAGTTCTTGTCAACTTTTAAATGAAGGCAGCATTTCAGAATTCACAAACCTTAGAATGGAACAGTGTTCCTGAGAGAGGGAACTTTGCAGTACAAATTCTGAAGTTAAAATGCATTAAACTATTAGCAGTATTTTTTTTCCATAATTGCGCCATGTAAAGTTTCTTTAGACTTCCCTTTCTGATTTGTTAACATGGAGGGTGCAAGTAAGTCTTTGAAAGACACCTCAGAAAGGTTTTTTGTGTTCACTTTTAAGATAGAGACATAAGAATGCTATTTAAATATGTGGTGAATATATATTTTTTCTAAATCTAAATTAACACTTTGTATTTATTACTTAAAAAATATGAGACTACAAGATATGAATGAAGACAAAGATTCATGTAAAACTCCACTATGTGTAATGATTTAAATCTATTCCTGGCACCATTGCCCCAGAACTTTAAGCCCTTATAAGATGAGAGAGCGTTATTTTGTCAATGTGATTTTTTTTTTCCTTCTTGGAAATTAGTGGTTTCTTACCCCTCCCTTCCTTAAATTAAGAGGTTTCTTAACATTCACAAAACTTGATCTCCTTCCTTTTGACTAGTTTGTTTCAGCAAATAGTTTGTCTCCACCTAACAACTTTTTCTTAATGCCTGCAGTGTCTCTGGAGCCATTATTTGTTCACCTCCTGAAGCAGCCTCAGAAATTGTATTAGATGCTTTGCGAGCGGGTAAGAGGAACTGTAGCAGACTTACAGCAAATTCTTTTGTTTTTAATGTGTGATATGTTCTGGGTTGGGCATACTGAGTTAACAAGGCATGTACTTAGAGATTAGCATTTATCAGTGTTTTCATAGATTCATAGATGTTCGGGTCGGGAGGGGCTTTAGTAGATCATTGAGTCCGACCCCCTGCCCTGGAGGTTATTCCATCTCCAGTGATTAGTCACTTGTGGCCTCCTCATTTGTACCTTACAGTATCTCTTGAGGCATGTACTGAATGTCTGATTGCATAATTAGAGAGAAGTTAGCTTATAGAAGCTGCTGCCCTAACGACTTTCCATGCAGCTTGAGTATGTACTGTGGTCCTTTTTTAAGTATGTGTAACTGAACTGTTCAATTGGATTAGTGCAAGCAGCAAGGGTGTTTTGCTAATATCTTTTATTGGACTAACGGTATAGTTTGAAGACACGTTAGACAAGCTTGCAGGTACAAAGTGTACTTTTCTGGGTCTGGGAAAGAAGCAAGTGCAACCTAAGCTAAAAGTGTTTAACTGCATATGTACAAAGAAATAATTGGAAAAATACACCTAAGAACAGAGGCAGATGAGATTCTATGAAATTTGCAAATGGTTAATGCACTATAGCTTTGTGGATAAGTAGCAATAACAGCCTTCCTCAAGTCTCCTGAAATGTTGTTTCTGGACTGTATTGATGTGTAATACAATATTGCAAGGTATAAAGTGTTCTGCTTGGATTGTGTCCTACACATATTCAGCTCTGTGTTATGTGACATTCTGCATAGGGAAAGGTGTGTTTTGCGAGAAGCTGCCCAGTTTAGACAGGCAGACAGCAGAGGCTTGTTTTGACGAAGCTGACAGATGTGGAAGACCATTGGTCTGTGGATTCTACAAGTAAGGACCCCATTTTATTCAGCTCTTTATGTGTTAAGGAAGTACAAGAGTGAAGTAATGCAATTCCAATTATTTTCTGCAAACTTTCTGTATTTGTTTTCTAGCTATTCAAGTATAATTTTGATTAAGTTTACTTAGTATGTGGCTCATCAGAGTATATATATTGTATACTTGCAGCTTCAGATTAATTCTTCACACTTCTTGGAGATGCAAATCTTTTTTTATATTTGGCATCGCATTAAAATTAATTTAACCATGTACATTGGATTGGGTGGTAAGAGAGTACGGTTGGTAAGTGCAATGAGGCTTGAGCACTGGAAGTGCTTAGTAAAATGTTACTTTAGTCTTTTTGTGGTGGTGAGATTTTGTAAAAATGACTGAAGCATTCTTCTGGGTAACTGGTGTGTGGTGTGTGAGAGAATGAATTAGGGAGTTACTTTTTGTGATATACAGCTTCTTGATTTTGCACCTGTGTAGCCTTTGAGATTCACTTTTGACTGCACTATTTTGCAAAGCATCTAGTTTTACAACTATATCAAGTTAGAAAAAACAGCAGTGTTACACCTTGGTTACAGACTAGTTTGGTTTCGCAGATTATTTCTTGTCATGTTGATTATGGTTGTTTTCTTTCAAGACCAAGGGATTTACAGCTCTTTTTGACTGTTTTTGTTGTATAATTTTGGAGAAGGAAAAGAAAAATATTATTGGAAGTGAACTGGCTCTGCTTTTTTTAAAATACTGCAGGAAAAAACTTTCTATTAGAAAACATTCAACATTTATTTACATAATATTTTGAAAATATAGCTTTGTTTGATTGTACTCAGTATGCTTTATGGACTCACTAACTGAATCCTAAAATCTTGTATACACTAAAAATAATTGTCCTGTGCACCCTATATAATAACATCAGCTGCAAGTAATGAAGAAGGTTTTGAGTATTTACATTCCTTGTGAAGAAACTACATAAGCTACCATTGATTTAGCCAGGCCATTTGAGTAGAGAAATTCATCCTCTACAGACAGCACATTTAATACTTGCATATAAAACCAGCAAGATACCTTTTAATCTATATGTAACTTCTTAGGTATTGCATATTAAACATTTTATTCCACAGTTGTTTAATCCCTGAATTGAAGCTCTTAGTACAGTAAAAGAGTTATTGCAGGGAAAAATTTACTCTGAATTTCTGAAACTTCTGCAAATTGCTGATCAAATGATTTCATCAAAAATTGTATGTCACATCTGTCCTAAATTGGTAGCCACATGTGGTCCAGATCCTTCACTGCCATCCAGTGTCAGGCTGGTGGATTGTCCTGGATGACTTCAGTGTACATAACCCCATTCTTTTCTGTATGCTCACTTATACATGTTGGCTGTCTTTCCACAGGCGCTTTGATCCAGCCATGCAGTTCTTGTATAAAAAAGTCCACGACAGCCAGGCACTGGGGAGGATTCATCGGATATCAACGGTTAGCAGCATATATCCAGCGGCTTCTCTTAGCTTCCTAAAAAAGTCAGGTACTAAGTAGCTTTCTTATAGAAGAAGAGGTTCATTCTGTGAAGGCACATCAATTGACCTTATTGCATATTCCAGTGGAACCTTCTGTGTGTGTATGCATATATCCCTAAAGTGCATTTTTTCCTCTTAGGGAGGAGAGGCTCTTTGACACTAACCTTTTTTTTTTTTTTTTTTTTGGGG
>NW_017729014.1:5365723-5401682 GCF_001723915.1 Gavialis gangeticus
GTCATCTGCCACCACTGAGAACAGTCTAGCTCAGGGGTGGGAAAAATGGCAGATCTGGCCAGCAGCCAGACTATTTCCCAGCAGTCCTTGCTGGTATGGTGGGGGCCAGTCTCCATGGAGAGCCCAGCCACAGCCGTGCTGTGATAGCGTAAGGCTGGGATTGCCATGGAGACTGGCTCCAGCTGTGCTGGCAGGGCAGGGCAGGGCAGGGCAGGGGGCTACTTGGGAGTCCTGGGATCTTACAGCAGGGGCAGCTTGGTGTGGGGCCAGAGCAGAGCCACAATCTGCAGCCTGCACACTCGGGGGCAGGGGTGCGCAGGCAGCAGATGATGACTCCGCCTTGGCTCGGGACCACACAGTCACTGCTGCAAGGAGCTGGGGCAGAGCCATGGCTGGGCCCTGCCATACCCCATGCTCTGCCAGCACAGCTGAGGCCAGTCTCCATGGCAACCCCAGCCTAGCTGCAGCTGGGGTCTCCATGGAGACCGGCCCCCACCATGTGGGCTGCTGGAAAATGGAGTCCACTGCCAACTACATCCAGCCCGTGGGCCGGACTTTGCCCACCCTGGTCTAGCTCCATCCTCTTTGGAAACCCCCTTCAGGCAGTGTAGAAATATAAACTTGCTCATAGATTTTATAGGATTTACATCTTTTAGTGTGCTCACTTTTTCTTCTTTCAGGTGGGATTTTCTATAATGCTGCTGTACATGACATTGATATTATCAGTTTGTTACTGGGGGAAAGTGCACCAGATACAATATTTTCTTTGGGACATGCATTCTGTGCAGGTGAGACTAAACTTCTCCACTAGAGTGTCATTTCATTTTCTAGTTATTTCTTATTTCAGTGCTGTAAATGAAAAACAAATGTATGTGAAGTCGTAAGATATAGAGATACGGGATTTATTATTTTATATTATTTTGTAATAAAAGTAAAAGCGTGGAGTAGGGAGTTACCTGATGAGTGGTGAAGAGGAATGTAAATGGATTGGTGTCAGTGGTAGTAAATGTGTTTGGGATGTCTTTTCCACCAGGCTGTGTGATTATGATAGTCACCCTAGTGCCTCTTACAAAATACAAGCACTTTTGTACACTAGGGATTTGCTGGTTTCCTTTTATTTCCAAGTCTGAGTTGGTATCTCTCATCACTCAGACATGGCCTACTTGAAGGATGCAGACACTGTAGCAGTCAGCATGAAATTTCCTAGTGGAGCCATTGTTACATTGGACGTCAGTCAGCACTGCACTAAAAGCTGCGATCAGAGACTAGAGGTGTGTTTGTTTTTTACGTAATGTAAATTTTTCTCTAATTCCTGTCTGCTTGGGGGACCTATTCTTTTTTTGTGCCTATGTGCATACGCACCAATGTGCTATACAGAGCACCATGCAGCTGAGGGAGAAGTTACAGTTTTTTGCCTGTCCTGCTGTCCTCTTAAAATTAGCTTCCCCTTCTGGTAGCCAAATTCTGCTCTTGATTGTGCCCATGAGTATTTTATGGAGTTGTTAACAGCAATCAGACAGGAATGGAATTTGGTCCTGATTTTGTCTGCTTTTTCAGGTCCCCTGAGGCAGAAACTCTGCATACAATTTACCCTTGTTTCACCAACTGTTTTATTATGGGCACAGCAAGCCAGGTGTTATATTCTTGTAAGCACAAATAACAAAAAGAATGGGTCTAAATGTATTGGGCCAAAGCCCTTTTGCAAATGGCCTAAGTTTATGTTGATGTACAAGACCACCAGAAACATTAAGATGTCGGCGCTGGACCTGGGGGAGGAAACTATTCATTCAGTCCTAAAATAAGAGCAGCTCAGTAATCCAGTCCAGCAGACCAGATAGAATTTTAAAGCCAAGAGGCATGTTAATTTACAGTACTTTAACAGGTTTTTATTTACTTCATTCTTCCTCTCACTGTTTTCCAGGTCCATGGTTCTCAAGGATCATTACGGGTAGATAATCAGAATCCCTTGGGAATTACTGAACATGGAACCTCTGTGTCAATCTGTTCTCAGACCCAGGCTGACCGGTACCGGGATGCATACAGAGAACTCTTCCGACATTTTTTAAGGACCCTCAAAGGTTAGAAAAATCATAAGACAAATCATAACCAATGCTGGTTTATTTGTAAGAGGAATCTTGATATGTTTTGGATTTGGCTTTAATGGAAATATGTGTAGAACATGGTTCTAAAATCAGTGGCAGTTTGTTTATTCTTGAAATCCCAGTCGCTGGATGAGAGAAGGAATTTAAAAGCAGATGTCTTTGTATGAGTGTTGTAAAGCCCCAGGCAGTCTGAACAATCTGAAAAGTAAAAACTATTTACTAGGTGAAAACTCTAGTTGATTATGGTGTATTCAAAATTATAAAAAACTTTTCCCTGCCAAATACCACGTTTACTGGAATATAAGATGATCCCAAGCATAAGATGATGTGTCAATAGCTGGATTCGGTACATGAAAAATAAAAAAAATAGTGATAACTTCCCAGGTATAGAATCAAATTATTGGAGGTTTGCTTGAATTTGTCCTGTTCCCACTGCTACAGCAAGAAGATAAATCAGGGAGTCAGGTAGCCTCCTTGGCCTGTGCCTCCCAAGTTTTTCCTGCTGCAAGCCCTTCCTTCCCCCTCCTCCCCCTACTCCTTGCTGTCAAACCCTGCTCTCCCTGAGCACATGGAAGTGAGGGGCAAATTTTAAAATACTGTACTGGCCACTGATTTTGAAATAAACATGACTAGTAATTTGCATATAGGCAAATTACTATGAGTACCCACAGACTTTGTTCATCCAGAATTGATGCATTTTACCATCTTTGAAACTGCTGCAAGTTTTAGCACAGGTACTCCATAAACACACTTTTAAGCAGTGCTTCTGTACCTGTTTATGCATAATACAAATTATGCATGATATTAGTCCAAAACTAGAAAGCTCATTATTTACCATGTAGTTCATGGTAAGTAAGTTCCCAACAGAGCATTTCAAATCATGGTGACCCCATAGCTCAGCACTACTCAGTATGTGTATGTGTACTCCAGATATACCCCCTCCACCCCCAAAAGGATCCATGTGCTAATTAACACTCCCACCACTCATGACTGGTACCGGGTGATCTTGTCATGAGTCCTGGGATCTTCCAAAAATGTATGTGCAGATGAGGCACAGGGCAACATGGTCCATCATGGAGGGTAGGACTATGCTAATCATATGTGACAGGCTAAGAGGGGGTGACAGAGGGATTCTGGGTAAACTGTTTGGGGACGCATTTGGTGATGTTTGCCAGATATTTAAGGCTGATGAAGAGCCAGGAATCATTGGAAATGAGAAAGAAAGGTACAGCTCAGCTGTGGAAGTAAAGAGGATGTTAAAATGTATTCAGTGTAGTGGCTGACTAAGACTTTAAAAGGAGTCACCACTGAGGGGAACTGAAAACAATGGACATACTACCAAAAGGTACTGTTATCCAAACAAGATATTGTTTAGATGGTCTGCCAAAGGATTTGGAAACATTTAAAGCCCCAGGTGGGGGTGGAGGATGCTTGCCAGTAATAAGTATGGCCACTTATGGTTCTGGACTGAGTCTCAGATTTGGAATTTGTTTTGGTTAATATGGCTTGGAATATGGGAAATTTTAAAAAATGGACTGCATTAGCCTAGCCTCGTAGGTCTTGAATGATTCATGGATTTGGAATGAATTTGACTGATTTGGTTTGGACATGAAAAATTTTCCTTTAAAAAAAAAAAAAGAAAGGTAAAGTATTGCTTCTGGACCTCTTGTGGGCTAAGATCAAGTGTAGTCACTGCACTGATTCGTTATCTGAACCGAGATGGATTTGAATGGCATTGTGTAGTAGAGGGTGCACCCCTGTCCAATGCACTGCAGACATGGCGCCCTACGAGTTTTGTAATTAGCTTCCCACGGGCCAAGGCCAGTTTCCAGTGGGAGGATCTTGGCAACATGCCTACTTAATGGAAATGGCGGACTCCTCTCTAGCTTGCTCCTGTGGCCTTTGGTTAAGAGCAAGTGAGACTCTGGGGCATCCGAACCCCAAGCCTCTGGGCTTGGGCCTGCACGTAGGATGCCCACCATTGGATTTGGGAGTATCTGAAGCCCCAAGCTGAAAAGTCTGGGGTAGAGGATACTTCCCCACTGTAGCACCACGTGGTGTTTGAACAGCTATGTGCTGCTTAAGAGGATTTGGAAATGATTTGGCTAGTTTGACCTGGAAGAAGAAAACATTTCCAAAAAAAAAAGTCATTTTTGCTTAACTGGCAGGAAAGATACTATGGTATAAGTCCGGGTGGTTTCCTGCTGTGATTGGAAAGGAAGATCCCCTTCTTGACCTCTGAACGTCCATGTGTAATAGAGGGTGGAGACATGTCCTTGTACTGCAAGCAGGGCCCCCAGGAATGATCTGGACTACATACCTATTTTATGGAGATGGGAGATTTCCCCCTAGCTTGCTCCTTTGGCCTGTTGATTATGGGAAGCAACACTTGGGGGCATCCAAACTCCAAGATCTCCAGGTTTGGGCCTGCATGTAGGATGTCTGCCATGGCTTTGGAAGTATCTGAAACCCCAGACTGAAAAGTGTGGGAAAGAGGATACTTGCCAGTAGTAGCACCACATGGATTTGGATGATTGATTTCTGCGTAATTGATAGGTTTCAGAACTGATTTGGCTAATTTGACCTGAAACACACAAATTGTAACAAAAAAACCCAAAAAAACAAAAGTCAACATTTTTGGCACCAGAGGAGGGTGTTTGAGCTTGCTCCAGCCTCTCCAGGTGCTGGGTTTGTATTGCAGTATCTTCAGGCCTGGTGCTTGTTCCCTCCAGGGAGAAAAACTGCCCATTTTTATTTATTTATTTAAGGGCTGCACACGTGCGGGGGAGGGAGTGAGGTTCCCATCATTTTATTTGCCCGATATGTGCCATGTGTTTTATAGTCATGCTCAGTGTGGCTGCTTTTAATCAATTTCAGAATTGGTTTCCATTACTGAGCACATGCTGCTTTTGTCAGCAGTTAAATGATAGACAATGTATATAACAAGGTTTCCATGTATGTGAATGCAAGACAAGGAACTTTTCCCCCTTGTCTTATATTTGAGTACATATGGTAGCTAAAATGCTGAAATGGGTGGCACTGGCAGCATCAGAACCCAGCAAATAGGCAACTTCTGTTGGATGTATATGCAGGGCTCCTGGGTGATTTGTGTATGCCCACAGACACAGAAGTTGGCTTAAAAACAATAATATTTTCAGTGTTCAATACTTAGTGTTGGGCTGAATAAGGTTTTATGGCAGTTTAAACTATCAGAAACCAACAGTTTTTACTGAAATCTGGCAAGACAGTGTAAGATGCCTTGTTTTACAAGATCCTGGAGGTCGCAGGATTTGATATACTAGGTAAATGGAAGAAACACTGAAAGTATTTAATATTTATTCTAGCACACAGAGCCTAGGGCTCTCCATGGGTCCAGAAATTTGGCAGGAAGGGAGTGGTGCTACCTCCCCTGCCAAATTTTTGGATGCGTGGGGAATCCTGTGGACTAGATGATATGGTGCTGGTGCCTGCAGACTGGGGTTGAGCACTGCTGAACTAGACAAAGGGTAAGGGGGGAAGCAAGCACAAGGCAGCAAAGTGACTCAAGAGCCTCGGGGAGGACCTGCAGCAGAGCAGACAGTAGGGCTTCAGACTTGTGGTTTTGCAGCCTGATGCTCTTTGTACCAATGTTGCCTTCCTCTAGTAGCACAGTCTTGCTTTTCCAGGCAATGAACCCCCTGTTATCACCAAAGAGCAGTTTCTCTGGACGATTCAGGTAGCTGCGGCTGCTGAGCAATCCTGGAGGAACGGATCTGCTGTCGACTTGCGCAACGAAGCAATAGATGTGGCAGTAATCAAGACTGAAATCATGTGATGTGCACTGCTGCTTAAAGTGAAGGAGCTGTCCAGAGACCTGCTAGAGAGCATACCTCTCTAGCTAGTGATGTTTCCACTGTTGTCTTAAAACAAAAAGCCTTGTTGTGTTTTGTCATTTTCATTGGCAATGCCCAGAACTTGGAGCTTGTTTTGAACTCCGTAAGCATGCAGTGCTCCTGTTGCTGATGTTTTGGAGGATGTTATCCAGGTTTTTTAAAAGAAATGATGGAGGCTTTGTCTGCACTGGCATTTCCTTTTCATATTAAGGAATATTATTTCCTTGACGGTGGATTTCCCTGAGGCTGGTCATAACATGGTAAGGATATGCTGGCATTTCCTTTCTGAGGGAGTCAAATCCAGGTAATGGAATAGAGTTTTCTTGGTAGCAGACCACCCTGATGCTGATTGCGATGTGGTAAGGAAATAGAAACAATCCTTTATGGTTGTGAAGACTGTGCAATTAATCTCTTGTGGCAGCTTCGTAAATGAGATGAAACTGTGATGCTCAAAATGAGGAAACAAAGGTACCTGTATGGCCCATGCCGCACACCCCATACTGTGTTGTATGTACCCCCTTACAGGTTGCACGTTTCTGGAACTTTGTGTTCTGGTCTTTGCTATAAGTTTGAAATACATAGTAGCTGAGGAGTATGCATCTACTTCTTTAGGGGAGGGCAAAGCTGGCAGAGAGATTTCCTGTCATTGTGGCTGTAGTGTTAGTGATGAAAGATTTTTGTGGGCTTAGACTGTCACACAGAGCACAACCATACCCTTGGGCATTTCTAATCTGAATAGTGCATCACTATTAAAAATAAATAAAGGTTTATGTTTCAAAATACTTCTGTGGATATCTGTGCGGGAGCTCTGTACAACATCTGTTACTAGGAGATGTCACCTGGATTTTACAGTGCATTAGGAAAGGCTGTGTATAAGCAGTTTTGTTTTCCTTGCAAACTCCTGTGCTTCGGGGTTTCTCTGTAGGGCAGTGATTTGCAGTTCCTTTGCCCTGAGTGGGGGAGGGAGTCCGATACACAGGTTTTTAAGAAAGTTTTTTTGGGAGGGTTGTTTGTTTGTTTTGTCTAGCACAGTGATTCTCAATCGGGGTGCCTGGGATGTCTTGAGATCCTTTCAAGAGTGCCACAGGGTACCACACAACTTTAGCACTGTTACATTTACAAACAGGGTTAGTACTGCATTAAATAAAGAGATTTCAAATAGAAATCCAAAGTTGTGGTCTTTCTAAGGTCAAAAAAAATAAGCTAAAATTTTCCCAGGGGTGCCTCAAGTCTAAAAAGGTTGAGAACCACTGGTCTAGCAGATTGTGATTATGCATCACAGAAAATGATAGTGCCTTCCACAACAGGCAAGTCTGCTTTGAACCAGGTTATTTGTACCTTTTTATTCTTATGTTGAACTTACTGCAAATGTATATATTTGACTATTTTATTCTGATCTGTATTGCTCAGACCCTGGTTTTCAAGATTTGGAAAAAAGGTGTTTTTTTTTTAAATGGTATTAAAACAACATTCTTGCATTGAATGTGTTGGTAGCTATACGTATTGAATTTTTCTCCGGAAAAATAGTCTTTACTGTCAATTTAATTTTTATATATGCGGTATACATTACTAAAACTAGGAATAGTTGTACCATTTATAACTAAGCACAGTTCTCTTGTGGAAATTGTTTTAAACAGTGTGATTTTTTTTTTTCCCCCAAACCTGAGAAAAGCTGTGTATTAATGATAAATGCTACTCTTTCTTTCATACTATATCTTTTTGGTCATTTATTTGAAAGACAGTGAAAAACACAACACAACCTACATTCTGTGAATGAAACCCAGGTAGCTACTTATTAAAAGAAAATATATTTTTTCTTTTGTTGATATTTGTTTTTTGAGTGAATGTTTTAATATATTTTTCTAAAGTTCACCTTTCTAAATGCAGGTTTGCTAAGAAAGGCCTCAGATATGTTTCTGCATATCTAAGACAGAACACGTCTTTTAAGCCTGTATAGAAATGAGGAGGGGCTTTGCGTGTGCTAACTACTATTCATCCACAGCTTCTCCCAAAATAGCAGTGGGTAGCCATGGTGGATGGCAATTCTTGTTTTGAATGGTGGGAGCTCACAAGCTACTCTCTTAAGGCTCTGAAGGACTGTTTTGAGCTATAATTTTGCTTTGGCAAGTAGCTTTGTCCTTTGGAGAACTGTTCTTTAATAGCTGCTTGCTCCACAACAAAGGATTTGTGTTTCCTATTTAAACTTCAGGCCATTTCTGGCTTGTAGCATGCAGTTTGCCATGTTGGAAACTAAGGCAGGAGCACGTATCCATCACACATAGCTCAGACATTGGGCTTTATTGCGTTACAAAAAAACAAAACAAAAACCACAGCTATAAAAATAACACATTTTCCAAAGATAACATTACAAAAAATACCGTTAATAACAGGGGTGGAATATACCTTATAATACTGCTGGAAAAAGCATTAGTTAACATTGAAAACATGAAGGATTATTTAAAAATCTTAAAGCATTAAAGTGCTTTAATCAGCTGTTACTTACAAGTGTGTGTTGCTTTCTTGGTGAGCCCCAGAGTCCTGGTGCAGAGTAAGGACAATGTACACAAGCGTGGAGCTGTCAAATGGGGGTTGGCTACTCTCAGCCACAGAGGTTTGTGGGCTGGGGGAGAAACCAGTGAAAATGGGGCAAATGGTTCAGAAGGGTCAGAACAATGGCCCCTAGCCATGCATCCTATGTGCCTTAGCCCCTGAGCCACCAGTGGAGAAGAACAAGCAGAGATGCTGAAGGAGCTCTTTTTTTCCTGCTGCTCTCCTGGCATTGGCAGATACAGCTCAGTTTCCTCGTGGGGCTCCATCCTGAATGAGGACCAGCCCTTGATGCGTAAGGGAAGGCAAAAGTTGTTTGAAGCCCAGCGCATGTTGGTGAGATATATTTTAGCCCAGAGCAGTATCAATGAACTCCATAAGCACTGTCAGGCTGGGGGATAATTTTTGTGGTGTAAGCACAAAGAGTAAATAGCTATGGGGTTGCATTCTGAGCACCCCCTTACAAGGCTGAGGTTAAGGGATATGCTACAGGCAGAGCTGCAGCTCTGAATAGATTCTGGGCAGTATGGCAGCCCTGGAGGTTACTGAGACAACCCGGTCCTCTGGGCTGTCTCAGTTACAGACCAGTCCTGGAATGAGAGGGTACACAGGATGTTGAATGGCACCACCAGCCTTCTCTGCCATCACTGGTAGCCTCTACTGTGCTTGGAAGGGCACTGCCAGTCGCACCCACAGAATGTCTTTTTTGTGCCACTTGCCGGCACAAAACATCTGCATGCATCTTCGCATTTCCTGCTGCGTATCTTGTTGAATTTAGTCAGGAGACAGACAAAGACATGAGGCAAATCATCTGGACCCCTGTGCCTAGGGAAGCACTGGGAAGAAATAAAAACAGCCCTACCTTCAGATGGTGAAAAGGAAACCTCTCCATCGAACAGAGACAGTTATCAGTAGTTTGGGAAAACAGGTTTTTTCCTTTTATGGGATAATGATCAAGACTATAATTAATCCATGCCCTGCAAATATTAGGAACTCTAAGCAACACTTTATGGAAAAATTTTAGACTGGGGGGTTTAAGTGAATGGATTTGCCCTTTCTCCCTCAGAATCAAACAAAAAACTGTTTAAAGATTAAAAGAAAAACCCTTTGAATGCTTAAGATAAGACTTGAAATATAGCAGCTTTCTGCCTGTTTGTGTGTCAAAAGCATGAAGTTAATTTATGACACTGGAGTGTCTTGGGGGTAATTATCAATTTTTTTTTGTAGCATACATGAAAATAAATCTTTCTTTAACTTTAACAGCACAATGAGCTTACTGTATATACAAGGTATGTCTGTCCATATACACACATGTCATTTAGATACATGCACATAGTCTGGAATCAACAAATAAATTTCTTTTCTGCTCTACAAAGAACGAAAGGAAACAAATACTTTTTGGCAGTCCATCAGGAAAGCATGTCCTTTTGTCATACATCAGTCAACAGCAGGTATCCCTAACATGAGCAGAACATTTCAGGTGCTGAACCCGTTTTCACAGAGACCGAGGTCTCAAAGAGTTGGGCACTGCTAAACAGACAGAGTAGGGAGAGGTAGGGTAGGAAGGGGACTGTTCTTAAGAAAAGAATACGTTTTACTTTTACATTGCATTCGTTTGATATGAAGACTGTCAGGGAAATTGTAAGGTAGCCCTGTACGTTAGCAAGTGAATATTCCTTTGCTTCAGGCAGCTGTGGCATCTCTACAGCCTATTTGGAGTGCCTGTTTGTGTCTCAGCTGCTCCTTTCCTCACCTCGATCCTATCACAAAGCCAGTGGAATTTCCCTCCTGTAAAGGGCATCTAACCAATGGCCAGACCCAGGTTCCCTCATGCGACTGAGCGCATGTTCTCCACGTACTTAAAGCTGGAAGAGTTTTGCCATTTTTTATGATTGGTTTTCTGTTCCTTTAAACCTCTGTGTCTGGTCTCTTGCTGCCGGTGCTTGCAGAGACCTTCAGTTGATTTCTCCCTCTGTGAACTCTTCTTTTATGGACTGTTTGCGGGATTTGCAGTCCGGGAGGTCGAAGCCGAAGTCCGCCCACTCATCGGCCCCGCTGCGATTAGGGATAGTGATGGTGTGGCGCACACGAAAATGCACTGCCTCCATGACGCGTTGTCGCTGGAGCTCGCCAGAGCTGCCGATGGAGATGGTGGAGGCATTACTGCTGGAGCGGATGAGCTGCTGGGCCCCATAGTCGTGGCTCTGCTTGAGTTCCTGAAGGCCTCTCCAGATAATCATCCTGTACTGCTCTGGGATCTTCAGTGCTCCGAGATCCTAGAACATCAACAACGGTAAGGTTTGTCTTGGCCAAGCAGCAGTCACAAATAAGGGCAGGGCAAGCCTGGGGGCTACTGTGACCATAGCTCAGAGGGCCTGTAGTCTTGGGTTGAGTATTTGACGAGTCAAATAAAGTTTAGTCAACTGACAGGTCAAATATGAGTTAAAAATTGTAAAAAATTGCCAATAGGTCCAACTACTACACAGGAAAAGCACAAGGTTTCCATTAAGAAATGTGTCAAAAAACAATCATATTTCTGTCAAGAAAACTACAAAAGTTTTTTTTGTAAAATTGCTACAATCTTGCACCGGTCAAAAAATATGCAGTCAATTGACCATCTTGCCAACCCCGCTGCACTCGAGACATGAGGTTATCTTGGCTCTGCATCATCCCCCACAGTTTGAGTCATGGCCCCCATTGTTTCCATAAGCAGTGATTTCTCAATTGGGACCAGATCTGGTCCTTGGAGGTGACAATGGACAGGCAACAAGGCGTGCAATTTGGGGAAGGGAAATGGTTTAACTGGGATTATTATTTATTTTTAAAGAGGGGTGGGATGGGACTGGGTTCCTTCATCTTGCGAATGACAGAGCAGCATGAGAATGGTCAGGTTGATACTGGGAGCCCTCAGCCCAGTTTGCCTGCAACCTTCCATTTCTTGTCTGTTCACGATTTGGGTTAAGAGCTATGAACCCCAATCCAGACCCCAGGGGCTGACAGCTTGGGCAGAAGCTGCCTTGAGCAGCATGCAAGGCTCTGAATGACCTCCAGGCCTGTGCTGTGGCACTAGCCTGTGCCCATAGGGTTCCCATATGCCACCCTCTGCCACCATGGGCAGTGAGGGGCATTCTTTACAATGCACAAGAAATGTTATAGATGTCACGGTATATGTAGCCTGATTATGTCGGACATGGGCTGTGCCTGCAGGAGGCTGCCTCAGCACATGTACCCAACCCATGGTGTGTTAGATGCAGTGTAGAGCTGCTAGAGATCCATGTTAGCACCAAAAGCAGACTTGCACAGGAGTTAACTAGCTAGCATAGCAACAAGGGGTTAAACATCGACTTGGACACATGGCTCCGCAATGTGTGACGTATTGTTTCAACCATGCTATATGTAGGGGTTTCAAAAGGTTAAAAAAATTCACTCTTGGAGGTTAGTTATTAACACATTCCAAAGCTAGTCTAAGGTTATCCAACTGGCCCCAGCTACCAATGAAAAATCATTGTGTCTGCATGACATCTGTATTGTCATTCGGGTCCTAACAATCAGACTGAAGATGGCATTGTAGCACACTTCGTAGGAAAGACCTGGGATCAGGGCCACCATTTTAGCAGGACTTGGCCAGAATACTGAGGCTGGGGCTTATCTGAGTCTGTTGTGGGTGTAAAGGGTCAACAAAGGGTGCACATTCAGATTGCCTTAATAAACTAAGGGAGCCCTGTGCTGCACAGCCAGCTGAGTGAACAGGGCTTTTCCACAACAAAGGAAGGAAAGCTTTGCACAGAGCTGACTGCTCCTCCCTCCATAGATAGTCCTTCAGCCCAGAAATATACTATGAAGAATTCATCATGCTCCAACGTGGCAGGCTGAATCACAGCATAAGCTAGGGCATCATGCATCTTGATATCCAACCTTGGGGCTGAAATGTTCAGGCATGAAATACAAGGAACCTGTTCCAACCTCAGTACACAATTCCCTGGGGCTGAGAGTTTCTCCCAGTTTGCATGGGCAGACATCACATCAGAAGTGGGCCTGACCAACGTGACCCAAAGATCGCTGACGTCAAACATGAATCCTTCTGTTGACTCAGTAGGCTTTGAACCAGTCCTTAAGGGGAAATCTTTGCAGCAGCCATAGTTACCATAGTTAGGGGAAATCTCTCTGGCATCTGATTGCTGAGTCCTGTGCTATTTTTTTTAAAAGAACAAGTGAGGAGAAGGAGGGTATTTCTTTCCCTTTATTCTGTGTGTATAGCAGGTCTTGCTTCCTGCAGCCTGGACAAATCAACAGAAGACCACAGTTTCCCCTATGGGTTGCCCTACTGTTCTTCCAAATGAGGGGTTAGAAAGCCTTTGTAACTGGGAGGTATAAACCCTGGGGAATATAAAGCTGGTAGGGCTGGTTAATGTACCTCTGTGTCCTTTCCTTCAAAAGCATTCCTTGTCCCTGCCTTTGAGATCAACCGCCAATAGAAATAAGTGGTAAGAACAGAGCTCCCCAAAGCATTTACCTCTATGGTTAGGTTCTGCAGGTGGTAAATATTCTGTAACCCTTGGGAGGTGAAATAGTCGATGCAGTTTGGACACCCCAGTCCTGTTAAAAAACTGCAGAAAGAATTGGGAAAATAAAGCGGTGTTAACGTCTTCAGTTCACATTCTGAGCTCTCACCTGTCATTACTGGGACAAAACCTATGTGAACTCCAGGAGGGCCGGAGGAGGGCAGCAGGCTTCCTTCTTCTACAGATTTGGCAACTCTTCCCATAATATGGTGGGAAGCAAAAATCATGGTGTAGCAATGAATCCCATCTAAGAATAACCTGAATGCCTAGCCAGTTTCCTTGGGGATGCTCTAGATGGGAGGTGCTAACTCCCTAAGCATTAATATTGGAGAAGTGAGGCTTGTGGAATCATGGTTTCAATGTTCAGTGAAATGAAGCAACTCCAGGGTACTGCTTGGGCTACCCTGAGTAAGGGAGGGGGCTGCACTTGGATCCATCCAACATGTCCTGGACAGCAACAGCCTCTCTCTCCAATGACCACTTTGGCATTCTCTCCAGACAGTATGTGGCTGCAGTTCTGGAGTTTGAGGCCCTGCTACCTCATGGAGTCTGAAGAGCATCTGGGGAAGCCTCTGAAATCCTCCTACAAGCATCAAATATCTACCTCTGTAAATTAACCTGTCCCTAGTAGAGATAAACCATTTACAGCAATTTCCAGTGACTGCCAGGAAGGACAGGGGAAGAGGAAAATCTGCAAAGGTAGGTATTGAAGGGAAGGAGGAGGATCAGTAAAGGCAGATGCTGGTTTTTGATGGGGAGGGAAGGTGCCTTTTCATGCCCATCCTGCTATGAGGCGTTAAACTTAATGAACAAAGTGGGAATCTGCATTAGCAATTTGTATTCCTAATGGGGAGCTGGCTGGGTGAGGTGAAGGGAGGCTAGAAGAGTAGTGTGCAGCTTCATGAGCAGTGATTTCTCAGTTGGAACCAGTGGCCAGTTGACCAGTTGTGAGACAGATATTTGAAAGTTAGCTTAAGGAAAACAGCAAAGACAAGACACAGTCGGTGGCTTCCCTACCTGACAAGGCTGGGGTCTGGGTTGTAGGGCGGCGGAGGTGTGCAATGGGATCCTGAGACCATCGACTGAGATGAGTGGCCTCCATTCATCTCTCCATTGGCTTGCATGGGGTGACTATTTATCATTCCAGGCCCTGTGTGCAAGAGAGAGCAGGAGGTACAGCTGACGGGAGTCTCTCTCACAAGCAGTCCTCAGGGTAAAAATGGCAGAGAGTGAGTGTCTGGTCTACTCAAATCTGAGCCACAGAGGTTGGATTGGCACTGTCCTTCCCCGAGCCCAATGCCCTTGCTATGCAGAAGTGTAGGAGTAGGTCAACTTCAAGTGCAGTGATCTCCTGCACTTGAAAGAGCTCCAGGCCCCGCTTGCCTTTGGGGAAGCTACTGGAGCCAAGTAGTTACAGTATGGCCCCCTCGGGCCTGCAGAGCATTGCTCGACCAAGGCTCCTGCAGATCTGGTTGTGTGAGAAGCCTGGTCCAGGCTGACGAGCTGTGCTAGCAGTATGCATGCCTGGACAGCCAACAGATAGGATTGGGGGTAAAACTGAAGTTACACTGGCTGAGGTGCTGTCCACAGCCATCATGGGGTAAACAGCTAAAGGCAAACAAGTTTTTTACCTGCTCCCCTGCCCTCTAGCAGTGAGGCCCAGCAGATGCGATTCCACAGGACAGCTGAACTTCTCTCCCTTCCTGATCCCACTACAAAGCTGATGTAGATTATACTGGGCTGTGCAGTTCCCTCTCTATGCCATAAGTTAACACAGTAACCAGCTCTGCTTTGGCCTCGAGTTTGGAGGTGGGGACGAGGGGTTTTTTTCTGCCAGAGCTTGGCTTTGCGGGCTGTGTACTGCTGTCCCCAGTGTCAGGGCTGCTGTCTGTCCCTGCCTGTTGGCCTCTGAGGGCTGTTGTGCCCAGGTGAAGCCTTACCCATTGGCCCAAGATTTGGCCCAGAATTGGAGCTGTGCTGGGGGGGCTGCCCCACCAGCTGGTTGACAGACGGCAGCTTGTTGATGCCTCCTCCGTGCACTTTGTTCATCGGCGACAGGACCGGCCCATAGGAGGAAGGGGACTGCAGGTGACTCCTGCTCAGAGAGAACAGCAAGACGGTCAGTCTGGGCTGTTACTGCGGAGACTCCGAGGTGGATCGGAGCCAGCAGTACAGCTGCATCCAGGCAGACTCTTGCTGTCAACACGATTTACACTGGGGCTGGACTGGGCTGAGCTGCACTAGTGCAAGCTGGCTGGTGATGACTTTTTGAAGAAGAGCTGTCTTTTAATTTAGTACATCTAGGGCTGCTTGAAGTGACATGAACATTCAGCCTCTGTATGGCATCACTGTCTTTGGGACTCTGTGATTCATTGTCTAGCCTGTAAGGTACTTCCCTTGCCAAGGGATGCAGAGGCAGGGAGGTGCCCACGGTCAGATGCCCTGCCTGGTGTGAGACCTCAGGCATGCCTCCTTTCTGCTAGTGCCCTCATGGGTCATGCAGCCTTAGGCAAGTACGTTGACAGAGGCTTTGCAAGCAATAGAGCCTGAAACCCTCCTGTGGCTGTCACTGTAGGGTGGAGCTGGCTGCTGCTGCTGCTACAGGCATACTGGTCATCAGCCAGTGGGAAAGCTCCTGGCCAGTAACTATCCCCCATCACTAGGGGAGCACAGAGAAGAAACCCTGCAGCCCAGAAGCTTGGACCCGAATGGGGCATCTGGGTGCTATTCCTACAATGTGCTATACTCACTCGCCTTTCCTCATCTCTGTTCAGTGTGAGGGCTTCTCTGTAATTATTTGAGAGGAGGGGAGAAGGGATACCCATCTCTTTGTACAGGGCTTTGGGCTTTCAGGGTGTAGAGTGGCCTGCAAGCATAAAATGGTATGGAGAAAGGCCAAGACCTAAACACCTGTATCACTTTACCTGCTCCCCAGCTATGGCAAGGCCACAGTTAGCCAAGGAGAGAGAGAGCAAACCCTTGGAGACAGAGCAAGGAATGTCCCTGCCCATCCTTGCCCGCTGTGAGTGACTCCTGGGTGGGGTCTGGGATGTGGGAGCTCTGTCAACCTACAGCCAGCTCATCATAGCCAAGGGCCCTGGGCCAGGTTGGCTTCCCACAACCTTTGTGAGCCCCGCTGCTCAGCTTGCCACTGCTGATCCCAGGTCACAGCCTGTTTCTGGGAGGCCCCTGGTACTTACTGCCGCTGCAGGAGCTGCTGCTGCTGCTGCCGATAGGAGTCGACCAGTTGCTGTGGCACCAGCTCCACCAGCTCCAGACTCTCCTTGATTTTCATCAGGATATCGAAGTTCTCGCGGCCCCGGACCTGTGCAGGGAAGAAGCGTTTACTCTGGTCTCCTCAGGTTTCCAGAGAGCCTCTGTGCACAGCCGGTATGCACGCCCCCCTTAGAACGGCCTTGGCTGCAAGCCTGGCAAGCAGCGGCCTGGGGCTCTGTGCATCTGGGAGAGCCATCCTCAGGACTTCGGCAAGCAACTCAGGCCTCATTAGTCCTTGCTGGGCAGAGCTGAAGAAAACGCCCTGTCCTCAACATCAGGCCAGGTGGATGCCCCTTAATGGGGCCTTGTCCCCCAGCCAGGTAGCACACTGCCTTGCCACTCTTGCCCTGTGAACCCCAGGGCCCCTCCTGGGGTGCCCTGATCCTTCTGCTCAGGGGCACGGGCAAGCAACACTTACAGGAACGTAATACATCTCCTCCTCCCCATGCCGCCTCTTCTTGACGCCAGCCCCCAGTGCGGGAATCCCCTGGGGGCTCTGCTTGAAAGCTGAGAACAGAAATGGGAGGCAGCGTTAGTGGGGAATCAAACCCAGTCTGCCCATCACGGGTCCCAGCCCCAGCCCCAACCTTCCCCCCACCTCCGACCCGAGCACCAAAGGGGGAAGCCCCTTGCTAGGGGCGGGGGGTTGCTAACAGGCCCAACTGAGGGAAAAACAGTCCAGGAGCCAGCAAACGGATGCAGCAGTCCAGCTCTCACTCACAGCCTGCCGTAGCCCGGTGGGGACAGGACTCACTGCGCTTGTTGGCATTGCCGTTCTTGGCTGCGCTTTCATTCAGGGCTTGCTGCTCTCGGTAGTGGTCTTCATCAGCTTTCCGGTCCCTGCCTGGGCAGGCGCAGATCCGGCCCTCAAATGACCTCCTGCCCAGCACCTGCCCACTGGGGACGTAGGGGGGAGCGGTGAGGATCTGTGTATTACTTCCAGGGGGATAATGAGCCTGCATCTAATATGGGAGAGGGGGCAGGGCAAGGCAGGGGGCCTATTGCTGACTTCACACTGATTAATTATTTTAAAAGCTTAAAAAACTAACAGGAATGATTACAGGCAAGGCACCCAGCCCACACCTGTTTTCCCCTTTCCCTCCATGGGAACCACCCTCCCCCACACTCCTGGCATTTATTCTCTTTGGGAGGTCAAGTCGCCCTGTGCATGTCTCTCCACACAAGGCGCTGGGCACTGCGCATGCATCCAGTGTGGTGCGGGGGGTCTCGCACTCTGTTGCAGGGAGTGCAGGCCAGCGCTATGTGTATCCTGCTCTCCTGCTATGGATCCAACCACTCGCTAACTGCCCAGCCATGGAAGCCCCTCAGCGCCCTCCATCTCAGCTGCTGCCAGGAGCTTGCCCTGGTCTGCAGCCTCCTGTCCTTCAAGAAGACTCACTCTCTCGTCTCCAGGGTTATGATGATGAGGATGGGGCGCCGGTTCATGCCTCCCACGCAGCTGCTGTTGCACATGAAGTTGTACAGAATGGTGGTGAACTCCGTCCCCACCTGCCATCAAGAGAGGGAGGATGCACTGAGCATGGGACTGAACGTCTGGCTGGGGCAGAGCGAGGTGGCAGCGGTCCACAAAGCTCCAGGCTGCTGCCAGAGGGGTGCAAGGAGCAGCTCTCAGAGGGGGTGGTTCATGTGTGGGGGAGGCACAAAGAATGGAGTCCTGATTCTGGAGCTGAGACCTGTCCCTGGGAGCAGAGGCTGGGTTACTGGCTCAGGGCCCTTAGCCCCCAAAGTGCTTCATGCATTGAACTGGAAGAGATGCAGCTGGAATGGGACCTGGCAAGTGTGCAAATAGGACAACAGGGGGTGCTCTAAACTTTCCATTAGCCTGCCTTGGTTTTCTTCTTAGCCAGAGGAGTTTACAGCTGGACAAGAGGTTGCACAAAACTGTGCCACTATTGCAGGAAATTTAGGGGAGATGCTTTGGGCAAGCCAATGCAGGGAGAAGCCCCAGCAGCAATAAATCAGCCCGGAAAGCTCACAGCAGAAGGGGTATTAGCTGGCAGCTGCAGTGGAGCAGCCAGGACCCTTGGCACACAGGGTGGGGTCATTGCTGAGATGCCGTAAGATGCTGGGAACAACTGGAACGTGCAGGAACATAAGAACCGTGGCCAGTTCAGGGCACCACGGGTTCAGAGGGGTGTAGAGAAACCTGTGGTAAGTCTAAACTGCAGCAAAGCAGATTTAATTCATCTTGGGGAAAGCCCCTGGCTGTCAGAGCACTGGGGCTGAGGGCAGCCCAGGAGCCGGGAACTGCCTTCCACCCAGAGGCTGGAGGGGCGGTTCAGGGACCACAAGTCCTGCTGTGTGCAGGGGCTGGGCTGGGCCCCTTCCAGCCTCACGACTCCACAGTTTAAGTACAATATGGTCCCCCTTTCCTCTGGCTCACTCCTCATCGCACACGTGAGTACCTGTGGTGGCTCGTATGGCACCATCACACTCTGTCGCCCTGTGACAGGGTCATCCACATATTGCGAAAGGTTGTTGCCCTCCACCCGGATGAGGTGGCTCGCGGGAGCGGACTGGCCTGCGAAGACACAAAGTGCCATGAGAGGAAGGGCCTGTGGGCTAGCCTACGTGAAGAAGGGGCTGCTGGCTTGATCACAAGGTGATCTGAACACAGGGAGGCTGGGGCAAGGGCAGGTCCTGTGCCTCCTGCTGGTGCTGACTCCAGCTCTGGGCACTCAATTGCTGCTGGCATCCTGGGCTGCCCGTCCAGCCTGGTGCTGCCAGGAGCAGGCACAACTGGGAGAGAACATGGTGATTTCACTTCAGTCTCACAACAGAGCAGTCTGCTTCACACAGCAGGGCCTCAAACTAACTCAGCCTAGCCAGACCCCCGACACCAGGTGCCATGTGGCTCCATGCCTTGCTTAGTGCCTGGCTTGACCCTCCTGAAGCTCTGAGAGACACGTTATCAGGGTGAGATGCCCCCCAGGGTAACTGCCGTCTCATGCAGGCCTCGCTGCATGGCTGCTCCATGACTCAGGGGCAGGGGCCAGCACTCACCATCATTGAAGTCACGGCCCAGCTCATGATTGGGGCAGCGCTTCACCACCTCGGTCACATGCTCTGCCTTCTTGTAGACAGGCATGGCACGAATGATGGTGCCTGGCGGAGGTGGCGTGGACACTTTGATCTGGATGGGACATGTCTTGGCAATCTGGCAGTAGAGCTTCTTCAGGAGCGGGGAGTACTAGAACAGAAAGGGGAGAGCTGAGCCCGCAGCCCTGGGCAGGAGAGAAGGGTAACTGTTCCCCTTCCACAACCATAGGGAGAGCGAAGGCAAGGAGCCCCTGGAGCCTCGTTCTCCCCCTGTTCTGCCTGGGCCAGCCCACAGCCCTGCAGGGCCCTGGAGAAGGGCAGAACCGTTGTGCATTGGCTACTGTCTCCTGCCTGCCCCAGTAAGGCAAAGAAAAATAACAGCAATTATAGCCCTCCCCCCTCACTTTACAGGTATTGTGCAATTAATTAAGTCCAGTTACCTTAAGACCAGCTACACATGCAAAGTAGCTACATATGCAGCAGCCCCAATCCGCCAGCCCTGGGGGTATGTGGAGCTTCCCCACAGCTGAGAGCCCCTCAACTGAGGGGAATCCCAGCCACAGGACCTTGCTCCTTTTGCTGGTGCAGGGGAAGCCCAGGATCGGTGCTCCCCCTGCACCAGCCATAACGCACAATGGGATCTAATGCACAGTCCCACAATCATGCCTCCTGCCATGCACATGTGGCATGGCAGGAGGCACGATTCTGTGGATCATGCATTAGATCCCATTGCACCTTTGCCTGCAGGCATATAAGAGGGCCTTAGATAGAAACAAAGCTCCTTTTCCAATAAGAAACCCACCAGCAGAACTGAATGCTGCGGCAGCCAGGATACAACTGGGTTTGTGGGAGAGGATCTGTCTAAGCCTGTCTCCATGGATCAGGCTCTGTCCATGCTGGACATGGAGACAAGACTTTGGCCCAGCTGGAAGCTCATTGAGTTCTCCCCCACTAACCCACATCTCTGCCAAGGTCACTGGGCTGCCCCCTGGGGCACCACCCTGTGCTGAGGCGTGCCTCCTCTCTCAGGTCTGAGGGAATATAGAGAGAGAGGGGAAGGAAGGAAGGATTGTTGCAACATGCTGGAACAGGCAGCATTGCATTGGGCTCCCAGCAATTCACTGGGAGCAAGAGGAGCTGCACAGTGCCAGCTGGCTCCTTGCGTGGATGTGCCAGGACATGCTGCAATGGGTGGGCTGCAGGCAGCAAGGTGGGAAGAAAAAGCCTGCGTGATGGTGCCCAGCTTACTCTGCTGCACAGGGGTGAGCCCAGGAAAGGCTTTCCCTTACAGCCACCTTCCTTCTCATTGCTCCACCCTGTCAGAAAACTTGGGGCAACAAGCAAAGAGCCTGCCACTGCCCTCCCTCCTCAACAGAGCTCCCCCTGCTTGAAGCCAGGCTTTGTGCAATGGCAGCTCTTTTCCAGTGAGGGGTGGCAACCCTGAAACCCTGAAAGAGGCCAGGTGGCTCTGCAGGCTGGAAGGGGAAGCAGCTGAGCTGCACTGATCTTAGGCTGTGCCTGGGCTCCTTAGGCTAGGAACACAGCATGCGGGAGCAGGGCCGTGGCACCCCATTTCCTGCTTGGGCATGGGCGGGAGCAGGGAGGCATTCTCCCCAGCAGTGGTGCCCTTAGGAGCCTTGCAGAAGCATGCAGATGGCCCATACATGCCTCACAGGGCCCCAGTGGCAGCACTGGGAAGCAGGCTCAGTTCCCTGAGCCCCAGTTCAGGCAGTTACCAGCAAGACCAGCATCCTCCCAAATTAATTAGCTGAAGCATCACAAACCACTTCTTGGCCATGTGCTGAAATACAGTAGCCCGTGGGCAGCAGTGGAAGCCCCATGGCTTCAGAGACTTGGAGCTGGGCTGCCCAAAACAGCACAACAGGGACTGCAGGTACCAGCCCTGCCCTGGCACATGTCCTGGTCTGCAGTATAAAAGGGCTCTTCCTCTTCCATCTCAAGCTCCAACCGTCAACCAAGTGCTGCAGCCTATCCTTGGCCCCTTGAGTGCATGAATGGAAACAATATTTTCTTTCCTGGCAAAGGCTCAGGATAAATTTTCCTAACTTGGAGTTCACCGGCAGTTTAAGGTAATTAGTTTTTTGGGAATTTTTAGTTTTCAGTGATCTTGTTGCCAAGCCCAATCTTGAATGATATCCGACCGAACCCTCCACCATGGTGCCTCCTGTTAAGAGGTAAAGGCTGATTTTCCTCCAGTTTCTTAACTAGCTGCTCTCAGCTTCCTGCTTGCTCCATGTAAAGTGCCAGCCTGCCAGTCAGGGAATAACTACTAGTGATAAAGCCAACTGCTGCCTGTTGTCTTAACCACGTTGGGGCTAAAGAATCCCCTTAGCAGCAAAGGATTCCTTTGAAGATATTTGATGTGGCACTGCATCTTCACAGTGGACTTCATATGTGCTTCAGGCCAAGTGAAGGGTTATGTGCTGTTCATGTAGGGCTGACTATAGGACACACAGATGGTGAAAACACTTTACTCCCCCGGAAATTATCTCCCTGTGGATCTTGGGGGTGCAATAGGTGCTCCGAAGGGAAGCGAACACTACTTCACCCAGGGCTTGTGTCCAGAGAGGCACACAGGCACCCCCCAACCATGCCAGGCACACTGGATTTGGCACCAAAAAGCTGTGAGCTGTTAATAAATAGTCCATGGAGATGGTGTCTTGCATGGGAGGACGGTGGAGGCATTTGTCACTTTGAGCAAGTGCTCTTACCCACAACATGCAGGCAGCAAAACGGAGGCATGAAGGAGGTGTGGGACTTGCCTCAAAGCCTGTGGTCCCCTTGCAGGGAACTGCTAAGTGCATTATTTCCCGTAACTCTGGTTTGACAACAGGGTTAATACCACCACCTTTATCCCCAAATATACCTCTTATACCAGCAGGCAGGTGCCCCAGTAATTAGTGCAAGCCCTCCAAGCCATCCTATGTACTGAACCCAGGACCCTGTAAGGCTCCTGCGTTAGTGCAGAAGCCAGATAAGGGCCCCCTCCCTCAAATGGGCAAAAGGCAGAGCTTGGCTTGATTGAGGCCTGGCAAGGATGTGGTTAACCTCTCTACACACCTACATACACAGGTGTCTCCTCTCAGTGCAGCAGAGCCCAGAGTGGGGCAGGCTGGGACCAAAGCACTACAGGGCAGAGGGTATAGGAGGAGTGAGGGCAGAGGGGGGAGCACTTTCTTTGGAGGGTGATGGGTTGAGTGAGTGCAGCTGGGCTGAGGGAGAAGTGCCTAAGATCTGGGGCAGTTGCTCTTTCCAACTCTCAGAGCTTGAGTTGGGGCTGAGCATAGAGCTGGGAGGCGCAGAATACCTCTCAGGGTATGTTTGGGAGCGGGAGGAGATCATATCCCAATGTACTGTCCCCCAGTGTGGAGTCTGGAGACGGAGAGGGCTGAGGAAGAGCTGTCTGCAGGCAGTAGGAAGCTAGGGCCTTTGATCTTCAAAATCAGAGAGAAATGCAGAGAGGCTGGGGAGAGAGGGCCCTCAGCAGCTCAGCACTATCCATGCACCAAGCAACACTTTGGCACTAGGTGTGACTTGTGGCTCAAGTCAGCCTGCCCAAGGGGCTCAGCAGGGAGGTCTGGCTGGTAAAGAATGGGGCTGAGTGACCCTCAGCTCTGCTAGTGATTCATGGCAGGACTTTGGGCAAGTCTTTGTGACTCAGTGGGCACACCTCTATTATGGGGGGGAAATCCAGTTCCTTAGCTCACAGGGTGACAGCTGTGAGGCTCATGCTGGGGAGCTGGATGGGCTGAAGAGCAGCTCCACAGGCAGGCTTGTGCAGGTGGCAGAACAACATGTCTGCTAGGAAGAGGGAAGGCCCACTCGGTCCCAGAGGTGGTGACATGAGTGCCCCATGGGACCCCAGAGCTACAGCAAGCCTGGAGTGGGGGAGCCTGCCTAGGCAATGGGGCGTTGCTTTCATGCCAATGAATGAGCAAGCCCCTGAGATGGGCATGCTCTCCCTTGCATTGCCCCAAACTGCTTCTAGTGCGCACGGCACTGCCTGGGGAGGGAAGTGTTCAGGGCACTTGAGCACATACCTCAGCCCAGAAAATTCCACCAGACCGAGGCCTGGGCTGGAGGTTGCAGCTGGCCTTCATGTTCAAAATGAACATGCAGAGGTCAGTCCTGCCTCCCTGCACCAAAGCCCTGCTGCAAGCAAGATTGCAGAGGGCTGGTAACCCATGGACAATGAATGTGGCCTGGTGTGTTTGTTCTGCTGCACTGACCATGTAACACAGGCTTCTATTCATCTAGTTTTCCTTAGAGCTGAGGCCACAGTGGGTTTTACTGCCAGGCACGTGCCTGTAACCACAGACTTGGAGAAAATAGGCAGAATCTGCTTGATGCATTCTAGTTCTGCCAAATACCTGCTCCACCTGTCCTCAAAACCTCCCTTGGTGGAGGTACTGCAACCTGCTTGGGGAGCTGATTCTGGAGCTTTGCTCTCTGCAGGTTGAAGGAGTTTCCCCATGGTCTAACCTAATTCTCCGCTGCTGCTGCTGCTGCTGCGGCTCCTTGCCCTGCCCCCAGATGACCTACACAGCAGCTGATTCCTTCCCCTTCGCAGTAACTTCTGATGTGTTTGGAGACTAATCATCTCTCTCAGCTCCACGAGTTTCCCACCAGGTCTGCAGACCCTGGGCCTGAAAAGCTATATAAATGGAGGCTGGCTGCAGGTGCATTTGGTTTTTAGGGCAACTAGCACTAACTCCCCAAGTGCTGCTACTGTAGATGACCTAGCAGCACGTGTCCATGCTGATGGGACACTGCTGGCTCCGGTCTGTGAGCTTAGCTACTTGTGTGCAATGGAGGTTATAGTTGCTGCATACAATGTGTGCATATGCACGTTGATATCAGTCCTGCAAACCCTCTACTGGAGCACACATTCAAGCAAATGGAGATGGCACATGCCCACAATAGAGGGTGATTTAGTGGTTTGGGCTTTTGGTTTGAAATTTCCAGACTCCCTGGAACCAGGGCTCTGCCTCCTGGCAGGGATGACTCAGTTTTGTAGACAAGCTGAGTTCTGTGTGGTTCATTGTATGTGGGATGGGCCTCTAGCAGGGGAGCTTGCACTTCCAACACCTTTCTATTTTGCCCAGGCACTTGGAGCCCAGAACCCTTGCTGTCGGAGGGAGTGTTTGCTGGGTACTTCTACCAGAAAGGCACTCTCCTGCAATTCCTGTGAATCACAGATTCATATAAAATTAGAATTGGAAGGAACCTCAGGAGGTCACATCTAGTTCAATATCCTGCTCAAACAGGACCATCCCCAACTAGATCAGTCCAGCCAGGGTTTTGTCAAGCCAGGCCTTGAAAACCTCCAAGGATGGAGATTCTACCACCTCTCTAAGTAACCTGTTCCAGTGCTTTCCTACCCTCCTAGTGAGAGAGTTTTTCCTAATATCCAACCTAAACTTCCCTTGCTGCAACTTGGGACCATTGTTTCTCCTTGTTCTGTCATCCACCACCACTGAGAACAGTCCAGCTCCATCCTCTTTGGAACCACCCTACAGGTAGTTGAAGGCTGCTATCAAAACCCCTCAGTCTTCTCTTCTCCAGACTAAATTAGCCCAGTTCCCTCAGTCTCTCCTCACAAGTCATGTGCCCCAGCCCCTCACCATTTTCACTGCCTTCTGCTGGATTCTCCCCAATTTGTCCACATCCTTTCTGTAGTGGGGGCCCCAAAACTGGACACAGTACTCCAGATGTGGCCTCACCAGTGCAGAACAGAGGGGAATAAATACTTCCCTTGCTCTGCTAGCAAAGCTCCTACTAATACACCACATTTCACTAGAGACAGTGCTTAAACACATCTGGTGACCTTTCCACTCTGTGAATGTCAGATAGGGAATCTGAGTCACAGTCTCACACACACACACAGAATGGCCTAAACATGACATCTAGACCTGACATCCCTGCAAGGGCCCCTGGCTTCCCCCTTGCTTGGAGCTTCTCACAACAAAAGGCAAGATTTTGGGGGTGTGATATCATTTGAGTGATAACTTTATCCCAACCATGTAGTTGGTCCAATAAAAGATATCACCCCCCAAAATCCTTGCCTTGCATCATTCTTGTACTGTCATGGCTACATCATTTCAACACTAGCTCAACAAAAGGGCACTGTGAATTGGGCAATTCCTGTTCCCACCACAAGACATATTCTTTATCATACCTGCTCCCAGAGTGCAGCTTTCCTAAGGGCTCTGCTGCTCTACAGCCCTGCATTTATCCACCCCCACCAGCAGTACTTATCACTGCCCCCAAGGGGACTTCACTTGTGAGTCCTCCCCCCAGATTTGTTTACTCTGTGACTTCTTGCACATATTAGCAGCTGCATTTACCATCTCATTTCTAACAGAATTTTTGTAGGCCTGCAAGCATTTCCCTGTATGAAACTGCTGCAAAACTCAGGCTTCAGCAAACTCAGTGGATGTCTCATCCATCCCACTGACAGAACCCAGCATGGAGCAATGCAACTTTATTTTACCTGGCTTCTGTCTGGCAAGCTGCCTCCCCAGAGGCCTTGCAGGGTTAGGTAAAGCAGCTACCAAGTGAAGTACTAGCAGGGGAGAAAAGAGGCCAAGAGACAAGCACAGCACAAAGATGAATGCTGCAGTCAGGGTTAGATTTGCCTCTCTGAGTCGCACAGATATAACCCTGCGTGATTTCAGTGCAGATGTGACAGCTTCCTATTATAAAAGCGCTTGAAAGCAACGCATGACATTATCAATATGCATCTTCGGGGAATATTCAGATCTTACATTAATGACAGCTGGAGAATCCGACAGCATTAGACAATGTGCTCAGGCCAATCTCAGAGGTGAAACAATTTAGGATATACACCAGGTTTCACATGGTCTTTATAACAGATTCAAATATGGGCTGAAACATCCTGATCTCCTATCCTTGTGGCTGGAACAGAGAAGCTCTACCCTTTTGTTTAGCAGCAGCCCATGTAAACAACACTCCTTCTGTGTGCGATTAGGATCTGATGCATTCACATTGCCTGCTGAAAATGGCAAAACAAGGTTTATTTTGGGGGTTTCTTCCTGGCCAGGTGTTAACACACTGACAATTCCTGTCAAGGGCTCCTTTCATGTAGACATTCCCGGGCAGTCCCAAACATGCCTGGGAAGTAAAAATGCTCTGGAAGAGCAGAGGTGCATTATGGTGAGTTCTTTGGTAACAAATTCTCTCATTATACCATGTTATGACATGGATAAATTGTTGTTAAATAGCAAAACAATTGCCCTGCAGGGAGAAATGCTGCAGCCCAATGCAGACATGCCTCCACTGATAACCTTATCATGTCTTAACAGCTCCAGGATTGTCTTCAAAGATCCTTCGACAATAACAAACTATTCTCTGTGCTGATAAGTCCTGGAAGAGAGAAGGCAGGCTTGTATCCTGTTTGGATACTACCTACAAGCCACAGCTGCCTCATGCACCACAGCTGTCCTGTTGGCCCCCACCCTGTATCAGCTCAGCTCACACATCACCCATGTGCATGCCCTTTGCCACTGGTGGGATGCAGGGGGGGAGGGGGAGACAGGTTTCTTTGTTCCTAGTTTTATTCCTTTAAACAGAGAAGATCCCTATTTCCAGATAAGCATTATACTTCCAAATAAGCATAATACTCATTGCCACAGTGCACCAGATGCCTGTCTTGTAAAATACAGGTCCAGGCCATGTGCATGTACTGTAATGCCCACAGACCTGCCTGCCTCTGTCAGGACCCCCCCAGGAATTGCCACCCCAGAGGCAATTTGTTTGAGCATATAACTGACTGTACAACAGTTTAGTCAGTCTTGGCACTGTCTTTTGAAAAAAATACAATCTATACAATCATGAAAAAGCTCTTTACAAGCCTTAAAAAGCCTGATTTCACAAATGGCCAGAGCCACAATGTGAAGGGAGTAGCTCAAGTTTAGACCCAACCAGCTGCAAAATTGGAGACTGAACCCATGCATTGGGACCCCCAGTACTTCACCCAAGCTCCCAGGCCATGACACAATTTTGCTCACATTTTTCCATGATTACATTTGTGCTCAATGCAGTAAGAAAACAACTCTCAAAGACTCATATGTAGCCTGTTGTGTTCTCTATGGTTTGAGAGGAGAAGGGATTTTTCTCACTGTGTTACATCCTGCAAATTGCTGAGCAGCTCACTCACAGCACCGGGACAAACCCAGGACCTGTCAAGCAAAATGAACTGATGATGGTGCCATTTTACTCTTGGTTGCTTGTACTTCTGACAATCACTCATCTCCAATTCAAGGGTTACCATGCACTTTCAAGGCTCTTGTCTCCCTTAGGATTCTTTGCTTTTCCTTAATTGTAAAAAACAGCTGTTCACATTTTGGTCACAATTAAAAATATAATAGGAAACAACTGCTTCTTGTTGTCCTACAGCCAGTCTCATGCAAAAAGCCTTGGCGCTCCTCCAAAGGAGCTGTCCCTGGTATATGTGGGCTGTAGCTGGGTTAGACTGGGACCTTGCTCTTTATTCCCAGTGGGTGTCTGGGGTATCAGCCAAAGACCAGCACCCAGGACAGGGAAACCTGACTCCTCTTCAAGGTGAATTGCTCTAATCAAGACCTAGCCCTGAATTGGCATCTCTCTGTGTTCTTCTCTATCAGTGTTGATATCGGTTTGCTGCTCCAGCACATTTCTGAACCAACCATGTATATTTTGCTGGTGCCTTCCACCCCTCCCAAAATCCAACTGTGTCATGGAATGGCGGTCACTTGGTCTGTTTGCTGAAATGCAGCCATTTCTACAGTGGGACAGAGCGGCAACTGTGACCCTGCAGCACTACACATCATCAGAGAAAAACACCCCTGCGTTAGAGTGATGTCTTTCATTTGCTCCCATTAAAAGACTCCCCAGTTCCAGTAATGCCTAATCCCAGAGTGATGTTTATCACCTATGCTACAGGGTAAGTGCAAGGAACAGTTTCATGGGCACTGAGCTGGGAATTTTAGTCTAATCCCCCTGCAAGCCAACTAAGTTCTGTGATTGCTGTCCATGCAAAACAACCCAGAATTTAGGTTTCAGTTTTTACTGCACTCTATTTGGGGCTGAGCACCCAAATTCCCAGATCCACTAAGGAAGGGGCTATTTGACTCCTTGTAGGATGGGAACTAGAGAAGAAAGAAACCTTTTTCCTCAGTGTCCTGCGAGCCTGGCACAAAACACGACCCAAATCTTGCATGTGAGAAGATCTCATAGAACGGCCCCTTTCCCCCACTTCTCCCTGGGCTGCAGAACCGCTAGGCGGATGTGTCCCAACAGATTCTGAGCTGATAAAATCTTATTTATCTTCAACTGTTGACACAGAAGCGTCTAGACTTGCCTGCTCCAGGAGGGCTGTATCCAAGTTCTCCTCCTTTCTTTCTTGAAGGAAATGATTTGCCCAACAATTACTTTTTTCCACTCTTCTCCCCCCACCCCCCCAACCTCCTCCTCCTCTACATTCCAGTCTCCTCATTAGTCCTACTCAAGACGTGTCTCGGACTGCAGTCAATGGATCCCAATAAAGACACTAGCCTGGCAAGAGGGAGAGAGAGAAGAAAAGTGATGCCTCAGGCTGCTAATTTCCTTGTGCTCCCTAGCGCGCAGCTGTGGAGCTGGGTCCGAGGACAGGTTTGGACAGATTGCAGTGGAGAGGTGATAATAATGTGTCTGTCATCTTACACAGACATGTAGCATCTTGCAAACCGCAAATACCGTTAACTGGCTTGGATGAATCTGTTACGACAGATCCTGGAAGACAGGCCGACTGCGGGGCCTTTCTTTCTAATTTTTTTTAATAACCATTTTTTAATCACTAGTCTTTATAACTTTTCACTGAGCTGGAAATTTTTCCAGAGTTACTTTGTTTCCATTTTAGCAGAAGCTAGGATTTGGACTTACCCAGTGCATCATGCATGCTAAGTAGGCAGGTATATAAAGTACTACACACACACAGACACACCCTGTGGACTTTCTATAACACTGGAAAGCTCCAGTCCTTTCTAACCTTCTCCCCATAAACTAGGGTCATCCCTCGGACAGAAAAGAACCAGATCAGTGCAGGGTTCGAATTACACTTTGACTCTTGCAGGGAGCCTGCAAAAAAAAAAAAAATTAAACCGGTTCATTTGGAAGGAGCAATCTGATCGGAGACCCCCCCCAGGTTATGATTTTCAAATCTTACAGGGAGCTCTTGTCTCTGGGCGGGGAGGGGAGCCTCAGACCCTCCAAGCTCCCCAGTAATTCACACCCTGGATCAGTGGCTCTCCGTGACAATGAGGGAAAGCAAGAAACTCCTATCCTCCACAATGGGTTGCTTGGCTCCTGACAGTAGTGATATTGGGGGACTGACACCCTTTGTGGCTGTGTCTAGGTAGAGATACAGCTTCTCTGTTGCCCCAGGTCTCATGCCCTGGAAGCTCTTCCAGTGAAGTGAGATTCATCAGCTTTCCATGCTTGAAGAAGGCACCGAGGAGCACAGACTCAGAGGGAGGAGTGCACCATTCTCACACTAAAATGCCACCTGTGGACCCTCTCCAGGTCCTTCATCTCCCCTGTGTGCAGTGCTGGGCTGTGTATCATCTAAGCCACTACTGCAGGGTTGTCTAGAGCCCCCAGGGATCTGGGAACTTCCCAGGGAGCCCCTGGCTGAGATCGCCCCATATCACCCTGTCAGTCAGGAGGCTTGGATAGGACCTAGGGCTCAGATGAAACCACGGGGTCCATCAGGAAGCCCTATGTTTCCCCCAGCAGCTTCCACTGGAGCTGCCTTGCCAAAGACCCCTAAAGGCTGAAATAATACCCAACCCCCAGCTCTGCCATAGCAGGACCCCACAAGCCAACTGATTTCACAGGAACAGTGATGCTTCTTGTTCTTCTGTCTGCATTTCCTTTGTACTTACAATCACACCATTTCCCCAACTATCCTCTGGTTCCCCCTAAACAGTCTCTCTCCCTTCTTCCCTTGCACTCATACCTTGGAGATCCCTGACTGGGAATTGCATCCTCTCTTACTCACTGCTTGGCCAAGCCACAAATATTTAGTTTGTGTTTAATCTTTCCTGGGAAGTCTGACGCACCCTTGGCATCTGGCTAGTTTGGTCATGTGATTAAGGTCTGCAAGTCTGCACTGAAGTGAAGTAGCACTAAAACATAAGCATCAAACTAAACACCTTGCAACTTCTGGCTGTGTTGGGAAATGGAGCAGGAGAGGGGTTTGGGGTGAAGAAATGTGGTTGGAAAGTTGTGCTGAATAAAAAGCAGTGCAAAAAGCACAGGGCACCTGACTTGGAATTGTATCTTCATTCCTGCTCTTCCTCTCCTAGAAACACCTACAGGCCCTAAACAGAAATTAAGAGACCTGCCCAAGATCTCACAGAGCACCTGTGGCAGAGCTGGGAATTGAAATCAGATCTTCTTGGTGCATGAAAAAACTACTGAGGGCAAAGAACTATGGAAACACTTAATGCTGTTCCCCATGCAGTACATGTGGCCTAAGGGTGGCGAGCCAGCACGTGGAAGATAGAGGAAGTGTTCTGGTGAGAAGGTTTCCAGTGTAAAGCCTAACTTCCCCTTCCCTTTCCAGTCATGGCCGCACTTCCCAGTCATTCATGAAGTCTGTCTTTGTTGTTCACACACAGGACCAGTGCAGACAGATTAGACTACTATTCCTAGACGTGTGTGCCTTGGGGATTTCCTCAATGCCCCTTGCCCAAGATTTGTCAGGAGCTAAAGCTGTCAGTAAATGAATGACAGACATGTTGAGGAGCTCACTATTGCAGAAGACGCTTCAGGTGGACTGGTGCCTCTGCACATGGTAAGGACAATGAGAACCCAGGCTTCAGGATATGTGTTCATCATGGAAAGGTCAGGCAGGAGAATGCTCCCTTCCCTAGCTACAGGATTATCCAAAGGGTGCATGAGGGCTCATTCTGTTTGGCTGTCTGTGAAGCATCAGGTAGGGCTCAGTTTTGCTCTTGGTGGTCTGACGTTCTGATCCAGGTGGCAGATCGTATACTCCTGCCCATCAAGGACCCTCCCAGGATCCTACGCTGTATGTACACATTCTAAATGCATGGCCTAGGATTTATATTACTTATGAACCATAAAGGAATTCAGGAAGATTTCAAGGTGGGGAACAGCAGACTTTGGAAGGTCACATTTCCAGAGGGAACAGAAGCCTTTTTTCAGGGTCCCTTTGCTTGGATCTGTGGCATGTTAGGAACCAGAGGAGGGCTTTCTTAGGTCAGGGCTGCACTGATGATAGCAACATGGAGTGGCTCCTCCTGAGCACTGTATTTGGGCCATTGTGCCGGAGGCCTAGTCCTACCCTCGGCAAGTGCTCCACAACCTTCCCAAGACAGGTTGCAAAGCACAGGGCCAGAGATGGGGCCCCAGGGGAAACATAAATGCGGCTTCATCAAAATTCACCCTACATGTTCAGCATGCAAATAATCCCAACGCATCCCAGCTCTTTGCTACTGGCAACCACCAGCCCAAATCCCGAACATGGACAACTTTCTAACAGAAGTGTAGCATCATCATTGCAGCCCTCTCGCCTTCCTCTTCCCTTGAATACCTTGCTGGCCTTTTTGCCTCTGCTCCTTGTTGTTACTGGTGCTGGAATTCCCTCCCTGCCCTTCTGCCATTTCCAACTGCCCTCCTGTATCTTCGTGTTACTTTGTCTCCCCAGGGGACTCTAAACCTCAGCTGGGAGCAGGTGTCCCTCAGCATCTCTGCTGTTTAAAAACCCGGCAGCATGTACACGTATGCAGGACTGTCAGAGAGAGACTGCTCGGCTGTGGGCTGCCATGCAAACAGGGAGGGACTCAGTCCTGCACTACACTACTAGGATCTGACTGAATTTTTCACTCATGACTTCAGCCTCAGGTTCTCACTGAAAACAGTGATGCAGGTTTATGAGACAGCCCAGTTTAGCCATCACAACCAGGGCTGAATCTCTCTGGTAAAGACAGCATTGAATAAACAAGATCCTAATGGGCTTTGCTTCAGTAGGTAGAATTTGCAGAAAGTCAAGCTACCATGACCATAGGAGAGGCCAGTTCTTCGATTCATGGCACATAGAGGGGGCAGGGTAGCCTCTTCCACCCCAACCTCAGAGCCACTTTACACAGTTCATCAGGAAAGGCCATCGGGGGAGATGTCTATCCAGCTGCACACATCAAAGCATGCATGCAGGCATGGCCCATATATCTACATGTGCACACTGAAGTGTGCCTGGAACTGCACACATACAGTTGTAAAAAAAGCCCTTCCTTCCCCAAAGCTTTCCTTGCTGCCTGCTAACAGCTGTTGCATGTGGTAGTGCGAGGGGGTGCGAGTCTGCCTGGTATTTCTAAAGGTGTAATACAGCCCCTGTGTGCAGTGGGCAGAAATGAGCTGGGCTCCACTCAGGACTTCACAGAGGAGTGAATTGCGCCTGCTGTGGGGTAGCAAGATTTGGATGGGGTCATGACGACCTGCCCCTGCTGAGGATCGGTCCTTACATTTTCAGCTGGGTTTTGCTGGCTGCACCGAGCAGGGCACCCCGGGCCTGTGACTGCACCAAGAATGAAATCAGCCACCTGTTATTCTCACAGAGCCTCTAGCAGATGCCTTGCAGAATCAGGAAACAAAGCGGCCAACACAATTGCTGTCCCGCTCCTGCAGCAGCCTGGTTTCCCCCATAGCTCCTACAGCAGCTCTGCCAGGATCACAGAAAGACCGCGCAGCTGCCAGTCAAAGCTGCTACCTCCAACCTGCATTCCAGAAGCTCTCGAGATCAGGTAACCGATGCCGCGGTCGTGTTGGAACATCTCAGAGAATTCCATGGGCCCTGTTAATTCCCCTCAAGTCCGCTGTGTTCGGGACTCCTGGAGCCTGAACCTCGCTCTGTAGAATCCAATGGAAAGTCTCTAACAAACCTTGAATCAGGCTTCCTGCTTCTGGCATCCCAGAATATCCCTGATTTTTCACCCACTTGCCTTGTCTGCCTTTTCAGCTGCTTGGAGAAGAGATGCAATAAGGACTGGTCCTCCTCCAAAGCAATATCCATGATGTACTGGATTCACAAGGGAGATAGGGATCACAGGCTCATCCTGTCCATTGCCCAGCACTTTGTGAATTCTTTACATCTGATGACCAACTGGAGCACCCATGTCTAATGCTACCCAGGTCCAGCCCAGGGTGCCAGATGGGAGGGACCCTTGGTCTTTTCTGTTTTGCCACTGTTCTGGATGGACTCATTGCCTGCTCCAGTTGAGCGAGACTTGCAGAGACAAGTCCTGCTCAGGAGGAGGGGGGCACAATCCCCAGGGCACTTTTGCAGCCGGGCCACAGGAAGCCAAAGACCCTATTAACGGTTCTGCTGGCTTTGGCAAGTATGATAACGTTTTTAGAGGGGAGGGAAGCAGCAGCCAGCCTGAGACTGTACTTGAGAAAAATACTAATTATCTATCAGTTACCAGCTGGTCGGCGTGGCGAGGGGGCTGAATGCGAGAAAACAGTTGAGACTGGCTCCACGCTCAGGCGTGTGCTGGCAACTCCGGGAAATGGAGAGTCCTGACAACTTCCAAGAAGCAGGCAGGCTTCCTGCATGCCCTGTCTTGTACCTCGGGCAGGCCCAGTCCCACAACAACAAGCCACCAGAGGGGGCTTCCACAGCACAGAGCAAATCTCATTTTCAATGGCTGCCGGACCTTGAAGCCTCTGCTGATAAAGAGATCATTTAAAGAAGTGGGAAGGGGAATATTTCAGAGGTTTTGTATAAAGTGCAACAATAAGTTTATTTCAAAAGTCAGATAACTCAAAAGGCAGGCAGACTGGTTTGGTCTAGGGGTCAGAGCACTGGGTAGGGACCAGGAATTCTGACCCATGTGCACATGCCACATTGCCACGTGGGATCCTCATAGGAAAGCCTCCTAGAAATACCTTCTAACCACCTTGAGCCTGTAAGAGGCAGCAGAAGCCCTAACTACTGTCTCCAGCACAGCCTTTCACATACTCGGAAATTCGTTGTTTCCAGGCCGGGAAGGACCAATTATGATCACCTAGCCCGACTCCCTGCATAGCACAACCCAGTCATTGCTGCACTGAGCCTGTAAGTTCTGCTGGAGGACAGCATCTCTCCAGAAAGACGTATCTGGTAATAACTGTAATGCTTTGAGTGTTGGAGAGCTCAGCACATTCCTAGGCAAATTGTTACACTTTATGCCTAGTCTGAATTTGCCTTGTTTTGGCTTCTAAGCACTGGATCCCATTATACATTTGACCACTGGGTCAAAGACTCATCTACTAGCAGAAATCATCTCCCCATGCATGTACTTCTAGGCTCTGATCAGGTTACTTCTTAACATGCCTTGGATAAAGTTAAGGAGATGGAGCCTCTTTTGCTGTCACTATCAGGCTGGTTTTTCAAACCTTGAACCAGTCTCCTAACCCTCTCTCAGTTGTCACCATTGATTTTTCAAATGTGTTCACAGTAACTGAATACAGTAACAGTCTCAGAAATGCCACGGCTAGTGGTAACGCCACTTTGCTACTCCTACGTGACAGTCTCAGGCTTATATCCCAGTGCTACCTTAGCTACAGCAACACACAGGGAGCTCCTCTTCACCCTGTTCGCTATCATAACTCCAGCATCTTCATCCATCAGTTCCTTTCAACTTCTAAATCTGACAGACTTTCTTTGCTCCCAGACATCCCACCTCGCATTCAGCTGTATTATCTGCACAATGCTCAAAAGAGTACAGCTCATCCAGTACCAAATGTCACTGGTACACTCCCTTTCAGCATTTACCTGTTTGTCATGTGCAGATTTTACTAGCAATTATTTTACATTTTCTTCCAGATCATCTAAATATTAAATAACACAGAGTAAAGAACAGATCCCTGTGGAGATCCACTAGAAAAATTCCACTGAATGTTGATTCCTCATCTACAACTCCTTGTGAAGGCACTCAACAGAAGACTAAATATATTATATCGACCAATCTTGTGATTTCATCCAGAACCAATATCAAGTTGTTTGACAATATCTATTTCCTGTACAGCTTCACAGGTGTAGTTATTAGGTGCAGACAGAAATGCAGCTCCCCACTGTAACTCATAATGCTTTTCAGGAAGCGCTATGAGTTACGGCAATCCCCCAGACCCAACAGACATTCACTGTTGGGTCACACCCGTCGGGGGAATCAGCTGCAATTTGGAGCAGCTGAGAGTCTGCAGCCACTCTCCCCTAGCCCAACTCCTCCCCGCTCCCAGCCCCAGCTCTCGCTTTGGAATGGGAGGTGGGGAAGGGAGAAGAGGGAGTTTGATTTGGGTTTTATTCAGTCAGTGTCAGGGTCAGGTGGGTTGATTGGAGCCCTCCCACCTGGGGGGGGAGGTGCTCCAATCTACCCGTCTCAGCCTCCAGTGCCAGCTGAAAAAACCCCAGATCAAACTCCCTCTGCTCTCTTCCCTCCCTCCCATTGTGAAGACCATGCCGGGAGCAGGGCTGAGC
>NW_017729014.1:5406682-5410889 GCF_001723915.1 Gavialis gangeticus
AAAACCCCAGATCAAACTCCCTCTGCTCTCTTCCCTCCCTCCCATTGTGAAGACCATGCCGGGAGCAGGGCTGAGCTGTGTCAGCCCAGCTCTGCTCCCAGTGTGCGCAGAAAGACATTAACAAAGATGCTTCGTTTTGGAGCATCTTCATCTGAACCCTCATGCAATGACAGTTCAGCCTGTCACAGGATTGGGCTCTTTTAAAGGGTTCTGCAACAGTGCGCTGGTGTTTGGTCGTGGCTGTAGAGTGCTTTCAGAGGCCAGATCATGCAAAAACTGTCACTTCCATCTGTGTCTATTATGCCACCTCCAATCCCAGAGCAGTTTTCCCATAATTTTTGCCTAGGGTGGATATTAGGCTATCCAGCCTGTAGGTTTCTTCTTTCTGGCCCCAAGAGACTTCCCCTATACTCCAAGATTTATATATAAAAAAAAAATCAGCATGAATGGTGCAGTGAAGTCGCTGGCTGACTCATTTAATACTTTGGGTGCAGATGACTAGTCTTGCCAATTAAAAACTATCTATGAGGTACTAGCTCTTTCCAGCAACTGATGAAAGCATCTAATAGCTTTTATACTGTAGGAGATGGACACACCATCCTGCTCCCTTCCAAACATAAAACAGAAATATCTGATGACCTTTCTACATTACAGCAGATAATTCTACCAGCCCCCTCCAGCTTGGGACATACCCCTTTGTAGCAGCATCTTTCTTCTTGTTGTCCTTGACCGCCCCAACTATAGATTTGTCACTGATAACTTTAGCTGCCTTATCAGTTGTCTATAATGTCTCACTATCTCATTTTTGTCAACCTTCCTACATTTCAGTTGTTGATGTATGGATGTACAACTGTATATATATCTTCACCTCCTCTCTTAATCAAAGTTGTCTTTTGATCATGAAATTATGGGGTTCAGCCATCTAATAAAGCACTCTTAAACCATTCTCAATCATCAGTCACATTTTATACTTAAACATCTCCACCCACCCAAGGAGGGTTAACTGTACTGATTTCAGTGGACTGATTTGGGGTTGATTCACAGTTAGTCCATAGCACTAGAGTCAGAATGCACCCACTTCCCTTATTAATTCCTCATACAATGGTAGCAAAGTGCCTCAAACTTCTTGGAGGCTGAAGGGGTTAAAATGCCCCTGCTCAGTGCAGAAACCAATCTGGGCATTCAAATGTGTAAAGGATGATCCTAATCATCCTAATCCAGGACTCAAACATGAAAGCTGATGCCTCCTGTTTGTCACCACGCTCATCAGCAACCATCTCTTCTCCCAGCATAAGAGAGGTGCAAGCACCAGAGCTGCGGTCAGCATGGTATGAAGTTTTGCACCAGCCTCACACACCATGAATGGAGTGTCACTGACTCTGAAATAAAGCAAGCAGGTTCCACTGTGCCTTATGCATGATACTAATATCCTGAGTTCCTCTGTCTGTCCCACATTCATTCCAAGCCCTAGGAAGATCCCAGGCTTCTGACCAGGACTCTGGAAAGAAGAGGACCCAAGTTCCCCTCTTCTTCATCCCCCAGGCAGAAGAATCCCTCTCAGCTCTCTCATGAGCCCAGTGCTAGTTGGCAGACTTAGGAATGAAGGCAGGGCAGTGTGAATGCCCATGCAATGCACATGCTTTCAATAAAGCTGGCAAGGTCGAAATCTGTAGTCTCAGAAAGTCCTTCCAATAGCCTGAGACACAGCACAACTCATGTCAGTAAAAGACTGGCCCAGAGGGAGGGGCATGAGCCAGTCAGTGGCTGCATGCTGCAGGGGAGAAGCTCCATAGGTTTGTTGCTCTGTTTCTGCACCCCTTATCAGGGCAACTTCCTGTGGCAAGAATGACATCACTCGGGAACATTGTCTCCTTTCTGTTTAGACAAGGAGCATATTCCAAAACACATGAACAGTGAACGCCTAAGCAAAGAAGAAGAGCACCCTCTTGATGGCTTATTCAGATATGATCAGTGGGGACACATGTAGAAGGAGATTTCCCTTGGCTTCCTATGGATTGAATAGGTCCTGTCCACGGTCCAGTGTGTATGAACACTTATTGCCAAAGTCCAGAAAGGCCTTCCCTGATGCACACCTCATCCCCCCCTCATGAATCCACTTGGCTGTCACAGCCTGCACCTGCACCTCTGACTCTTAATTATGTGACCAATGTTTTTAGCTTGTGACGTAGGTGGGCAGACACCAGTCAAACTGGCTACATAACCCCCTTACTCCACCCCTGCCTCACGTATCTGACCTGCAGCCTAACAGCACAAGGCAGCAGGATTCTAGCATTTGTTTTTTAGAGCTAATAAAATTACATTTTAATAGCAAAATTCTCCCCTTAACTCGCAGGGGTTCCAAAGGAGACAGGGAGAAGGCAGGGCCAGATGGCACCTAAGCTGGTTCAGAGAGGCATGAGTTTTTGTAAGTGACAGCCTACTTTATCAGATGCTATGACAGTGGAGTCACAGAGACAAGACCCTTCATAGCAGCAGAAGTTTGTTTTCCATTTGCCTTCTCTTGTCCTCGAGGAACCCAGTACCTTCCTCCACAAATCCATTTTCAGATTTGTACCAAGGCTGGAGCAGAAAATTTCATCTTCTGGACCAATCCACCTGTCTCGCTATCTGGGGGCTTATGCTATCCTTAATACCCCGGTGCCTGAGGGACTTGATCACCTCTGTAATCCCTGTTGACCTTTACATTTAACCAATTACATTTTACCTCCTAGGGAAGAAAAATGGACTTGGACTGTTTCTTGCCCTCAAGGCCTTCTGTTAATTCACAGACCTGATGAAGAGATGAATCACATTCTTAACCAACATCTCAGAGGGGCAGAGATGTCCCCTGCCACTCTCCCCTACACAGGCTCATTGCCCAGAACTGTGGTCCCTGTTCCTCTGCAGGAACACTGGTGAGGCTAACCTACAATGCCTGATTGGTTGGTTGACTTATGATCTGTTTAAAATCAGATCTACTTTTCTGGCTTGTTAGAGAAGCTTTCTGGTTGTTTTAAAACAGTTGCCAAAGGCTGCATCTTCAGCTCACTCTCAGCCCAGCTGACTTTGCTTTACTTCACATTAATAGCCAATGACCCATTATCCTTGGCTGATTCCCACATCCCGGTGTTTTGGAACCTGACTGCCATGGAAGAGTTTTTAGGGGCAGTGGGTATCTGCTGAAGGCTGGCCATGTCCCAGAGAGCAGGAGCCAAGGCTCCTTGCTCCAGCAGAGTGCTCAGCAGACTCACAGGGTTGGATCAGCTCACCTGGCAGGGCAGGGAGGAGATAACCCCTGCTAGTCTCCTCTCTGGCCTGTCTAGAATTACAAAACAAACAGCAAGGTGGGAGCTGTTAGCAATCGCCTCTTAACCACATCCCTGCCAGGCCCTTGCTAGGCAGTGCGAGGTGTGGACCCCCCACTCCAGCCTGCACTAGTGGCCAGAGGAGCTGCCCCATGTGGGTTCTGAAGGTACCTTGCACACAGTGCATCCACGGGTGCTCTTTGTCCACTGCTGAAAGGGCTGTCATGGCAATTAAACACATCCGCATCCAAACATAAAAGTCATTATCACGCCTCAGGCCGATCCATCGCTCCTGGGCTGCCGTGGATAATGTCAAATCAAAGCTCCTAGGGAACCCTGTGGCTCCTTTATTATGCCGGTTGTCTCTTCTTGCTGTTTGTGCCCTCTCGGCTTGTCCCCAGAGAAATGAGAGCTGCCTGTCATCTGCCTCCCATGTGCTTCTCAATGGGGCATTTCTGTTGGGACATTGCTGGAGGGACGCCGATGAATATTTAATTTCCAAACAAACATCTGGGACAGAGGGTCTTAAGAGAAAGACCTTTGATTCTACAAAATCAGTAAATAAATATAACCCCTTTTTCATTAGGGACTACTCTTAGGCAAAATAAAAACCCCTCTAATATGAATTTAGGACATATCTTATTATAAGAAAAGCTCTCTGAATAATTTCCATGTCCCTTACTCTGTTTAAATGACTCTTTTATTGGCTTCCTGGCACTCAGCAAGAGCTGTGTCTTGAACTGAATACCTGAGCTTTGGGGGTTTGAGCAAGAAGGGCTCATAGATATGTGGTGTCTATCAGCTCTTGGGGGGCTACGTTCCTTCTTGCAGTGTTATGTTGCTGGGTAAAATGTTTCTGGCAGAAGTTAATTTATTGTCAGGGCTCCTAAAGAAAGAATCAC
>NW_017729014.1:5410900-5424192 GCF_001723915.1 Gavialis gangeticus
AAGAAGGGCTCATAGATATGTGGTGTCTATCAGCTCTTGGGGGGCTGCGTTCCTTCTTGCAGTGTTATGTTGCTGGGTAAAATGTTTCTGACAGAAGTTAATTTATTGTCAGGGCTCCTAAAGAAAGAATCACCCATTTAATAATAACGCATTACAAGAAATCATATCTATGAAAATAACCTGTCATTGCTGCATCTGGTAAAAAACCACCCCTGAAAAATACCCAGATTTTCCCAATTTTGGTTCATCTGGATGGAATTACATTCATTGCCTCTGCAGACCTCAAGTGTACTGTGCTCCTGGGGTCAGCAGAATGTGACTGCCCACATCAGGGCACCGGCTGCAGCACAGAAACAGGCGTTGTAAACTCCTCTGCAAAGCAATCTCAAGACATTCAAGGGTTTCCTGCAGGTTCCTTGCACACATTTGCCAATGGCTTACATGCATCTCTCTACAGAAGGCAAGAATACATGCAACTTACTGTCCAAGTGGCTGACTTGGCCGTGCTGGATTGCTGGAAAGTCACCTCAAAGTGGTGGGGACCAGGGTAGTCAGTGTTGGAGGGGATGACGGGAGCTGGGGACATGGCGTCGAAGGTGGAGCTGGGCTGCGAGTAGGGAGAATGCGTTGGGACATTGGAGGTGTGCTCAGAGTTGTAAGGGCTGGTGGAGGCTGCTCGGCTCCCGATGCTCTGATCCATGCTGCTGTTCAGCAAATTAAACTGGGACTGGAGGAAGGGAAAGGGGGAGGAGGGAAAAGAAAAAAGAAAACACCAGCCAGTTTAGAGACATAGAAACCTCAGCTACACTTCTTTAGGACTTCAGGTGTCCTGTTACAACCTCCTTAAAGGGCCAGCACACTGGAAAATCCGCTGAAAGAGCGGTTCTGGGCTGTTTTGTTTTTCAAACAGGTCACCACTTGTACGAAGGATAAAATCAGTACATTGACATCATCCCCTTGTGGTGGGTCCATCCATCCTGGGGCCAGGATTCCTGGATTTCCAGCGCAACCGAACCCTGTGAAGCAACCTCTCTGGTGAGTGCAGAGACCCGTGCTCCTTGACGAGGGGCCATAGATTGGGATTTTTGGCTGCACCCCATATGAGAATGGCCTTGGGAGGGAAACAGAAGATGATACCTACCATGTCTTATGAACATGACAGTGGCTCCTGGTGAAACAAGCAGGACCTTTACGGGGCGTTTGTTCAGTGTCACTCCAAGCTTGAACAGGACTAGACAAGCCCCAGCCCTGACCTGCACGCACCCACATTCCACAGGCAAGCCCAGGTCAGGACTGAAGGCTGTACGTATCTCCTATCTCCCTCCAAGGCTGAGCCCAGGCCTCCAGTCCCAGCCCCTGAAGCTGCTTGCAGTTTAAGCTCTGGGGGCTGGATCCAGGACAGTGATATTTCACCCTGATTTACTTCAGACCAGTGGTTCTCACCCCTGTTAGATGCAAGGCAGCCCTCAGACAATGCCAGCTCCTAGTTTTCATGCATTTTTTCACTACACAAAAATAACAGTGATGTTTCTGTTGCGAAGAACTCAGAAAGACCACAACAGGGCAGAATGGTTTTAATGCTATGAATGCCTATTTGAAATCTCTGGGTTTATCTCATGAATCATGGTTGCACATGTAACAGTACTAACGTTGTCTGGCATCCTACAGCGCCCCTGAAAGGATATCAAGGCACCCCAGGGTGCCATGGCACCCTGGCTGAGAATCACTGTTTTAGGAAAAAAGCAAAACCTATGAGTGAACTCAGAAAAACATCAACTGGGAAGGGGGTCTCAGTCTCTAGAAACTCTCCAGTATAGCAGGCTGGGAGCTGATCCTATCTCTCAGGACTTCCTGTGCTCTCTGTTCCCTGGGATGCACGACAGGGCTCTCTCCCCATAGTAGCACCCCCTTCCACTCCCATGCATGGATACATAGCAGCAGTCCCACAGGAAAGGCACTGCAGTGCCATGGGGTGCAGGATTGGGACTGGGTTGCTAACCCTTGGCAGTAGGGAGAGGGGCCCAGCTGGCCGGGAGAGGAGGGGCAGTATAGAGCTCAGGATAGTGTGTATGCAGCCCTGGCCCCTGGGGCGGGAAGTCAACACACTCCATTCTAGTCACCTTGTCTGACCTGCCTGACAGCTGCCTAAGACCTAGTCCTGACTCTTGCCCTGAGTCCTGCTCTGCACCACTTTGTCTGTGGCAGCAAATGTGCCCAGCAAAAGGCTGCAGGTGGACCCATGAGGCCAGGAGCCACAACCTGCTCCTGGGCAGTTGTCTTGTTCTTCTACCTGCATTTCTCTTTCATTCCCTCATTTCTCTGCCTCACGTTCCACTTGGTGGACAGCTACACCAAGGCCCAGCCCAAGCAGAAGGGTTAAAGAAACTTAAATCTCTCTGCTTCTGGATCTGCTGAAACAATCTGGAGGTGACACCCACTGCTGCAATCACTCCACTGCTCTCACTTGGGAATGGGAAGAAACCTCTGCGCTGAAAATAGCCCCAATGTGTTTTGCTGCTGCATTCTGTTCCCTAATCAACCAAATACACTGGATAATGTACCCTGATAGCAAGGCAGTGTTGTCTGCAAAATGGTACAATGGGGGCACCCTGTCAGGCAGAATAACACCTGCTCTTCCCCACCACTGCTAGTTGGAGGCCAGTCCCCTGTGCATGCACTCCTACCCATGCACAGATACGTACGTGCATGCATGGGCTTGTATGCATGGACCTGCATACACATGTCTTCAATTAGGTTTATGAATGTGTTGTGCCAAGGACTGGTTAGTCATAACACCTTCATAAACCTGATTGAGGAACAGAGACTTTCAGAATTTGGGTTCCTCAGAGTGTGCTATCTGGGTCGGAGCCCAGGTTAACTTGCCTTTGGCCACCCCAGCAGTTTCAGAGGAATGGACTTTGCTAAGCAGGCATCTTCCCAGGAGTCAGATGCTACCTTATTCCCCTCTCTGCGTTCGTCACCGGGAGGATCAGCTTCAATACCTCCCCTTGGGACACCAGGCAATGTTTTGAGGAGCATCAGGCTACTCCTGCTGGAAAACCTCTTTCCTCCTCAGACGGGGGGCTTCCTGGGGCTTGGGCACAGAACAAATTGCTGCCATCACAAAGTTTAGGTACTCTACCTCTGGCACCAATAACATGAGTATCTATCACTACAATAAGGGACTGCAGCTAGTTGCTGTGATCCAGTCAAACCCTCTGGGGATCAGCTGGTAGAAGGGGGTGCATAGTGCCCACCAGACAGTAGGCTACATCAGCAGCAGGAGCCAAGTCTGGGGAAGGACTTATTCTTTGTTCCTGATGAACCCCTGGAAATACCAAAAAAGAGACAGTGCCAAAAAGGGTGACCCAAGTCCTACAGAAAACTCGGAGCCAGACTACACAGAAGTAGCATGCTCCCAAGAGCCAGGCTGGATGCACTTAATAAGCAGCTAGGTTTGTTTTTTTCTTAAACACATAATGCAGAAATCCAGGTCTCTTCATTCAGGGCTTCCATTAATCTGAGAGAGAGCATCAGGAGACCACCATTGGCCTTTACGACTCATATGCAGATGTCTTGAGCTGAAGAGATATGAGGCAGGAGAGAGCGGTTGGCTCTGTCACCAGTGAAATCTCAGTATGGGCTTCAGGTGCTTGGACACTGGATATCAGGGCTGTGTGACCTGAGAAACCTGGCCCCTGTGGAGTTTGGGTCAAAACCCGTCAAGAGTCACACAGTAGTGGACACCAAAGCAGGGCAGAAGTGGTAACCACAATGAGATCTTCTCCCCTCCTTCTGCATCTCTTAGTGAGGAGAGACACATGCCTCTGTCCAGAGTAACACAGCTATCCCTCCATGTCACGAGAAAGTTTGCAGGTGTGGAGTCAGTTCTCAGGCTCACAGTCAAAGGGAAAGCAGCAGCAACCTGATCCCAAACTTGACCCTGCACTGGGGCCACGTCAAGCCCCAACCCCAGTGCCACAGAGCCACTTTTTCCTATTCACCTTTCAGATTTTTCACAGACTAAATCTGATTTTTTGGCTGCAATGAACCATTTCATAGTAGGTCGTGGAAAACGGGCAGACCTGGTTGGACTCTTCATTTGGTAGAAGTTGGATTTACACTGGCAGAAACTGGAGCTGGGCTTGGGAGAGACCCTCATCAGAGTGGCTGGGGTGCCCTCTGTCTGTTAAAAGGTGGTACTGCCAGGAGCTAAGAACAAATCCTTGACATCTCTGTTCTGGAGCAAGGCAAGCGTCCCCTGCATAAAATGCTCTGAGTTTCACAGCTGACTTCTGAATTTTGCGGTATAAACAGACTACAGAGCAACTGCCTCAAATATGAAAAAAACAGCTGGTACAACTCTCTTGTTACTTCAACGATGATCTATTTTTGATCTTATACATGAACATACACATCCATGTACACCCATTCCTTTACACACATACTCAAAACTTCCTTAAGCATCTTTGCTGTGGTCACTGAACATAAAGAGCCATCTTCCAGAGACAGGCTATGCAATTCATTTCACAGTTCTGATGATTTCCTATGGTGGTTTTCCCTGAATATAGTCCAAAACTGGGAAACATCCCCAAACTACAAAGAAGCGCACAGCTTTGATGCAAGGAGGAGCAAGATCATAAGCTATATTCATCCCTTCTTAACCTCCATTAGTTCTAGTTTCTTTGTATATACCTGGCCAGATCCTGGCTTCTTATAAGCCTGTTTTGCTGCATCTGTTCCAAATTTCCATCCTCAAAAACACACATTAATAGCTGACAGCCCAGGATGAAATTGGTTCCCTTGTGTCTATAGGAATAATCTGGGAAAACCCATGTTGTTAAATAACCTTTAAGAAAAAAAACCTGCTGGGGTAAAAAAAAACTACATTGACCTAAACCTTCATTCAAACTCAGACAGAGACTGAACCCTTCCTGCAGTTAACCCCTCCACCCCCAAATATTATCTTCTTTTGAAAATACTTGGTATATTTTTTGTCACCTGGAACCAGAGCAGAAATACCTGAGTTTTCCACCTTGAGGATGGTATCTGGGGTATTTCCAGTTCATCAAAAGTCAGAACAGTCTGGAAATCATACAAAAGAAATCTGTTCAAACCACACTGAGAAAAATGCTGTATCAGAGCTGAGGTTATTGTTGCTATGTGCTGCCTCTACTACCTGAACAAGCCAGAGGGCTTTTGCATTCTGTGGGCAAGGAGGCTGATGTATAATCTGAACATGGGCCCCTGACTTCAACCCCTTGAGATTTGCTCAGGAAGCCTGTTAAGCAACTCCTCCTGCTACGTTGCAATGAAGGAGAAACGGTTTGGTATTTTTGTGCCCATTACTCTACTGGCTCTTTTACCCATTCTCTTGCAGCAGCATCTTGTGGACAGCACAAAGACTATAAGGCCCTAGACAGCATTTGGAATTGCTCTTACCAGCCTGGGCATTTTGCTCAATTTCTCTGGGTCTCTTTTAAATGAATATAGTGATCCAAAAGGGTTCTAGATATTTCCCCTGTGGGCCTGAAAATCCCCCAAGCAGCACCTGGCAGCACGCAAGCAAGCCTTCTCCGGAAAGCCTAACCATGTCCTGGGAGGCCCTGCTGTTTCAGTTTCCATGTATTTGCTCCTCACTCGGTCTTAACCCAAGTGAGTCTCCTCAGCCCTCCACTCCTTTAAGCCCCTGCTGGGACTGCCAGCACCAAAACTAATTAGTGATAAATACACGGAAGCACTTGCCCTTTGGTTGCCTGAACTGAGAGCAACAATTCATTGTAAACAGGTCACCTATCAGCCATCAGACAAGTGACAAATCTCAGCTGGACTTGAAACAGTCCCCTCAATACAAAAACTAGTACCAGCCTTTCTCCTGGACCATCCAGTCCTGCCTTGCTGTGATCCCTCTGGCCTGGTCTCAAACCACCCTCTCTGCTTTGGGAGGAAGGGTTTCCCCTACCAGCACTACTCCCTCCAAGCAGAGCATGTAACAGCACCTGAAAACAAACAATATCTAAAAAGCAAATGTCAAGCTAGATGCATGTCTGGTTAATTAGTCTATAAGGTGCAAAATTACCCTGTCTTCTGCCTGGCTTCAGACTAACACAGTTGACTACTTCTCTCTGCTAAAAAGCAAAAGCCATGAAATGCGTTATTTTTTTATATCCACAACTGTACATGATAAACCAACTCAGCTATTTGCATGTATCCCTTCCTAATGCCATCATTCTTAAAGGCTCACAAATAACCCTGCTTTGAAATCAAGGGGCACGTTTTAACTTAGGAACCTACCTTATCCAAAGGTATATGGCACAATGGAATTACCCCCCCCAACAAACCATCTCAGCTCAGAAAGACCTCCCATCCTCCGCATCTCTCACAGGAGAGTCAGGATTCTGTGACTAAGTGATAGGCAGACAAGGTTCTTTGGGTAGATGTGATATCTTTAATTAGATCAACTAGATAGTTGGAAAAAAGTTCTTTGCAAGCTTTCAGGCACAAGCACCCTTCTTCAGGCATAAGGAGAAGGGTGTTTGTGCCCAAAAGCTTGCAAAGAACTTTTTTCCAGGTATCTCGTTGGTCTGATAAAAAATATCACACCTACCCAAAGAACCTTGCCTGCCTATGCCCTTAGACCAACACGGCTACAACGAATAACTCCTCCTGTGACTAAGTGATGGAATGCTGAACAAGATCTAACTTGCATTTGCAAATGCATCCATTTTCTCCCCTAAAGTGTATGTTAAAGCCTCTGTCTTTCCCACTGTTGCATAGTTTACCTAAGTTTAAAAAAAAAGAACCACAAACTCTCCACAATTCCATAATTACCTGGAGAAACAGGAAAGTCACAACAACTTCATCTAAACTGCCATTAAAATATGTTTGGTAAACAGTCCATAGCACCCAGTGCAGCACACTCAGGCAGGGAAGCACACGCCTACTGCTGGGATAATTGAAGGACTCCCAGTTAATCTTCTATTAAATGTACGCTTCTTCAGGAACAAACTCAAGGCAACTGGTTTACCCTGAGGAACAAGCAAACCGTTTTTCTGTGTTCCCATTCTGCACATAAATAGTCATCCCTAAAGAGAGCAATGTATGTTCTGATCATCGGGGATACAGAACAAAGTGTGCGTTGGTTCAGTTAGTTCTATCCTAGGTGTTTTGTGTCTCGGCAATTTTTTTCCATGGAGACAAGAGCTCTGCAAAGTGCAGCAGTCCAGCAGTCTAAGGTCTGCTAGCAATGTCTGCTGCAGACATACTAGAGAAATAGGAAGTATTCTTAAAAGGTACTGCAAGTTCACAAGTGCTGGAGGCAGGACTCCTGGGTTCTGACCCTGCTCTGCCACTAACTCACTGCAGGACCTTGGTTGAGTCTTCTTTCCTTCTGGGCCTCACTTTACCCATATTCAAGGCACTTGGTAATGGCAGTAGGGGAGAAGCAGCAAACCTGTGGCTCCTCCATGCTTAGAAAGGCACCCACCCTCCTGCTGCATGTCCTAGTGCCCATACACTCATATGACTTCATCCTCCCCAGGGGGACTCAAAACACTGACCTGTTCCTCATGGTGAAATGATTCCTGCAGGCTGGGGGATGGAGAGGAAAAGGAGAACACCAAACTAATTGCGTCTCCTCTCCACACTGATACTGCCTGCTGCTCTTCAGGGAGGGGTCCCACTTTCGGTTCCCCCCCTGCAAGCCCACACTTTCCCTCTCTTGTCTGCTTCTCCAATAGCTGACACTTCTCTCCAGGCTCCCAGCACCCAGGGCCAGCCCATCCTGTCCTGCAGAACCTGAGGCCACAAGGGACCCGCAGCCAAGGGGCCATTCCCCTCTTGCCCCCTGCTGCCTGCACCATGTTTAAAGGGCTCTATTCAGGCAGGGAGCCCCTTCCCAGCTAAGCAGGGAAGGAGTTCCTGGCTCTGCTCCCGCCCCGGCCCTGGCAAAGGAACACAGGCGCGCCCAGCACATGCTGCCCCCACCCTGCACCCCCGCGGTGCAGCCCACATGCATGCAGCCCGGTCCCGACTATTTTATTCCAGTGAGTTTATACCACAATTAACTGCAATTTTGATTTTTCAATGGATCAGGGGGCCCCACAACTATATCTTGCAAGGGTCCCCAAAAAATTGTGGGCTGGCCCTGCCAGCACCCCAGCTACCTCCTTCTCCCTCAAGGACCTTTCCTCAGTGAGTAAGGGATAGAATCCATCCATCTGTCCATTTCTCCATCCCATGGCTGTCATGCCTGAAGACTAGTTTTCAGGTTTGGATTCGTGCAACGTCCTTGGGAATAGTTCTACTGGAAAGCATTATTGCTGCTGCTGCAGTTATTGCTCATTTATATGGCTGTAGCACAGATGAGGATCATGGTGGGTTGGATATAGTACAAGCATAGGAGAAAAAGTCTGTTCCCATACCAGCAGTGACTCAGTCTGTGCATACCATGAGAACGCAGGGGGTGGGAGGGGCTGCATGGCCCATCAAGTCCAGTCCCTGGGGTTTGCAGACATCCAGAGATCCTTCAAAATCACAGTGCAAACCCTCACCCCCAATTGTCCAGGCACAACACCAGAAGCACCAAGAGCACTCTACAGTAAACCAGTTGTAAAAGCAGGAAAATGAGATCCCTGCCAATGCTCTGCTACAGCAGTGACAGAAAAGCAAGTGGATACTGGGAAGAGGACCATGCCTTACATTACAAAAAAGGGCAAAAAACTTTCAGTCCTTTCAAATCTGAAGGGGAGAAATTACTTCTTGACCCTGTATTTGGGGATTGAGGATCCTGAGCAGAACAGCATGACCTTCTTGCCAGGAGCTTCTGGGTTTTTTAGGTAGTGGCAGGATCATCAGCACTCCCCAGTCCCAAAACCAAAACCATCCCAGATCCAAGTCCAACCTCCCTGCCTCAGCTGTTATCCACAAAGGATGTTTTGGCAGCAGCCCCTCAGTGCTAATGAGAGTCCCTTGTCTAAGTCCCTGCTAGGATAAAGAACCCCGAGTCCACGGAGGTGAAGGCTTCCTACCCGCCCAGAATGAAATGTGTGAGCAGTTCTAAGTGGGAGCACAATGAAGCAAAAGCCTCCTGTTTTGGAAGCTGCATGCCATGGCATTTTGCACGTTTGTAATCCTGCAATAGAACTACTCTTTGTATTTTAAAATATGCCGTGTCCTCTCCAATGAGGGGTAAGATACTGAGTTGCAAAAACACTTGCTCTAGAGGCACACTGAGCGCTTGCCAGAAGGATATTCAGATTAAGAACATGAGTGTTAATAATAACAGGCAACAACTTGCAACATGTGTGTGCTGAATAAGAGTAAAGTATAACATGCAGACAGATCAGAACCGACCTGTCGGCATGAGTATAAGATCTCAGGAAGCCGGGACAAGAGCGCCTTTAAAAGACAATGAAACGGAAACTGCTGCACTTGTTAAAACAAGAGCTTAATTGCCAAAGGATCTTTAGCACCTGGAGACGCTCTCAAACATCACATCTCTGTCCAAAAAGGAGTTTCCCATGACTGTTAGAAGTAACATTCCCGATTACTAAAATGAAGAGTGAGATTCTGCTGCTGTTATTCACACTGACAGTGTTTTACTCTGGCTGAAATGGTTTGCAGCAGTAATTGTAGGGGTGCGTAACTGTTCCAGACAAATGGGGGTTTATAATGAATTATCTTAAACTGTTGCACTTAAAGTGAATTTTTCCATGATGTGAAGCTAACTACAGCATGGAGACAGGATGCCTTTCTGAATTCCTCTAAATTGAAATAAGTGCATTAAATTAAATAAACACTGGCACAATAAGATAACACTCAGACTCTTAGAGATTAGAGAAAATTCATTTTCTTTACCCTTCTCCCATTAAATCTTCTTTGCAAGGAGTTTGCATGCAGACTGTTTTACTGCTGTCGGCTTTGCCTGTAGACTGCGCCAGTTTGTCACAAAGCAACAGAAATAAAGTTGAGAGTGTTTTTAAAACATTAGACACTAACACTGCAAATACATAAATATTGGCAGCCCTTTTCAGGGGACAGTGTGGTATGTAAACTACTCCAATTAATTTTTTGAGATGGACCAGATTTCAAGCTGATAATATTCCTTTCAAAGAAAAATTTAGACATTGAAATTAAAAATATAGATCTCATTGTAATAATGCTACAGAGAGTAACAGAATTACGGTGCAAAACCCAGCCACCATATGCTTTTGTAACCCACAAAACAGACACAAACAATTACATCATTTCAAACTCAGAACTGCAACCCTGTGTCACTCTAATTGTTTATCAATAAATACAACAGCAAAAACCTACTCAAGAAAAAAAATCTTTAGAAATTAAAAAGCAAGTACATTAGGACAGGTGTCTTTCCGTTATGATGTGCACTTTAAAAATGGTCATATATCCGGAACACCGCAACAGCACAATGGAACCTACTGATTAAGGCAGTATTCAACTGTTTAAAGATCAGGTTTAAAAAAGGTACATGTAAGAATATATGTTACTATCTCCCAGTTACTTTAAACTGCAGAAGGAAAATATGTTTGGAGACATCCATGCACGAATCACAGATCACTGCACATCTGTAACTGTCCCTATGGTTTCTATAACTGATCAAATCCCAAATGAAGGATGAGATGGTGCTCTGGTGCTGCTGAACAGCAAAGTATGAAGACAGACAGACAGTGTTTCCTCAAAGTGCATCGCAGTGCATTTGTTAGTTAAAGCTACGGGAGAAAACACAATGCACAGAGTAGCGACAGGTACAGAAGTATACATGTGCAAACTGGGAATCTCAACCTGCCATCTCTACTGGAGATTTAAATCATATATAAGACTTTGCAAAGCACAACACGCTCTTCAGAAATAAACACAGCCCAATAGAGCCATGCCAAGCAAACAGTCCACACATTAACCACCCCATCTTGATGTAGACTCCACTGAGATGTCCCTCTTGAATGCACTACATCTGCACATATAGCCACAGCCTGCCTGATGCTCAGATGAGTGCCTCCTGGTGCTAGACCTGTATGATCTGGTGCCTGCAGTTAATGGCGCAGGGCAGACAGTGGTCTGAAGTCAGTTTTACTGCAGCCCCTTCTCCAGCTTGGTCACCCTGCCTGAGCGAGGACTGAATTTCCTACCTGGCATCCCTCACAAAACAAGAGGTACAAGTCAAGATCACAGTGCTAGAGCATGATGTCCTGCTTCAGGAGAGATTGATTCTTTTGGAAAATAATAATAATAAAAAGGCAAGCCCCATTAAAAAAAGGTTGCACCTACCGTGGTGAAATGCTGCATTGGGTCGCTAATGTACAGCATTTTAGTCTTCCTGGAATTTAAATGCAATGGGAAACTGTCCCGCCAGAGGAGTCATGGGGTCGGGGGAGGATGGGAAAAACAAAAGGGGTATGAATCGACATACGACAACCGAACATAGAGAGACGTGGTGGGGAGAAGGCAGAGGCAGCGCCAGGGATGCTGCGCTGGCTACCTGCGTGCAGTTTGTTGGCTTTTTTGCTTTTCTCATCTCCCTTAGTTCTGTCAACTAGCTGCATCTAACAACAAAACTCGGGCCCACCCCTTTCTCTCCCTCATGACTATTCATTAAAACACAGGGCAGGCCTAGGCTTGCCCAATGATGTATTGGACTCTACCAAACGCTCCCACCAAGGGGGAGACTGGGGGTCTGTCTCCATAATTAAAACTCAGCAAGATTTAATTCCAAAAAGTGGCTTGTAGAGTGGAAAGCTCTTGGAACAGCCCATTTTATATCCAGAATAAGGCGACTGGATTTGCACTGATAAATACGCAAAGTGTCCATGGGATCAGTCAACTAGTGCATTTCTAGCTTTGGGCAAATATGGACAATGGTTCTTTTTCTTCCGATGCACCAACAGCTACCCGTCCTAGGACTGTGATATATGACAGTAGGTTTTTTGGGGTACTCCCAAGGTCTGGCATCTATAAAACATCAACAGTGTTGTTGTTGGGTTTTTTCAACCCTCAAATGCTTCTTAAGGATGTGTGCTGTTAGAAAGTCCCGAGTAGAAAAGACATAAACCACTCATGGGGTTACAGCAGTGGTTTTCAACCTTTTTTCATTTACGGACCCCTAAAAAAATTTGAATGGAAGTGTGGACCACTCTGAATCAGACATTTGGGTATTCACATACTTTTGATTGATTGTAGTCATCTTTCACAGATCCCTTAGACATAGTCTGCACACCCCCGGGGGTCTGTAGACCACAGGTTGAAAACCCCTGGGTTAGAGCATGCCATGCATATGGGCATCTCTCCTCAAAATTAAATTGGGATCATGCCATTGTCCTTTACAAGTAAAGGACCAGTTAGTGTTCCCCGTGATGCTGTAAGGAAATTCTCAGGGGAGGTTGACCCAAAACAACCCAAAAACCCATTGTGGCAGTATGAGTTAAACAGCACCTGGTGATCCAGTAACCAAACAGTAGTGGAAACTACGGGAATAGGTACACAGAGGGGTAGGGTGGGGATATGCTTCCTGAGCTGCAAAGTTTTTAAAACCTTAGAACCTGGGAACAGGTAATGATGGTTGATTGTCTGGTCTTTACCACCACTAATAGTTCATCTTTCCTCTCCCTCAGATACCTCCTGATTTTGTTTGACTTTTCCTTTTCACTATGAGGTACACCCTCCCATAAAAAGCTTAAAGAACCCCAGAAATTACAAACCAAAACAACTGGCCCGAATCACTCGCCAGCATCCTTCCCTTTGCGCAGTACCAGGGCAACACAATCAGCGAGCTATGTGCATACGTTCAAAGCAGTCTGCGTGGGACCTCCCCATCAGCAGCAGCTTGTGAAGTGTCATTAGAACAACCGTCTCAATCATCCACCTCACAGAAAGTCTAGTCAGAAGTCATCTTAGGTGCAAACAAGGCTGTATTCAGGACCACCCTCCTTCCCCCCGCATGAGCCAGGTACCTGGCAGGCCTCTGGCTGCTTGGAGGTTAGGAACCTGGAGTTGCCAGCATCTGAAAAATGGGGGTCTTGCAAGGAGCAGTGGGTCAAAGCCAGAGAGCTCCAGAAGAGAAGCCAATAGTGGGAGCAGGAGGAAGGAGCTTGAGGATGCAGCATGGGAGAGGAGAGCAGGGTCGTAAGCAGAAGGATGGTAAACTGTCCTCAGGAAGGACATCAGAAGCCCCGCCTAGGGACACTAGGAAGAAGCAGGATGGTGGTGACAGGGCAGAGAGTAGGTGAGCAGAGGGTATCCACACCTCTTTCAGAGCCTGGAAACGGATTGGCAATGGC
>NW_017729014.1:5429192-5454076 GCF_001723915.1 Gavialis gangeticus
GAGTAGGTAAGCAGAGGGTATCCACACCTCTTTCAGAGCCTGGAAACGGATTGGCAATGGCAAAGCTGCCTCAATAAACCTAACACAAAAGAAGCCACCATCCACAGTCACCATGGTGAGATGCACTCGACTGGCGAATATGATCTGCTGCATCTAATCAGACCTGATCAGTAACCGCTGATGGGTGCTTCAGAGGAAAATGACAACCCCCTCTCTGGCAGTGCTCCAAACTGGGGGGAAATTCTTCCTTGGGTCCCACAGGTGATCAGCTTCCAGTGTGAGGGTGGAGATGTGACTGCTCTTCTCTCATGGATAAGCAATGGGAATCACCCAGGCGCCAGGGTGGGACAAATGGATGGGAGAACAGGAACCTCCCCAGAACCTTCTCCCCAAATGGGGACGAGGCTGCACTGGCTCTGTCTTCAGATAGGGAAGATGTTGGTTGACTTCCCTCCCTCTTTTCCACGCAGCTGCTACTGTCACAGGTTCTAATTTCAGCCAGAAATGGGAGCAGAGACAAAGCAGAAATGGCTGCCCTGGTTGTCTTTCTAACCTATTACACCCCGGATGTCCAAAATCCTAACATGGCTAACTAGCTCTCTCAAAATCCCATTGAGATGATTGTTCCCAGGACACTTTGAGACCAAAGGAAAACAGAGAAATCCACAGAAACATTCAAACCTGAAAGGTAGGTGAGCTGAACCTTCAAGTCTTCAGAGTTTCACTCTTCACCAGCACTGCACTACAGTACTAGTGAGATGCAGGAGGACACAGGATGTTTCTTACACTGTTAAGCATTTCTTCAAGAAAGAAAAAGTCTCTGGTGTTTTATGTATCTCTGTCTATTCTTTTCCAAAGCTCTGCCCAAACCAAAATCCCAGTGATGCTATGAACTGCAAGCTGTAGGAAGCATCCTTGATGGTACAACTAAATAAACACAGGCAAGCTGGTGATTGGGAGGCCTGCCGCCAAGGCACATTTGCACAGTCTTTTTTAGACATGCTGCAGTTCCAGAATTAGCCCGCTCTCCTCTGGGAGGCCAGAGTGACTGGCACTCAGAGCCAACTGCCCAGGGGATACCAACATGAGATGCATTTTCCGCCTGGTTAAGCATCATCATACAGCTGTGTTGCAGTATCCTCTGTGGCTTTCCAATCCTATCAGCCATGCTGGGGAGGGAGCAAAAAGCCCAATCCAAAGCAAAACAAACCCCAGGTTCCCAACAACAGTGAAGTTCCCTCCTGCTGTGAGCCTGCCTGATACTCTTCCCATACAGCCACGAGGGGAGAGAAATGAAGGTGTCCTCAGTTAAGAGAGAAACCAATGAGTTATCATAGGGATGTAGGATTTCTGTGCCGCTAAGCTCAGGCTCCTGCCATTGCAGCAACCAGTACACATAATCCCTTCTGTGATCTTTTAAATGTAGAAACTTATCCATATTAAAGCTAGTGATACATTTGCCCCTGCTACTTCTGTTCTGCATCTCACCATGACCAGATGTAAAGTTATTCTGCCTGTACCACCAACCTGTAAGTTTCTGGCCCTGAAAAGGACAAGGAGGAGCCTGGCAGTGTCTTTGGTGCTTACTACCAGAGAATTGTGAGATGCTCAACAAATGCCAGGCAAAGCAGCATCAGTCTCCTCCTGCTATCGGTACTCAGGCCAAGGCACACAAAGTTTAAATGACCTGCCTAGGGTCACACAGTGAATGTGTGGGAGAGCTGTGGAGAGGTGTCCCAATCACTGCAACCTTTCTGCTCCTGACAGAGGGATCTCTCAGATTTGACAAACCTCATGAGAACCTTGCACCAGAAAAACCGGCCAGCAGCCCTCCCCTTGACCGAGCGAGCCACATTTGCCACCTTCATTTTAGGTCAACAGGACCGCGTACCTGTGCATTTTATCTCCTGCGAGCCTGCTGCATACGTCAGTGGTGATAACTAACAGTAAGGAGACTCACCTCCTTCTGAGCTTAGCAATCTGGGTTCAGTCCCACTGCCTGACCAGTAGATGCTTTCTAAAAAGTAGTTTTACAAGTGAGGGCGAACACATGCTGTCAGTTAGGCACACAACTGCACTTACTTTAAGCCAGGGCATTAGGAACTCTGCCTGCCCTAAGCCCTATGGTACAGACAGACAATCAAACTCCCACACTCATAGGTAAGAGCAGCTTGCACTGGATTCATGCTTGGTTCCAGCACGAGCAGCAAGAAGGCCGGCGGCAGTTTCAAGGCTGGGGCAGCTCCACAATGAGCATCCCTGTGTCTAAGCTCTGTCTGCCACACTTTTGCCTGTTAGCTACAGACAAAGGCTGGGGAGTGGAGGGAAAAAGGCCTGCAGAGGAGGGAAAAGTACAGATGGGGAGGGGACTGTTAAGCCAGTGAGGAGGGAAACTGCCCATCTGAGGAGGGAGATTTTCCAAAGGGCCACAAGCTCAGAGCACTGGTTTGTTTGCTGAATGTTAAAGCAAGGAAGTTCCCTTGAGACTAGCCCTGTTTCGAAGGGGGCTGAATTCACAAGTCGCTAATAATAACACCCAGCAAAGGTAGAGGCAGACAGATGGAGTGCAGAGTTTTAATCTGGACAAGTCAGATGGAGTCCATGTGTGTTTCATCAAAAATAAAACTGCTTTACCAGCACCCTGGCAAGGGCAGGCAGGAGCACCAAGCCTGCTCAACCGGTGACAAAACCCAGACTTGGAGAGGCAAAGTGACCTGGTTCCAAATATGCAAATAATCATGATAAAGGCAGGCACAGGGGCTTTTGCTCTCCTCCCTTCCCACAGACTAGACCAGGAGGGGAGGAAGAGTAGGAAGAAAATGACTACCATGTCTGGAACTGGCTGTGTGTGTGCACATGCATGTGAAGATGTGTTGTCTTTGTCATCATGTGTTTGTGGAGTAAGGGGCAGAGCTTTCTTGTTCAATAAGACAGGGGAACTTGTAATGTGTTCCAGGCTGAGCCATGACATTCTGATTGGGGTCGTTGTCCCTCTAGAGCTCCCAGCCAACAGAAAGCAGCATGTGCTCAACACTAAACCGCTGTGAAGCATGAGCAGTAACCTCCACACTAGTTCTTGCACTAGCCTCCATGACTGCAAGCATGGCACCATGTCTGAGCCCATTTTGCTTCAATTCTCTGCAGAATCAAAAGATCAGCAGAGAGTGTACAGGATAAGAGTTGTGCAAAAACGTTCATATCCAAGTGACAGATCTGGGCTCTAGAATGAAGAGCCAGTGCCCAGATCACACAGTGCTTCAGGAACTCAGAAACCTGGACTATTTAGCCTGGGTATCTGCTTTATCTCATGAGATGTAGATAAGCAGCCACCTGAAAAAGTCTGAGTTTCTCCAGCAAAACCGATATCAATGCTGGTTGTTTACATCCTAGGCAAGGTTTGCAATGATAGCCATTCTGCATAAAAGTGGAGAAACCTATATTTAACTATCCCTGCTTAATACAACTTGCTCAAATTTGGACTGCACAGTCCTAGTCCTGGCCCCCCTGGCTATCTGTATGTGGCAGTGAGCACCTGCTTCCCTGAGGCCCTCCCTGCCAGCTGTTTGAAAGTAGCCACTCTCCAGTAAAGCTTTTTCTTCCTCTCCAGGTCTCTCAGCTTCTCCATTTTGTCTCTACTCCCAAATCTTTCCAGGCTCTGCCCTGGCTCCACTTCCACCCCCTACTGGAGAATGTACCTTTCTCACTATCACATTGTCTCTCTGCTCCAGGGGCCTGCCTTGCCCCTTCTGCAGTTGGCTTGGCTCAGATGCCAGGAAGTCCTTTTCCCTGACAGTATAATTCCTGCTTGCCATGCAGGAGACCTGGGTTCAATTCCCAGCCAGTGCAGCTTCTCTATGTGTTCAGTTGGGGTCCTACATGTCAAGATTGCTGTGTTATTGGACCTTGTTTCACACATGTTTTCTAGACATCAGGAGGCACTACTTCACAGTCAGGGCGGCTAGGATCTGGAACCAACTTCTGAGGGAAGTGGTGCTCACTCCTACCCTGGGGGTCTTCAGAAGGAGGCTAGATAAGCACCTTGCCGGGGACATTTGACCCCAGTACTCTTCCCTGCCATGGTGGGGGTTCGGACTTGATGATCCGCTCAGGTCCCTTCTGACCCTACCAACTATGAAACAAAAATACGCCAGTGTCATAATCAGGTGAAATGCTGAACTGCAGTGAGACAATGATACCATGTGGGGTAAATCCTTGATGTTCTTGGGGACAAATTCTGCTCACAACTATGCATACAGGGGAGAGCTTTACTCTAGAAGCAATGGTCTTGGGGCTGCAATCGAAATCCTACTTTCAGTGAAGGTGGTAGAATCTGAGCTATGTGGCCTTTGCTACTTCCTTGTGTAGCTGGGGTGATGACTGACAGCAGCTCATGGGGACAGAGACGTAGTGTGTTCTGAATTTCCTGTGTATTGGTTCTGAGCCTGATCCTAAAATGCTGTGTAAGTTTTGTTGCCTCAGAACTATTCAGAATCACTTCCTTTACTTGTATGCAGATAACACAGCAAAACTTTGCTTAGGGTACATTTTTCTTCCAGTACTCAGAAAAACCTAGGAATTAAAAACCACTTGTTCCCCTACTGAAGATAATCAGGGTCTTTTTGGCAAAGGGGATTCAGGCTGAGGCCCTGATGCTGCAATGCAGGGCATCCCAGTAGTTCCCTGTGCCAGCTGCAGGAATGTTCATTCATTTCTGTGGGGCTTTTCATGGACATAAAGGTTTGCCCTGACACAACACAGAAAAGGACTCTGAGGATGGCTCACTACAGTGCTACAGGGGAAACAAGAGTCATCGACCATACTGGTACAAGGGCAATACAGCATGTTAGTAACTGCACGGAGCAAGCAAACACAGAAATTAGAACTGAACTTTTTGTTCCACTCTCAAGTATCTAATTCATGGAGCCACTGCTATGGGGGCACGAGAAACAACTCCAGTTAAAATAGGTCCTCTTCCTGTCCCCCACCTGCCTTCTCAGGCTTTTGTATTTAGTGCCTTGCTCCCATTCAGAAACCTGTTACGTACGGGAGGCTAACACTGCCAGGTTTGGCTGAGTAGAAGAATGGGTGCAGTCCTGCACTGAGTACCTAAATTTACAAGTTTCAAACTAGAACCACTGTCATCCATGGGGAAGACCCAGGCTTTACATTCTATCATCATAGGAATATAGAAAAGAAGAGCTGGAATGGACCTCACAAGGTGATCTAGTCCAGCCCCCCGCTCAAGGCAGGATCATCCCTGACTAAACCATCCCAGCCAACTGTCTGCACAACCTGCTTTGGAAAGTTTGTAAGCATGGAGAATCTACAAGGTATCTAGCTAGTCTGTTCCAATGCCTTACTACTCTAATAGTCAGAAAGTTCCTCCTACTCTCCAGCCTAAACTTCCCCTGCTGTAGCCTGAGGCCATTGCTCCTAGTCCTGTCCCCTACCGCCACGGGAAAAAAGCTTATTTCGATTTTTTCTATAATCACCCTTCGGGTATCTGAAAATTGTTATCAAATCCCACTCAGTCTTCTTCTCCAGGCTAAATAACCCTAGTTCTTTCAGCTGTTCTTCAAATGCTTGCCTCCCAGACCCCTAATATTTTTTGTTGCCCTGCACTGGACTCTTTCCAAACTGTCCACATCTTTTTTAAAGCATGGGGCCCAAAACTGGGCACAGTACTCCAGGTGAGGCCTTACGAGTGCTGAATAGAGCAGAACTATCATTTTCCTTGATTAGCAAATGACATACAACCCAGGACGCTGTTGGGTTTTTTTGCAACAAGGGTATACTGTTGGCTCATTCAGCGTATGGTCCACCATAAGCCCCCAGTTCTTCTCTGCAATACTGCAACCAAGCCAGTCATTCCCCAGTCTGATCTGGCAACTGACCAAATGCACAGGCACAATGCAGTACAGCTGATGTGGAGGCGCCCTGCTTATTCAGAGCTGGTTACCAAACACTCACCAGGTGGTAACAGCATTTGGCCAGAGCTGATTGTGTCTGACCTATGAGCCAGTAACTGAAAGGTTTTGTGTTCAATTCCCAGCCCCCCTGGAGAGAAGCTACCCATGTTTAACATAATTCCTTCTTCCAGAAACTGAGCACACTCACCATGACCGACTCATTCGTGTTTCTCAATTGGAAGACGTCCATTGTGACTTCAGTGTGGTTGGAGACTTCGCTGCTCCCTGAATGACTGGATGGGGGGAGATCAAAGTAGGTGCTGTCTGGTTCCCTGAGAAAAGGAAACAAGATATCTTCAGCACCCCAGTTCACCAACACCTCCTTCATCATGCCCACCCAAGAGCTTGGGTTTCTCTGGAACCCTGGCCCCTTCCAGCCTTTCATTTTCACAAGAAAAGGCTACCCAGTGCAGCACATTTTGCTCAAACTGCCTTTTCTGATGGGCCAGCAAAAGAGGTTTGCAGAGACACAGAGAACTGGGATGCAGTTTTTTACCTGGTGCCAATGGCTTAGCCAGACAGGGCATTTCCTGAGATGACTTTGAGGAGTATTGTGGCAAGGATTAAATGAAACTTTGTGCCTTGTAGGACCAGGGTGCAATCCTATCCCTGGATCTATGGTGGCACAGCTCCACCAGAGCTGCACCCAGGACCCATAGGTGGGGCTATGAATGAAAAAAATGTAGCCTAGGACTCTGTTCCATGGGACTGGATTGGAGGGTTGCAAGTGTCCTGGGGGCCCTGCAAGTCTCCCTGCACTTCCCTTAGGAATTCCTGGTAAGGCCTCAAGGGTCTCTTGTGGAAGGAGGAGTACCATAGAGAACATGGAGAGGAATCACAGGGAAACAAGGCTAGAAGGGACCTAAGGAAACCATCTGGTCTTGCCCCCTGCTCCAGGCAGGAATACTGACAAAACCATCCCAGGCAAGTGTGTGCTCAACTTGCATTAAACATGATCTCCATGCTGCATGAGAGGGGGCAGTCTTTGGTGGAAACAGGCACATTATACACAGTCAAGCCAGCTAGAACAATCTCAAGTGGCCTATTGTTACTTCCATTGACAGGACTGTCTCAACCAGTCCTGCTCTAATTTTCTGCCATTTCTAGTAGGCAACTCTGTGGCATATGGCATGAGTGAGAAGTTAAAAAAAACCCATACAGGGTTAAAGCAGGCTGATCAGGCCTTATCCAACAACTCAGAGGAGTGAGGCAGGCTCCAATTTGACTGCTTCTAGCTCAGCAGACTAGACCTTCCTTTGGTATCTCATCTTCTACTGTCTCCTGAGCACTTCCTGGTAGCCCTCTCAGAACAGTAACACCCACATGAGCAAGAGGAAATGTGCCTAGGGTTGACCTTTGCTGAGCAAACAGGAGACCAAATGATCTCTGTGCTCCAGGATCCTCTTGCAGCATTTTGCAGTTTTTTGCACGTGCAGTTTTTTGCATTAGCATTTGGGGAGAGGGAGGCAGTTTTTCAGAAGCAGCTGCTGAAGCTGGAGGCAGAACTTCAGTGCCCAGATTTTTGCATTTGCGATTTATAGCCCTGGGGGTATTGGGAGGTATTCCCCACACATGCTCTCATGTTTTTGGCCGTGCATCAAGGCAGATAGTGCAGGTAAAATGCATCTGAGAAGACATGCCTGAGCTTTTCTTTTTTTGCAAGCACAAATGTGGCTGAAAAAGGCAGGTGAGAGAACCTGAGTGTGCAAAACTGGGCTTGCAGTGTAAGAGATGGAGTGCAGGAATCTAAACAAATGGGTTTTCCCAAACCCTACTCAGTGAAAGAAGTTACTATCCTGCAACAATAAGGGGATGATTCTTCTTTCCCCAGGAGTTCTTAGTACAGATGGTCAAGTAACACTTACAGTGTGCTCCAGAGATGTTCAAATGTTGTTCCTTCATCAGCTGGGGAAGCCTGGGACATTTTCGTGACAGGAGAGTCTAACAAAGGATAAATTGCTCTAGGACCAAAAGAAAAACAGCCTTATTAGTGTAGCCACAGTGCTCCTGGTAAGGAGATTTATATGGTGTATTTGTACAGCATCTTCCATCCAGCAGGTTCTCTTTGCAGCCTGCACAATCCAATCCTTGTGCATGCAAGAGGATAGTATCGGCTCTCTTTCTGTTTCTTGGAAATGCACTCATGTGCAGCAAACTCAGCCACAGCTAAACTCAGCTGGCAACACAGCAAACTGAAAGCCCCATATTACATCACTGCTTCACATTGTGGGCACTGTAGCTCAGGCAATACCACTTTTCACTTTCAGCCATTTAAAGAACAATACCTGGTTGCAGAAGTCCTTCCTGCTCTGTTTCCTGCCTGTTTCACTGAGCCAAAGACACCTGGTGAAGTGCAGCCCTTTTGGGAAGCCTGGGAAACTCAGGCTTGACCCCCCAGGGGCAGTGCACTGGGAACAAGAGCTCCCAAGCCTTCATTAAATTGAAATGTTGCCACTTCCCCTCCAGCCAGCTGCATCACCTAGTCTCCAATCCGGCAGCACCTAGGCCCCTAGAGGTCATCAGCCTGTGAAAGAGAATTAGCAGTGGCAGTGTTTGCATTGGTTTGGTATGGCCAAATCCTACAAGCCTGGACCTGCCCAATGTGGACCGCCAGGAGGATGGTTTGTGAGAGAAGAAGGGAGACACAATCTGCTGCTCCCCCCAATCCCTGTGGTCCTTATTCAGCAAGCTTGTGTGTGACTCCCAGGAGGTTTCTGAATGGAGGATTTCACTATGGTAGTGCCGACATGTGTCTCACAGCAGCCCTGACACAAGGATGGTACTTTGTTGTGGCTTAGCAGTAAAATCAAGGCAGCAAGCCTCGCCTACCACCCTGGTAGCTTCCAGGCCTCACCCATTTGAGGGCTTCTAGGGCAGCTAGCTAGAGTCCAGAGAAGCTTGCCCAGAAAGGAAAAGGCTGCAGTCATCTTTGTGCTACAGCACAGAAAGCCCTGACTCCAGATCCCAGCCTGCAGCATCCCACCTCCACCAGGCTAGAAGCCATGCGCCCTTTGTATTCTCTGTAGGGTTGTAAAGCAGACACCAAGGACAATCTCACTCCTCCATGCCTGCCCCCGAAGTCCAAGAGCAAAACCCAACCTCTTGCTTTTAATTAAAATGCATCACCCCAGTTGGTGTTTTGTGATCCTGTGTGATTTCATTTCAAAGAACCATGACAGAGGAGCTGGGGATTTCAGAGGAAATGCAGGTGCCGCTTGGGTTTAGATCAGGGGTAAGCACAGGTGCCAAAGCGTGGCACTTAAAGGCATTTTGCTTGGCACATGCACCTTGGGGCAGATAGTGGGGAAGGGACCAAGGCTTCACTGCCACAACAAGGATCGAGCCCCTTGTAGCTCCCCCACCATCTGGCCCTGCGCACTAATATCTTACAAGTTGAGGCTGAAGGTATTTTTGGCACTCTGCTCAAAAATGTTGCCATCCCCTGGTTTAGATCTGCAGCTGGTAGAAATAAACACAGTGTCAGTGATTGTGAAGATGGACTGATTTGCAGAGCTGTATCATCTCTGTGTAATGGGGCTCTTTGGTGAAGTTAAATAGCAAGGGCCCAAAACCAGAATGGAAAGACCCAAGTCTCAGTCCTCTGCGTTAAATTATCCTGGTATTTAAAATGAATGCTGCTCATGCCAGTTGCATGGCAGGGCCAGATCCCAAATAAATACAGGATTTGTATCTCTTGAGACAGGCTGTGTGTGCTTTGCTATGAAACCAACTGTGCAATCAGCAGTATTTCGGTTATCTTCTGCACATGGCAGAAGAACCAGAATAGAAAGGAACAGAATAGGCCATTACCGGCAATGACAAGGAGAGCCTGAATCATCTGTACAAGCCGGTTTTACTTCTAGTACGAGAAACCAACAAACAACCTCAGAGTTCTGTGCAAATGGTTGAGCAAAATATGTTTTGTTGTGTTGAAAATGATAAAAAGAAGTTACAATAATTTACACCCAGGAGCTCTGGGGAGCATTTATATTAGAGGTGGCATGCACTGGGGAGCTAATCAGTAGCCCAAAATTAATGCCATGAGTTACCATCTGCCTAGCCCACTGGCCACCTATTGATCAGGAAATACAGCAACGCCACAGTACAGTTCCCAGTGAACTCATGATAACTAATTCTAACTGGCCGCCTCATTGGCAGTCTCAACAAAGCAACAAGGCTAGGGACAGACATTACACATAAACTGGTTTAAGTGATCAGAAACTGGCTTAAACCTGTAACAGAACAGATGTTCAGTGCACATAAATCAGTTTGAAAATGGCTGAAATCAGTTTGAGATAAACCTGGCTGAATGTAGCATCAGACTTAACTGATTTGGCTCAAACAGGTTTATGCAATGTCTGTCCCAGACCCCTTGCTAGTTTAAGATAAACTAGACTCCCCCAGCATCCTGGCATACTCTCTGAGTTGGGCAGGGCCCTCTGCTCCAAAGCAGGGCTGGCCCCTCCCCTCCCCTCTGTTCCCTGATTGGAGCTCCCGCAGAGACTGCAGGTACAGCAGGGTCTGCTTGGCTTTCCCCTGCCCTACTCCCCACCCCTCGCTGCTTGCTGGACAAGCAAGGATCCTCCCCTCCCTCTCATCTCCCACAGCACAGACCCCAGCCCCAGGAACCCCAGGCATGTGGTTTGCTAGCTAATATTGAGAGGTGTCTGTGTGCGTCTCCAGTTTCACTGGGACAGGCAGACATAACAGTGACCACTTAGGGCTTTTTGGAGCTAATCAATAGGTCAGCTATTAAGCGGTTTAAGAAGAGTTTGAATTAATGGAGAGAGGCTATTGTTTTGCTGCTGATGTGATAAACACTGTTATTGGCTCCTTGCTGGCTTGCTTGCCTGTCAGTTTGCTGCAGACTGTATAAAGAAGCAGGGAGAGGGAGATTGAAAAGCTCTGTATCATCAACAGATGCATGCACTGCATCCTCCCCCACTTGCCTCAGAGCGCTAGTAGGGGGCTGAGGTCTGGCAACACTCCTGCCCCTTGAGCAGCCAGCAGGTAAAAGCCTGGGATGGTGCAGGTAGGGTGGGGGGTTACACCCCTCCCTAATCAGAGCATCCTGCCAGGGCCTGGCCACTCCCACCCTTCTCAGCTCAGTGCTACGGAGGAAAGCACTGAGGGAAAGGAGGGCTGCTCTAGTACACCCTGGCTTCTAGCCTGAGCCACTGGAGGCATGTGCTTGAATTTCCTCAGTCCAAAGAGAATGTCTATCCAGTTACAAAACAGTTCAGCCTGGTCGGGTTAGACTAGCCTGCAAAGATTGAATCAGTTCAGGCTCAGGCTTTTTGAATGTCTGTTCATAGCCCCAATGTCTGAACGAGCCACAAAGATTCAAGGCCTGGCCAACAGCCCACTGAAGTGCATGGAAAGACTCTCGTTGATCCCTCTGGATCAGAGTAGCTGACTGCCTTACCTATTAGTGCTCCAGATCAGGGTTCAGGCTCAGTCAGACAGGTGGGATTTCTCTCCCTCTTCCCAGGCCATCCCTGATGGTCACAGGAAGAAACTGTCTATCTTCTGGGCTGCCAATTTGGCTCCCTTCATCAGCACAGCCTCAACTTCCGGTTTAAAAAAAGAAAAAGAACAGAAAAGCAGCAGGACCGTCTATCCGGCAGCCCACGATCTGCTGGGAGTTTATCACGTGGGCTGTATTTCTGGGGATGACATCATAGGTCAGAGTGCTTATAAATATACAGATACTTTGGAAGGGATAGGGGCGCACTTGGGTGCCTGCCCATTGTTAATGAACTCTAGACTCTCACATCAGGAGTTTATAATAAACCTCAGCAAAGTACCCCAAAGATGCAGGAAGGAATCAGAACTCATGGTAGAGGAGAAATCTTTTATTAGACCAACTAGATTTTTGCAAAAAATAAAATAAAATCCTTTAATTGCAAGCTTTTGGGCACAAAAACTTGTGCCCAAAAGCTTGCAAATAAAGAAATGTTTGTGCTTGAATTTTTGTGCCCGAAAGCTTGCAATTAAAGACCTTTTTTTTCCAAAAAATTAGTTGGTCTAATAAAAGATAGCACCTCTACCACAAGTTCTGATTCCTTTTGCCTCTAGACCAATATGACTACAACCTGGATACCTGACACTGTGGCTGCAGTCAGCTCTCTTGCCCACGGGGTAGTCAGTGGACAATGACTCCTTACAGTCACTACAAGCCTCATCTCCTGGCTACTCCTTTCAGATAAAAACCAGTTAGAGCTGGGAATATTATTCATAAGCATACTCACTGGATAGTATGGGTATCTCAATCTGTGTATTTGTAAAATACTCACTGGAGTAGCTTATAAATACCCGGGATAGGGGCGCACTTGGGTATTTATAACCTACTCCAGTGAGTATTTTATAAATACACAGATTGGGATACCCATACTATCCAGTGAGTATGCTATCCAGTGAGTATGCTTATGAATGCTTATGTGGCAGTCTAACGAACTCTAGATTCCCACATCAGGAGTTTATAATAAACCTCAGCAAAGTGCCCACTGCGGCTGCAGGTAGGAGTCAGAACGCATGGTAGAGGAGAAATCCTTTATTAGACCAACTAGATTTTTGCAAAAAAAATTTTAAAAAATCCTTTAATTGCAAGCTTTTGGGCACAAAAACTTGTTCCCAAAAGCTTGCAATTAAAGAAATCTTTGTGCTTGAGTTTTTGTGCCCAAAAGTTTGCAATTAAAGAAATGTTTGCGCTTCTGTTTTTGTGCCCAAAAGCTTGCAATTAAAGACTTTTTTTTTTCAAAAATCTAGTTGGTCTAATAAAAGATACTGCCTCTACCACAAATTCTGATTCCTTTTGCCTCTAGACCAATATGACTACAGCCTGGATACCTGACACTGTGACTGCAGGCCCACGGGGTAGCCAGTGGACAGTGACTCCTTGCAGTCACTACAAGCCTCATCTCCTGGCTACTCCTTTCAGATAAAAAACAGTTAGAGCTGGGAATATCATTCATAAGCATACTCACTGGATAGTATGGGGTAGTTTCCTCTCAAGTGATTAACAACAACAACAATAATATACACCAGCTCCTGCTGCAAGTGTTTTTGAATATCATTCCCTTTTCAAACCCACACTGATGTTCATGGACAACTTTTGCACTGTTGGTGCCTTCCTGAAATCAAAGCATCATAAGGATTATAACATAATGAGCCAGCACCTTACATCACAACCCTTAGAATCTGTGGTCTGTTATTATGACCGGGATTGTGAGCAGGACTTCACACTTCTGGGTTTGGAGGTAAACCAGAGGATTCCACAGTTTACATTTCCCCTTAGGCTACATAACCTATAGCACCTATGACTAGGACAGTTGTTGTATGCGTATAGTAAGCCTTGCACCATTAGAGAATAAAGATCGTCATTTTGAAAACTAGGCTTGCAGTCACGATGCCCAATAAGCATGTATGTATGTATGTTTATTCGCAACTATTATCAAGGATAACTGCACATCCTAGTGCTCCTGCAATTGTAACACTAATGTGGTAATGCAAGCAAACATCCCTAGGTATCAGAGGTATTCAATTATTATTGACTTTAACTAGCAGGAACAGAATTTGCTGTGCACTATTAAAGGCTGTTTGATGGCACTAATGAAACATTTCTAGAAAGCACTCTGAAGTTTTCGAATTTGTAGTAATCAACCTTGAACACCTCTCACCAAGAGACCACAAAGGGCTTTGCAAATACTAATTTAGCTTCATAAACACTCCCTAAAGAAAGTCAGTTTTATTGGACTGAACATGCAAGTGGGTTAACTATGACACCCAGGAAGATAAAAGCCTCCCCTAAATTAACAAAGCAACTTTCCAGTAAAGTCAGAGTCCAAATGAAGTGAGTCTCATTTGCCTAGGTAGTTATACTGGCCCTTGCACATGTGCGCGCGCGCGCGCGCACACACACATACACACACACACACACACACACACTCTCTCTCCCTCCCCTCTTTTCCAGTAGCAGTAGTTCCCAGAGTAGCTGGGCAATCCTCAGCAGTGTCACATGATGGTGCACTGAAGGTGTCCCTTCACTGAAGATATTCCCCTTACTAGTTCTGTCCTGGATCCATTTGGATCCAGCATGTTGCAGTTTGAGTACCAGGCTTCCACACTGCCCACCAGCATGAGCGATTCCCCACAGAAATGGGCGCGCGCTCGGTTTTTGGCGGGGCCTGGCACAAGTCCAGTCGCAGAGAGCCTTAAGAGCCTGCGTGGACTTATAGCTGTTCATTTTGATCTGGGGTAAATCCAGGGGGACCTGGTCACATTCACAAACCGAGGCAGAGGTTCAAAGAGCACTAGCCTTATTGCTGTGCCCTTTTTGTAGATCCAGCTCCCAGAAGCTCATCAGCAGGGAGCCAGCATTTTCTGCAGCCACAAGGCTGCAGCCATCTTGGACTCGTGCTGCCTTACACCGCATGGAGCCATGCTGCATAATCACCCAGCCTCCCTGACTTTCCTTTTTCCCCTCAGACACTGCATCCAGCTTCTCTCCACTTCCTAACGCCTCCCCAGCAAAGACAGGATCCAGGTCACCTCTCCCCTGCCTTTTGTAAGTGTCCCCTCTTCTATCAGCTAAGGTTTGTCACCTACTATTCAGAGCCAAAAAACTTCCTGCTTTCTTGGTCTCAAAATACTGAATCTGGAAGCAGCAGCATCCAAACGGAGCAGTCTGTTGTTCTGAGTACACCCTTATGGCTCAGGGACTCCTCTGACCATCCCCTTTCATGCTATGTTTGCCCTGAGTCATCTGGAGAGTCAACGGCTGAAAATATGACTGATAAACTATCACGTAATGTAAAATGAAAGCAACCCCGGACATCCTCACACAACTAAATCCCTGGTACCCATTTCCACATTTGTGCCTTGTCTGTAGGACAGAATATCCACAGAGGAGTTTCTGGGTGAGTTTATCAGAGCAACAGAGGGCTGGTTTAGCCACAAAGGAATCGGTTTGCTAAAATCTCATTCTCTCCTCCCCCTTCCCAACCTCCATATACAAAAGAGAAAGAAACTTGTACAAGAAAAGAACTGGGGCTCCAGCTTTCAGGGAAGCCTTACCCCAGCTCCATGCTGCTGGTCTTGGTCCAAGGGGGTCTTGGTCCAAGGGGGTTTAGCAATTTCAGGAACAAGCTGCACGTTTTCTTTCAGCAGAGAGCTACCAACAGCACCCGGTGTCTTGTGGTCATGATGGGTGACACCAGCCCTAACCATGTGGGTGGACTCATTTCGAAAAGAAAAAAAAAAACCGAATCTGAAGATTTTAAGGACGTTTTCTGGAGTTCCCTGTGTCTTTCAAAAGCTTGATCAGCGAATCCAAAGCCAGGCTTGTGCCTCTTCACAGCTCAGGGCTCCCACTGCAACCTGTATAGTGCAAAGAAGTGCTTGGTCTGTTAATATTATTGACACACTTGTTCACTGATTCTTGCACTTGCTGTGAAGGCATTTGCAGAGAGCCTGTGATTGAACAGTGACAATAATACCTTGATGGCCTGGAATGAAAGATTTTAGAAACCAGTATTTGCTTTATGCATAACAGCATCACCAGAACCTTGCAGCTCTATTAATGGCAGTATACCATATCTTTAATGAGGCATAACAAGGAACAATCAAAATTAAGATCAGAAGTATTTAGGCTGGGGAAGGAAATGTCTGTACAAACAAGATTTTAAAATGTCCTGGGAAGAGAAAAAAATCCCGATGGAAATAAGAGACCCCACTGCAGGAGCTAGTTAAAAGTGGACTGGGAAGAACCGTAAGAAGATAATCCTCTGTTGTCAGGTAGACTAGACAGGTCCAGTGGGTATAAAGGGAAGGTTATAGCACAAAGAAGAGGGGTAGAAGTGACTAACCCCAGGCTCAACATACTGTCAGGGACAGAGCCAGGAAGAGAAGCTACTTATCCAGATCCCCAGTCCTTATCTCTGGGTCACCCTGCATCTGAGACCACCCAGCAAGGGGGATGGGTATATTCCTGGCAGGGTATGAACATGCACCTGTACTATGGGGCACCTGACAGACTTTGCCTGAGGCTGGGCTGCAGTGGAGTGGGTATGGTTAGTGCTCATTGACAGTAGGCATCTCAATGTCTATATATCTCCTTTACACTTTTATTGGAACCAAGCCTTTAGATTCACTCATCAGCACTCTCCAGTGTTTAGTGTCAAAAGGGAAACCACACTGTGCTGATTAGAAGCTACTGAGATTTTCACACCTAAATCACTGGCTTGAATCCCCCTACCTGGGCAATAATGGTCAAAGGCTGCAACTGTCTGAGGGCTGGTAGGTGGCCTGTCTTCTCCATCCCTGCCTAGGTGGCAGTTACACCAGGAAAACTGCTGTGCCACCTACCCCTTCTTGACAATGGCAGGTTCACTCTCCAGGTCCTCTTGACAAGGACTGGAGAAAGTTAAACTCTTGCCTCGCTCTGCAAGGTGAAGCCTGCAAGGCAAGACTTGGGTTCACTTGCAGGAGAAGCCCAGGCTGTGCCGGTTCTCTGCCTGCAGTAAGGACTTTGGTCAGCCCTGAACCAAAGTCACTTGACCAGTGAAGGATTATGTCCCTCAAGGAGACTAGTGTTTGGATGTCCCATAGTGGGAAATTTCCTGCAGCTGAGACAACTTTGGCTGAAGCCCCAGTCTGGGGATCCCTGAATTTCAGAGAAATTTGGCCCTGGAGCTCAACTGTGCGTCTTAAGACCCAGCTCCACAGACTGAAGCTGCCCCTGCTTGGGGAATATCGCAGTGAGAGATCCCCTTTCTGCTGCAAGTCTTTGCACCCTCCACGTCACAATGAAAGTGAAGAGTTTCAATTGCCATGTAACTCACTTGAACGCCCTTAAGTGACTACAGGCTGTGTGGCTGACAAACGGATACTACATACTGCAGCCTCCCCTCTGAGCACTGTGGTGGTTGGGAGATCTTCTGCCAACAAAGGCACAGAACGGGTTTGCTTCAGGCACTAAGGAAAGCAAAGAACTGAGTGTGCACCTCCTGGGTCTTGAGTTGCTGCAGCCCAGTGCCACTATGGTTTTGCTGAAATTTTCATTCAACATGGAGGCTGCCTCACTATAACCCCATTCTCAAACTAATCCTCCCTCCCACCGACCACAGCTTTTTCTGCTATCCTTCCCTTTGCTAGTTAAAGTTTGGCAATAAATTCCCAGAGTGAAAGACTTAGAAATACCCAGACTCAGAAAAAGCAAATCTTGTTTTAGGGTGCCTCAATGCAGCATATTCCCCTAGCTGGTAAATATAGTTTCCCGCTTACGCGGGGGCACTGGATCCTAACACACAGTTTGTTGAAATCGGCTTGGTTTGTACTGTGGATTTGACGTCCATATTGTCTGCCAGGGAGGTTTCTAAAGAAACTGTTTGGAAATGCTTAGTCTCTTGGATTTAACTCCCATTGTTGCAACTTTTGGTTATGCCATGAACTCCAGGTAAACCTGAAAGATACCTTCATCAGCAATGAGCTCTCTTACCCCAACTTAGCAAGTACCATAACAATCCAAAACCTGCATTGGATAGTATTAATGGCCAGCTAAGAGAGAGAACTGGCTGGCATCTCAGGAAAGTACAGAAGCAGAATCTGCACAGACCCAGCCACAGTGCATTAAAGGATTAATGCCAGTTTTGTTTTTTTCCAGGAGATGCCAAAGAGTGGTGAGTTTAAGTTAATACTCCAAGCGGTCTCCCCCTGAATGCTGGGTGTAGCAGTTGGTAGGAGTCTCAGACCATTTTTTCTGCTGACGTTACAAATCTCATATATTGTGTTGAACACGGTAAAACACACCAAAGACAGTGTGCTCTTCTGCTGCTGTGACTTCAGGTCCAAATCTTGTTCAGAAAGAATATCTAGTCACGGGTGCTACTTATCTTGCAGCCGCCTCCACGGGAACACACCTGAGCAGGCCTCTCAAGTATATTGGTGATGTGTTTTTATTCCAAAGGCCTTCTGCTGTCCCTCTGCACCTGGGGCACAATCTACGTCCTTCTACCTGCTGTGATCCGCACAACTTTGCCCATCATGTATCAATAAGAACCTCCTTCATCTACAATTGTTTTTCCTAACTGGTGCTAAAGGGTTCCCCATTCTCCATTGCCTTGTGTGTTGTGTTGTCAAGCAAGTGCAAGAGAGATGTGATGTGCTCTGCTTTGGTCACATTCCACCACTCCGACCTGGTAGCATTTTATCTTCGCTTTACACAGATGGAAACACAAAATATGGCACAGCAGAGAAAAGGACCCAGTGGTTACCTAACACTCCCAAGACCTAATGATCATTGGCAAGCCCGAGAGGACCTCATGCACAAACCGGTCATATGTCCTCCATACATCAGTATCACTGAGGCAATGATTAAAAAATAACTGGGAGGTTCCCTTCCCGGGGGAGTGCTGTCTACTGGTTAGAATGGAAGACTGGTGGCAGGACTCCTGGGTCCTGCTGCCAGCTCACCTTCTCAGTTGTGAAATAGCCTTGAAGTGACATGACCCTACATCAAATTAGGTATCTCCCTCTCCCCATCTGAAGATAGGAACAATGATATGGTTAAGTTAATATTTGCAAAGGGCTTAGAGAATCTGACATGCAGCAGCACATGAGTGTTATCAGTAGCCTGTCTCATTCAATTCTCACCCAGAACATGAAGCTTGAGTATGCTGACAAGAGATACTACTACTAACCTTCTGCCAAGCCCACAAGGATCAAAAAGTCTCTGTTACTGCCCAGTAGGTCATAAGCGATTTTCCCTGTCAATGTTTCCCACAACAGGGACGCAAGGTCTTTTCAGTGGATCCCCTTAGCTTGCTGATCTCAAGTTTTACTCAAGCACAGCCATGTTCCATGAAAGGGACAACAGTGTCCAATTTATAGCACTTCCCAAGCAAGTCAGCTGTGCAGGACTGTAAGAGAGGGAATGGTGCCCTTGTTTAAAGAATGGAGAAGTGTGTAACCCTGGTGCCTGTTGTAATTTGAGAAATCCTTCATCTCACGATGGGAGAACAGAACAAATTAAAGTAGCCCAGAAAGGAGCCCCACCAGGTGACTCACGGTAATGAGTGACCAAAAGAGATTAGATAGGTTAGGTGGAAAGCCTCCCTGATGTGTAGCAAGACAAGGAGGTAGAAAAGGCATCTCTAGTAGCCCTGTGGTTAGACTAAAAGTAACTCCCCTACCTTAGCTCTGACAGCTAAAGCCCAGCTCAGGGTATAAGTATGACTCCACTGAAGTCTGCAGTAGTCTGACGTGAGCAGCAGCATACTCTGGCCCTGAGTAGGGGAACACATCACCAGACATTCAGTTACCCTGGCACAGGCTTTTAATACAAAGCTTTGTCACTATTTTTCTCTACCAGTGCTTCTATTTTGGATCAATGGCACTCTGGATCAAGCTATCCAAGACATTTAGTGCAAAGCAGCAACAAATCCTCTTCCAGATGCTATGTCAAGAAATCCAGAGAGGGTTTCTGCTGAACAGGTCCCACCAAAAGCAAGAGGTTTCTTTTTTAAAGGCCCCCTACCTGCTGTGTAGCCCCAAGTGTTTCGAGTTCTCCTAGAGATCTCCCGTGGACAGGAGCGGCCTGGTAGTGAAAACCTACGTTATTTACTGCACTACAAACAAGTAGCGTCTTGGTCGCCTAGGCGATGACATTGGAGCTGTTGAAAGCTATGTGAAAAGTGTGGCAAAGGCTTGCGCTCTCCTTCCTGGAATACAAGGCAGTTACAAGGGGGTGGGGAACACTCAGCCGGCAATGCCTGGAAATTAAGATGGTCACTACAGCTAAGTGGCTTGCCAAACTGGCTGGCTCATCCAGGACTCCAGAAAACACTGAATGGCTGATGGCACAGCCCCCTGGTAAATAGTTATGGAGGGAGTCTACCTGTCTTATTAGTATTAAATCATGGTTGAATACGGCAGAGACATAACACACATCCCATTGTGCAAATGAGGCTGTTAATCAAATCTGAAAGTAGTGCGGTTGTTGGGTTCATCCTTCTTGGTGCTCACATGGAATGGTTTTCCCACCCCTCCTGAAGAATGAGAAGAGGTGATGGGGACAGACTAGCTTAGTGACCAGGCAGAGAAGTCGTACTTCTTCCACATACTTGCATATAGTAATTTCACGGGTACTGACAAACAAAACCGCTCTTTTAACACTCACAAAGGGATGAAATTATACCCAGAAGATAGGGAGTTAGAGAAGTCACAATAAAGAATTTCTTTCTCCCCTCAGGCCTTCGCTGAACAGAATAATATATCTTGGGCATGTGGACCCTAGTAACATTTGAATAGGTATGGGGAAAATTGATCCACCAAGATGTGTGGAGAGCAGCAGTGGGTAAAGAACATGCTTGAAACTTGGGTCACTCTTGTTAGAAACAGTATGTATGTTGAACTGTGATCAATCAAGGATGCATTAATTAGACCTGAAATGTAGTATTAATTTTAATATAGATTAGCCAATCTTATCTCCCTGTCTTTAAGACCAAATTTATCTATTGCCTATTTCGGAACGTATTTCTCAGAATCTCAAGAATTTCCCATTTAATACAATTAGCTTCTTGTTTACGAATATACTTCATTTGTAGTTTGCAATCTTACTGTAATAGCTGGGGGAAACCTTCACAACTGGATGTCTCTTCTCTCATTACTATCAATAATTAGTCAGGAAGCTGCCTGTGATCAGAAATTAAGAATCGGGAAGCAAGTCAGAACATGCTTTCTTTAAAAAAGAAAAAAAAATTAGAGGGGACATTTCTAATTATGATAAGGTTTTGTTGACATTTGTAGACTGTAGGGAATGAAGAATGTGAAAGTAGGAATGAGAAAATTGGTGTCTAATCACAGTGTTGCATATCACATCTCATTAAATGGCGTGCTGGTTGCATACTCTATTTGCATAATAATTATTAGCATCATTTCTGTTCCTGATCATCATTTACTTTACCCATAAATTGTTTCTAAAAGCAGTACATTTTCAGTAACTCCCCATGCACCAGTACATGATGTAAACTCCTCCTCTTTACTGTATTTTATATACAAGAAGTAACGTTTTAAGTTAAAGACATTCTCTACATGACAGTGAGCTCATGTAAAAGGGCAGAATGGCTTTGTGGTTGAACTAGGCTTTATGAGATCTGGGTCCAGTTGCAACACTGCCACAGACTATCTACATGATCCTAGGCAGGTTGCTTAGGGCCAAGATTTTAAAGGTACTTTGCCATATTAGGGCGTTTTGAAAATCCCAATAGTTGTGTATTTGTGCCTTTAGATGTCTAAATACCTTTAGAAATGCCTAGCCCTGCAGATTCTAATTCATGTAAATGAAACTCTGAACTTTCTGTTGCGTATATGCATTAATGTGTCTGTGTATTGCTAAATTCAAAATCTGAACTGAAAAGTTTTTTTTAAAAAGTATCTCAGTATGGGTGTATCCATACAAGGAGGAAGATAACCTCCTGTACTGATAAAAGGTACTTTATGTTGCCTTACCACTTGTACATTTTGGGTTGTGCCATGTAACTGTACCAGTAAAACCAAAACACTTCTACCAAGAGAAAAATCCTGCACAGACTAGGCCTAAGTGAAATTTGGCTTTGAGAGGCTGAGGTAGGACTGCGCTTTGCTGAACCAAGCTCACAGGTGACTGAAACACTGGCTGAAGCCCTAAATGAAAGAACATCTGTCCAATTACACAGAGAAGTTCCCCCAGAGAGGGGCTCCCCAGGGAGTCTTACTGCAGAGAGTACCAGCAGATGGTTAATTAAACACCCCACAGCTGGCAAAGGCAATAAAGTGAATTGAATCTCCAGCTGGCACTTGGCAGGAAGCATGTTGTTCTTTGATGCTGGCAGTATGACAGGATTTCAGAGAGGGAAAACACACCAGACCAGGCGGGGAAACTCCTCAATCATTAACCATTTTGTGGAATCAGTGTACAGGTCATGTTCTAAAGCGACTGTGTTCTTGTTAGTAACAATACACTTATAATTTGTGTCGAAACAATGATGCCCCCCCACCCAAGGGCTTTAGTTATCAAAAACTGGCCTTTCTATAACACCTTTCATCAGAGGATCTCAAAGCATTTAACAAATATTAATGAAGACTCAACAAGTGTCCATTATATCCATTCTCCACGGGAAAATTAACACACAGGGAAGTTTGACTGACTCAATATTAGGACTGGAGATAAAATCCAGAACTTGTGCCCCAAGTGCTAGGAATGAGAAAAACACCAAACGTTCCATCCAGGCAGGAGTTATTTGCCAATTATGAAGCATGGAAGTGGTTCTTAACACCATGCATTGGGTCTGCTCCATTGACATGGCAGCTTTCATTTTGGACTGACCTGGTTTTCTGTTTAGAAACCCATTCAAGAGCTGCTTTGAGGTACACAATCTACAAGATAAAGGACTTGCATTATAGTACCTCCCTTTCATATCTCCTCCAGAATGAGGAACAAGAGCATTGTATCTTTGATGCTTCTGGGGGGAGAAAACCTACAGAAGTAAAAAAACCTGTATGCATCATATTGCTCTGGTAGGTGATCTTTTTAAGATCCGTTAAAATAATTCTGATTAAATGTATTTAAAAGCACTTTTCCATTGAAGTAATTTATACAAATAGATAGAACAACGCCCTCTCAATTCACTTTTTGTTCTTATAGACAGGATTTGTGATAAGGAAAAAAAATCCACCCCCCTGTTCCCTCTTTGAATGAATCAAAAGTACTTAGGTAACATGAACATTTCAAAGTTAGGAAGAGGCAGGACTGTGTTTCCAAGTGATGTGACTGCTTATGGTACACTGCATTGCAAAATAAAGTTTGAAGTCTACTGAGCATTCTCAAGCCATTTGTATACTCCTGTGCTTGGATAATTCTCAAGAGAAGAGTTCTCTTTTTAAAAATGTTCCATTAAATTTTGTAGCTTGGCTTCCCCACCTGTGTAATCTTCCTAGCTGGTTATACCAGCATCCATGGTAACCACCATAGTAACAGAGTTCAGCTCACTCCTGCAGGGTCGCTAACATGCTCTCTCAGGATTAGAGAGACCAGATCTGGCACAGAGGGCCATATTCATCTCAATTAAAATGGTGTAAAGGTTGAGTAATCCCAATGAAGTACATGGGCCAAATTTTGCTCTTTGTTTTACCAATGTAAGTCAGAAGAAGCTTCATGAAAGCCAACACGCACCAAATTTTGCTCTCATTCACTCTTGTGTCATTTCAGATGAGCTCAATTTTTGTCACTCTGTTGGCTTTTTCCTATTTGACTAATAGGAGAAAATGCCAAATCCAGATACTGCAGTGGTGCTGGCCATCTGAGAACCTACACAGATAAGGTCACTCCAGCGTTACACCTAACTGAGTAAGAGCGGAGTCTGGTCTCCCCACTGCACAAGTCAGTAAGTAGAACATCTTTTGGGTAAAGGAGGATTAGTTTCTTGTTTCATGGCACAGTGATTTTGTTCTTCACTTCCAATATAGCCTTTATTTAAAAATTTGCAGACTGCATTTAAAAAAACTTGCAACATTAATATATGTTTACAGCCTATGAAACTGATAGTAAATTCTCATCCCTTAACCCAGTAGCAGACCCCCACAACATCAGTCCTTTGACTGTCTTTGGAGGATGCCAAACCAAATCTGGGGGAAGTCATGGGGTGGATGCCTCCCTTCTACTCCTCCTTGTACTTCCAAGAAAAGGAGGGCAAAAGCAGCAGGAACCCTAAGCACAATGTGATTACAAACAGAGCCAGACCTTTTCTGCCTTATTCTAGCTTTCCACTCTTATCCCCACTGACTTTACCCAAGCCAGTCCTAATTAGCTACAGCAGTCAGAGTGTGAATCAGGCCCATTGTTTTTGATTTCAGTCACCAACAACCCAAGCACCAAGTTGCAAACCACAGCCTAGGAGGGTTGTCGTACCCATCTCACTTCTGTCATTTAGGTCACCATTCCAGCACCTGACTGACATCTAGACTGAAACAAAAACTCGAAAGCCCTAAACCAGAGGCAACTCAACCTCAGGCACTTGCTCACCATCATTTTGATTAGTCTTTTTTTTTTTTTCTTCGAAGCTACAGGGTACTTGGCCACATAGTACCTCTTCCCTGTTTCCTCGTGTAGAATAAGGGCACTGTTCTGGGGAGAGAAAAATCTCCGTATTTTCTGGGCTGGCCTGGCCAAACAAAGTTTGAGCTGAAAAGCAAACACTGAAATTAATCTGCCTTGGAAATACCTTTTAAGACTTTAGCAAGGCAGGGAGATGAAGGTGTAAGAAAAGGAGGCCAGGACAGTTTGACCAAGCAGGAGGAGAGAGAGCGTTTTGAAGCATTACCCCAGCTCTTCCCACCCTGGAAAGTTTCCTCTCCCAGGTCATCAGTTTTGCCCGATCTAAAAGACTATGAATACAGGAGGAGGACTCACTCCTGGGGACAGCGATCCAAGCGCTCCTTGCCAGGCAGGGCTAACGGCCCCCTCCCCAAGCGAAGAGGAGACCAGAGCCCCTGCGGGATGCTTCATGCAGCCCAGCCTGACCAGCCACTGGGGCGTCCGAGCCCCTCCATCCCTCCGGCTGCCTTGCCTGGGCCCTGCCAGGAGCCTGGGCTGCTCGGAGCTCCTCCAGCAGGCACGGGCGGAGCTGCCCTACCTGGCCGCGGTGCCGTCTGTGCGGGCGGGAAGGCGAGAGCAGGAGGCGCCTCCAGCCCAGGATGGCATCGGTGCCAGTGGCAGGCGGGGAAGGGAAGGGAAGGGAAGGCGCCAGGCGGCCCGGGACCCCCAGCTGCACCCTGCCACCTCCTCCTCCCGCGCCCCACGGTCCCCGGGGCCCCGAGCGCGGCGCCTCCTTAACCCCTTGCTGCCCGCGCCCGAGCGCGGGGAGGCGGCTGGGGCGGGCC
>NW_017729014.1:5459076-5460787 GCF_001723915.1 Gavialis gangeticus
GGGCCGCGGGGAAGGGGCACGGAGAGACGGTACGGACCGGCGCGTGCGGAGATGGGAAGGGCCCGAGCATGGACTCCCTCGCCCCGCACAGCGGAGAAGCCCAGAGCTGGCGCAGACTGTCACTTTGCAGGCCCGGATCCCCGTCCCTGCACCGCGGGCACAAGCTGGGCCCCCACTCCTGGAGGCGCTGTCCCTCGACAGGCACCGGACTACAGCTCCCAGCAGGCCCCGCGAGCCCTCATTGGCCGCTGCCTCAGGCGCGCTTGCCTCCCTACTTCCGCTTCCGGCCTGTGGCGGCGGTTAGCCGCGGCGCTGGGGGCGGCGGGTTTGAATCGGGCCTTTCCCCTCCCCCAGCTGGGCCCGGGGCTGATCCCGCTGCCATGAACTTCTCGGAGGGCTTCAAGCTCTCGGGGTTGCTGTGCAAGTTCTCCCCCGACGGGAAGCGCGTGGTGAGGGCCGGGGCTGGCGCTGCCCACGCGCGATGCGCTGCGGAGACGCCTTCCCCGAGGGGAGGCGGTGGTTGGGGTTTCCCTGCCCTCGGCTCTGCTCTCTGCCGTTGAGAGGGCGGAGGAAAGCGCCTGTTTGCGGCTCCCCTGCCTGGTGGCCGCGGTCGGGGCCAGCGCGCCTTCTCCGCGGGTCCTAGAGAAGCGAGTTTCCCTGTTGCGTTGTCGAAATGGGGATGAAAACCCATAGGGTGATTTTTCTCTTGCAAAGACCTGAGAGAGGCCAGCGCTGCCCCCCTGCGAGCCGTGGGCCTGCGCCTCCGTTCTGGGGCAGCCCCTGGCTCCCTCGAAAGGATCTGGGTGGGCTGCCCAGGTGCTGTCCTGCTGGGCTGGGGACGTGCTGGCATAGACATTTCTTGTTGAGTTTAAGCAAGTTTGGATATTCCTGTATTTTAAGTCTGTTCCTCCCCCATTCCTGTGTGTGTTCGTAGGTGCTTGTAGCTATTAATATCTTACAGGCACAGTTCATGAAAAGATGCCTTCTTGACATGGCATGTAATCCTGTGCTTGCTGCAAAAGTCCCGTTGCAGCTGTTAGTGAAATAACTAGTGTAGGGACAACTGAATGTTGTTCTTCTTGGATGAGGCTGACTTAGATTGGGTTGTGTAGTGAGGATGTTGTTACCAAGGGAAAGTTCCTATACTTTGCTTTGTTGTAAGATTTAGGCGTTTGTTTAGTGCACAGGTTTCACAAAATGTCTGGATTTTTTTATGTGTTAAAACACCACCACTCAGAGCCTAGAGAGGGGCGGCTTGCGTTCCCGAAGCCACTACTGATATTTTTGGGGACAGTGGGCAAGTCACTTCACCACACTGTGTCTGTGTTTCCTTTTGAGCCCTCACTGATCAGTCTTGTTAAATTGTAAACTCATAGAGCAGTACAGTACTTACCACAGTGGGGCTTTGACCTCAGTTGTGGCCTCTTGACTGCTACAATAATGAGATGTGTGAAGGGGAATACAAACATGATACTACCTAGTCCTCAGAGAGAGATTCATGCTTTTCAAGTTTTTTCTTTCTTTTTCCACTCCTTAAACTGCAGGAGATGGGGGAGGGAGGACTTGAAAAGTAATTAAAACAAAAATTTACTGGAACCAGTTAGTGCATTGTGTGTTTAAAGCTTGAGGAAATTCAGTGTCCCTCGCTCCCTCTTTGGGCATCAGATATTGATTTTTTTTATTTATTTTTTTTTTTTTTTTTTTTTTTTTT
>NW_017729014.1:5460797-5483773 GCF_001723915.1 Gavialis gangeticus
TTTTTTTTTTTTTTTGTATTTTCTTCTAATGTGTGTAAAGAAAAATTCTTCTAACGTATTATAGTGACACCCAATGGTACAACTCTGTCTTTTTGTGTGATTAATTTATACATGGTAATTTATAATGGAATAAAAACCTTCATCTTTTTTATCATGTCAGACAACATTCAGCCTAGATATTTAATTTTCAAGGTCAAACCTCCCAGTAAACTAATGGGGGCCAAGAAATAACTCAAATGTTGAATTAAAGATTAGAATTAAAAGTAGTAATGGAAGGATTAGGAATTTGCTCCTACTGTGGTAGATTCTAATTCTGCAATTGTTTAATTGGGTGTTTAATTTTAAATGAGTTGTGGGTTTAAAAAAAAATCATGTACTACAGTGGTTCTCAATCTTTTTAGACTCATGGCGCCTTGATAAAGTCAAAGCACCCATCTTTAGACTTGTGGCACCTCTTCAAAGATGTCAGCACTTCGTTTTCACTTGATTTTGAAGTACAGATAACAGAGTAATTTCTTTTGTAAATAGCTCAGGAAGACCACAGCAGGTCAGAATGCTTTTAATACTGTGGATTTCAATTTGAAATTTCTGGGTTTCTCTTGTGATCATGTTTGCACACCTAAGAGTGCTAACATTGCATGGCATCCAGAAGCAACTCTGAAAGGCTCTCAAGACAACCCAGTGTGCCATGGCACCCTGATTGAGAATCACTGGTGTACCATAGTCTGTGGCAAGATTTATTTAGATAAATGTATACAAAAACCTTTTTTGTTGTTTTACAATAAAATTTTCTCACTTGAAAAAATTGGCAGAGGGAATGGGGGGCACATACAGTGTCTAAAACTGTTCTGGTGATTTTTTTAAAACTTGTTTTTATGTTGACTGTCCAATTTGAATGTGAAAAAACTATACAATTTCAACTTTTTCTCTTTTTAACCTAAAAATGGTTTTTTTAAATGTTGTTTTTAAATGACAGCTTTCAGCTTTGAATACATGTTTGGGTTAGTTTTAGTTAACTTAAAAATGCACCATTTTAACCAGATTTCTTTTTACATTTTCCTTTTTACCTTGGTTTAGTGTTTAATATGAATTTGATTGATCTGTCTTTACTCCTCTTTTGTGTCACTTAGTTATGCAGCTCATAACAAGCCTTCAAATTCAAAAGTATAAATCCTGGTGCATCCAAAGTAGTTGAACTCTAGAGCAACAGGGCAGTGTGTGAATGATACAGCATAAGTCTTGGCATTGTTAATAACTCTGGTATCTGTGTAGCAACTAAGCTGTTATTTTTGTTTGCTTTCAGGCTTCATGTGCGCAGTACCGTTTGATGGTTCGAGATGTGAACACCCTTCAAATCCTTCAGCTATACACTTGCCTGGATCAGATCCAATATGTGGAATGGTCATCTGATTCTCTCTTTATATTATGCGCCATGTACAAACGAGGGATTGTTCAGGTAAGGGCAGGTACAGCAGGGCCTGTGATTTCTGTCTAGAACTTAGTGTTAAATTTAGAATTTCCAATGCCAAGCATTAGTTCAGCATCTTTGCTGAAATAACATGCTTTGATCAATAGCACTTGCTCTGAAGAAAGCCCAAAGTACTCTTCTGAAAGTTTTAAAAGCTTTCTTATTTGAAATCAAAGTAAATTTAAAAAGTACTCAGTAAAATTATAAAACCAAAGGTGCCTGGAGAGCCTCTCAAACTTGCTGTTTCAGAAGGTAATAAATACATGCAGGCTTCTGTTAAAGGGAACAAAATCTTTAGACATGTTGGGCATTCAGAATGCAATCCTGGCAAAAATTTGCCTTAATACACAGAGATGTGTGGCTTACTTTTGTAGTGGAATCCAGCGCCAGTCCTTCATGGCCAAAGGCTTTCAAAGATTTCCTGACCTCTGCGATATGTGCTGATGGAATTTTCTTTTTCAGCTGTAGTGTGGTCTGCAGTGAGGAGAAGAGGGTTTGATGTACTGTTCAGTTTGCTGCACTGACTGATCTTCTCTCTGACTTAGGTCTGGTCTTTAGAACAGCCAGACTGGCACTGCAAGATTGACGAAGGGTCAGCAGGATTGGTGGCTTCGTGCTGGAGTCCGGATGGTCGTCACATTCTCAATACCACAGAGTTTCATGTAAGTGTGTGGTCATGACTGTTCCCATAGTGTCAGATGTTACTGTCTGCCCTTTGGCTCTTAAAATAGCCTGAAGTTCTTAAAGCTGTAGTGTTGCTCATAAGTGCTTTTATATATTGTTCTGATTTCTTTGGATTAATTCCAATTTGGCCCATATTTGTTTATTTACAGCTTGCTCTTCTTGCCTCTAGTAAAAATGTGACCTATAGAATTTTATATCAGTTTCAATAATAATATTTTGGATAATAATATATCTCAGCTTTCATTTTAAAGAACATACCACAATGTGACCCAAAATTCAGATTTAGACTTAAAAAAAAATCCCTCCAAACTTTTCCAGAATCTATGAACAGAAATGTTCCTATGGTTCTAATTGAGCATCTGAAAGTGGAAGTAACCTGTTTTTCTTGTCCCTATTGAGGAATGCAAACACTAGTGAACACTGTGAAAGTAAGTGAATTAGATAATATTTTAATCGAATGCAATGCAAGTTACTTAGAGAAAGTAATTTGTATGGCACAATTTTTATGTCCAAGTTGCTTTTAATTACAAATAGTTACAAAAACTTGCTCCTGAATTTTAGACCCTAATCTTGGATATACTTCCATGCATGTGTAACTTGTATAATAGTGGTATTGACTTCACTGGAACTATTTAAGACTAAATTAAGTGGTGTGTGCTTCCAGGATAAGGGTCCTAGCCTGGAGTCCAAACCAAGGTGATGTGTAGTTGGTTCACTATGAGCAAGGTCTAAAGCCTAGAGAAGTCAGCTAAAGAGTTCCTATTAACTTCAGTCAGTTTCTGTTCAGGGACAATGGGTAGTGTTACCCACTGAAAAGAAACTAAGAACTGAATTTTCCTGGCTGCTGAGGCTCTTGTGTGGGAACTAGTAGAAGACTTCAGATGTCAGGGCTGTTGCACCAACCATGCCCATCAACAATACATTCACTTCCTAATGAAACAGTTTTACAGTATGTTTGGGTTGCAAAATTTTCTAATTATGAGCATCTTGTATGACTGGATATAAGCATACATTTTTACAGGTAGAATACAAGTTTTAATTTGACCTTCTCCATTGCATGTTTATACCTGTATCTTGCTGTTTTTACAGAAGTGATGCTCCTGTTATCAATGTGGGAAAGCCTGTGTAGGTAGGGAGAGCAGCACATCAGTGTCATTGTGGGTGTGAAGGGAAATTTAGTTTGTGTAGGTTATTGGGAGTTATAGGAACCTTGAATGCTAACACTTCCAAGGGTGTGTGTGAATGAAATTGTATACAGCTAGAACACATTTTCTTGGGATTTTTAAGTTTCACAGGGCACTGTTTTGGTGTTATGTGGCTAGAGGTCCCTGTTTTCTTACCAGAGATCAACACTTTCTTTATTTTTATTGGAGACTGGGGACCAATACACGGTGAATTCAGGCATTAGTCTTCCCAATAATCATTTTCCTTAATGGGGATAACACTTTCCAGGTGTTCAATGTTAAGTTAATAAAAAAGGACACACGCCTAATATTCAGGCAAAGCTGCTGCAGTTCAAGTAACCCAGACTGTGGGCTGCAGCTTCATGGTGCAAGTAAGTTCAGAATGGCACGTGCATGTGTGTGTGGGTGGATGGATGAGTATTTGTTGCCACTCCTCAGAACTCACTCTGACCCCAAAGGATTTCATTAAGCCTTTGCCAAGTTGGCATCTGTGTCGGGATAGGCTTTCTCTCCAGCTGTAAACAGGTTGCTAAATTAACTTGTGTCAGACAGCTGCCTGGGTTACGCCAGTGTCTGTATTGTATTTACTCTCTAGTATGCTAAATCTATAGTCTACAGGGATGGTCTTGGGTAGCATATGAGACAGAAACTGTCAGGATACCCAATATCACCGTATTATGTACATTATCAAGTTCAGGGATTATTTGGTGGGTTCAAAGGTTCTCTGTCTACCCACGCTGCTCAACTTTGGAAGCCTGACGTTTTCATGTAACACTAACTAATTATTGTTCATACTTGTAATTCTTCAGGTCAACAAGTTAGCTCCGAAATAGGTTCAGTAATAGCTTTTCTTTATCCTACCACCAAGTGAAAAGGAGTGTGATTAGGCTACCTATATTAGTGGCACTTAAAATTTCCTACAACAAATTGCAGATGAGTTATTTTCATAGTAGGTGTGCTGTACTCTATATGAATTAAATATAGCTTAAATATAAAGCTTATATTTATCTTATGTATGGTAAACCAGTTTCTAACTTAATGTGTGGTAGTTTTCTACCATCATTTCAAACTGTATTGTTTCTAGATGGGTCTAAACTGACTAACAGATATTTTCTGAAGTGTACATTTAAGCTCTGTTTAAAAACATTCTAGTTTAAGCTTGTTATGCAATAACATAAAATGCTATAGGTGGGCTTCTAACCCTGCAAATGATGCATTGTAATTAGTTTGGTAGTAGTTACTAAGGTATAGTCAGTTTTAAAAAAACAACTTGACTATAAATTTCTGTTTGCATAGGGCACATCTGCAGGAGATGCCTTAATGTGCAGTGGACTGTTCTACTGCGCATTAGGGCATCACAGCAAAAACCGTGCTAATGCACAATAGAATTAGTCTGCTGCACAATAAGTGCTACAAAAAGGTTCACCTTTGCTATTGTGCATTAGCGCAGCTACTGTGCCTTTATCTGGTACCTCATATTAGAGGGTGCCTATACACAACCAGAGAGGCTGGAATTCCAGTGTGTTGGAATGGGCTCAATTAATCTGAGAGAGAGAATGATATTGACTCAATTAATTGACTTGATTAATCAAATCTGCTGGGATGTGGCAATTGCCATACTCCAGCAAACTCCTGCATCTCATACATCAGCGACTCTGTGCTTAAAATGGCAGTGGGTGTGCTTGAACAATAACTCATCAAACAAACTTTAGTTCAAGCACCCCTGCCACCATTTTTAAGCATGGGGATACTGATACAGGAGACATGGCAGTCCTTTAATTAGAGTGGCTCTTGGAGCCACTCTCATTAAAGTGCCATTCCCCCCCGCCACATGAATAAATGTACCCAGAGGTACTAAACTTAATGTGCAGTAGCAAAGGCTCATTAATGAACATATAAAAGTGCCCATACTCTTCAAATTATATAGATTTCCTTTTTTGTGTCTCTTCACTGTTAAGCTGTGTCATCATTGTTCAATTTGGTCATATTCTTCAGATGTTTCATTTGATCCTTTCATGCTAGGATCAACCAATGGGCAACAGTAAAGGGGAGACTCAAGCATTTATAACTAGCTATTTAACACGCATCATTTCTCATTTGCTGTTGAGAGTTTGACTTTGGTCTCTGGTTCATCATTACCAACAAATTACTTTTGTGCATTTTACTTTGTGGCCCATCACTTTTAGAATGAGCTTCCTGTAAATGTTTGTAGAGCTGTTGATTGGTCTCATTTAAATGGCTCAGTTGCAGTGATGCCAGCAAAATATTTGAAAACAGCAAAGATAGGCAATGGACTTAGCACTTGCCCCCTGTGCCCCCACTAAGCTGGCCATTTTTGTTTCTCTGCAGTCTCCTGCCTCCGTGTATATAATGGCACTTGGTTTGAAGTGATAAGCTACAAATAATATGTGTTCAGTTTCTGAATAACCTGAAGAAGCAGTAAGATAACTAGCATGCTAAAATGTAGAGGTACACCAATATATTGGTCACATATAGGATTGGCACTGATAAAAGAAAAATTAACATTATCGGAAATCGGCTTTTTTTTGGCTGATGTAGCTGATAATGTCACCAATAAATGCTGCATACATGCGCGCAGCCACAGTGTGCATGCGGCCAGGAATGCAGTCCGGCAGTATGGAAAGCAGCTGCCTGATGGTAAGTCTGTATGGGGAAAGGGGTTTGGGGGTGTGCAAATTGAAGCCCCCATGCTGAGGGAGGGAGGCAGGCAAAGGCAGGTGCTGCCCAGCCAGGGCAGTGAATGTGACCCTGCCAGGAGCGGGCCAGAGCTGTGCGTGGCTCATTGGGGACTGGGAGGGGAGGGGGTGGTAGGATGCTTTTCTCTGCTGCTGGACAAGCTGATGTGCTGCATACTATGATACAAAAAAAAGGCACGAGTCACCTTTGGGACCTACTACAATTTTAAGTGAAGTCAGCCGAATGTACCCCAAAGTCGCTTTGTTTTGCTAACACTTCACCTTAGTATCATGCACTTTTATCAAAGGGACTGATTAATGTAAAAAAAAAAATCATCTTGACTTTTCTGTTTTCCACAGAATGATGATTTTATGAAAAGTTGTTGTTGCAACTAATAGCCTTACTGTGATTTTGTGTTCTGAAAAGTGACCCATTAACATTATTTGAGGTTAAATTGTCTTAATTTAAAGGGTAATACTTCTTTTTTCTAACTGCCAACTCTCCAAACTCATCCTGGAATCAAAATCCAGGTTGGCTTTCTTTCTGATTTAATGAGAAATTATAATTTTGACCCATGACATCAAACACAAGATTGCTCACTGTCCTATGGCTATATTTGCTCTTTATTTTGAACCAGGGACAAAAAGTAACATGCTTATTTTAGTCAGTAGGGTAAACAGCTATAATTCTGAATTGGGAACGGTTTTAGATTTATAGAGTGAGAAACAATTTCTATACGGGGAAGAATTCAGAACAGAAAGCTTGCGCTGTAAAGACCATGTCTATTACTGTGCCAGTGCAATTGCCTGGTATCAAGGGGGTGTGCTCTTGCTGTAATCCCACTCTTAGTATACGTTGCAACTCTGCAGTTAACCTGAATAATGTCACTTCCAGTTCAGCAATCAGATTGGCACAAACCTCCATAGTATTAGTTTCTCTAATGGAATATACTATGCCAGGCATCTTGCATCTTGTCTGAATGTTACGTAGTGTGTAGGGCAAAGTACAGACGGTCAAAAAGCCCGAGGCTGAATTCATTCAGTCTTCACAGGTTAGTGTAAACTGCGTAGATTGAACAGATAAGCAAATAAACAGATATTCACTTGATTCTGGAAATGCTGCCACATGCCTGCAGTAGCTCAAGCCAGAAGCTGTGGTGGGGGGCACTGGAGCATACAGGTTGGGCCTTGGGCGGGCAATTATTTTGGGCAGAGGGCCACTTACTGAGTTTTGCAAGCCATCGAGGGCCGCATGACAGGCAGTCCAGGGCAGATCAATATTACTTTTCTAAATGTTTTAGGGGCCTGGTGGGCTGGCTAGAATGGCCTGGCGGGCCGCATCCGGCCCCTGGCCTGCATTTTGCCCACCCTTGGTTGGGCCAAGGCTAGCCCTGTGACGCAGGTTTGTGGGGAAGGTGCAAAGCATCCTGGGATTCTGGGGGTTGTGAGTTATCTTGAATCTGGAGGGGATCTGAGACAGAAGTTCAGTAAACTAATTTAACCCAAATCAGTTAAATCTGGTACTACATCCATCCAGGTTTATTTTAAATCGGTTTCAGCCATTTGAAAGTGGTGGATGTGCACTGAACTTCTGTTGCATTACAGATTTGAACTTGTTTCCGATCATTTATACCAGTTTGTGTAATTTCTGTCCCTAGCCTGTGTGTCCAAGTAAGTAAGAACTCAGCTAGAATAGAAAAAGGGATGGTGGTGCGTGCTGGTAAATTCACGATCAACTTCTGTTGAATCCAGACCTTTAATGTATGATAACGTATGATACTCAGATTTCCCCTAATTTCTGATGCTCCTTTTTTTCCCCTTTTAAAATTTGGTTTAGGTAATTTACTTCTCCAGTTAATAGGAAATAGAAGTTTTAAGCCTTTCTTTTCTCATGACTCCCATATTTTCTAGTCTAGCATAAGCCAGCTTTTCTAGCTTAGTTTGGGTGGTTAAGCTAGTAGCGAACCTGTTCTGAAACATATTGCTAGTGGTGGTTTTTTGGCCGTGTACTCATGTACATATTGAAGCTAATCCTCAGTAACTGTAAATGGCTATATTGGTTTGAAAAATACTTTCTGTCGAGGAATGCGCCCTAAATAATCCTCTGAAATCCCGCGCTGACAGACACAGCTATGTAAGGAGGCCTTGTGACCCAGTCAAGTCTGGGACAAAGTTGACAGTCACTTGAGATGCAAGGTTGTTTAAAAGTGTGTTTTGTATAGTGAAAATCACCAGTCTCACACCTGCCTGTCGATGTCAAAGTTGGGGCACAATCTCCAACCCAGCACTGGAGACTGTTTATCACGTTACCATCTAAATACTTTTTATTTCTCAGCTGTTTTTAGGCTATTTTAAAAATGCTTCTGCTTCTGGTTTGTTTTTCCACTGCAAAACAACAGCTGAAAATTTCCTGGACTCTGTTATCATCAGGATGTGAGTTTGACAATTCTACTTAATCCAGGAACCTATGCTAAGGGGAGAGAGAGAGAACCCCTCAGAGTGATGAGTAAAGAAATGCCTGAGCCCATCTAATTGGCCACAAGTTGTGTTTTCCTGTTGTAAAAATGGTCTGTTTTTTTTTCCTTCCTTGAATTTATTAAGTATTTCAAGGTGTATTGTGCCTTTATTTTGCATACATGCTAAATAAACTATACTATACTCTTCCCCCTTCACCTGTACTGCTCATTGTCAATTTAATGTGGCCTCTACAGATGTGAATGTGAAGGCTCACTTTTTTTCACAGTGATGTTAATCACATGTTGATAAATATAAGCAAAGATAATCATACCCTACACTTCATAAGTGTTATTAGAGTATTTTTCACAGTTTTGGAAAACTTTGTCACACAGATGGGGTAACTGAACTAAGTCACAAATAATAGCAGTATTTCCAAATGAGAGAATCTAATGGTAGGTATCCAAGTGGTCTGTGGGGTTTTGAGGGTTTTTTTAGAAATGTAAAATGTTAGGTTTGGAAAACTAGTTTGGAGAATTTCTGCCTATGTTACTTGATCAAAGGATCACATGGAATGAGTGGCAGAGATCTGAAGTGGGTCTCTTAACTCCTAAACAAATGCCTGTAAGTGACATTAGACAAGAGATGCTACTATTTAGTATGGGAGAGTTCCTGGACTCCTCAGGTGCTGTGGGATGCTAAATCCCATTTTATTTAATCATTGCAAATAAAGAAACTGTATGGAGAAGAAATGTATGTGCAAATGCATGTAGGAATTCTAAAATGTGAAAATGTGTGCACTGTATCTATGTAGGGTACCTGTGCCATAACAGCAAAATAAAGATGTTTAATACAGTTAAATCAATCATGAAAATTTTCCCCAGGTCCTCACAGAAATCAACTGCTTGATGAGGGGACAGTTTTTCATAATGATAAAGAGACTTGTACCTAGTACACTTGAGGTGGTTTGGGAACCTGTGAGGTTTCATTTGCTTTGTCTTCTACACAATACAGACACTGGGCAACAGGATTCCTTCCAGTGTGGATTTGCTGGTCTTTTCTTGAATGGAATGGAATGAAAGCTAAAGCAGAGCAGAGGTTAGAATGACTCTACAATCTTGCTATTCTCTGTCCTTGGGATGTTCCCTGGTCCCATTTACTTAGGCTTTATACAAGCAACAGGTGTTTGTCCTCTACTGAAGGGTCCAGACTGCCCACATGGGGCAGTGTAGGAGTGCCTTAGGTGCAGAGTACTTGTGGAGCCAACAGGCACGTTGACCAAGAAGCTAAGTTGGTAATAAAACTGTTAGCTTGAATGCCTGTCTCCTGAAAAACTGTAACCCAGAACTTTAGCATTCAGAGTTTGCAGCTGCTAAGCTTGTATTAAGTGGCACAGAATGTGTGTGAATATGTGCTGTGGGATTTGATTAAGGGAGGAGCAGCAGCAAGTACAGTTAACACTGCAATTAATAGGAGCAAGCACTGTATCACTATTTCAGTTGCTATAGAAGAATGTGAGTAGGCATTGTGTTGGTATTTTTAAAGTAAATCTTGTATTAGGAACAGCCTAATAATGGTATATATTTTTGTGTGTCCGGAAGTCAGCAGTTGCAGTGATATAAAACTTGATTATTAAAAGTCTATCTCATGGATTCCTCAAAGACCAAGTGTTTAGTTACTATATTACAAACTCCTAAAATAGTACAACAAATACTTGATTCTTACTTTATAAGAAGTTAAATAGGAGAGTGATAAAAGTGCTAAACAATAGAGATGCACTGATACATCAACCCATATCGTATTGGCACCAATAAAAGGAAAATTGACATTATCAGCAATTGGCTCTTTTTTGACTGATGTGGTTGATAATGACACTGATAAATGCTTTGTGCATGTATGCAGCTGCAGCATGCGCACGGCCAGGAATGCATCCCAGCAGTTTAGAAAGCAGCACTGGGCTGGTAAGTGTGGTGGAGGAAAGGGCGTGGGGGCAGGGGGCAGATCGAGAACCCCGTGGTGAGGGAGGGAGTAGGGTTGGGGCAGGTGTTGCACAGCCAGGGCAGGACACAGGATGGAGCCGTGGCTCTAGTGGGTGGGGATGGGGGAGTGGCTCCCGCTGCTGTATGCACCCCCAGGGGAGGCATGGGAGGGCATGTGCTCCCTGGATCTGTGTATGGGGTGAGGGTGGGCTGTACACTTGGGGCCAGGGGCTGTGCAAGCCTCTTCCCAGTGGGAGGGGGGTGGGTCTGGCTGTGCTCAGGGCGGGTGGTGGTGGTGGGAGGGGAGTGGCTATGGGGGGGGACTATGGTGAATTTGGGTTGGATGTAGCGCCCCTACCAGTGCTGCCCACTTCGCCCTGAGCATAGCCTGGGCCCAGCCCCTCCCCACTAGGAAAAGGCTGGCATAGCCTCAGGCCCTGAGTGTGCAGCGGGCAGCCCACCCTCGCTCCATGCATAGATCTGGGGGGGCGCATGTGCTCCCCATGCCTCCCCGGGGTGTGCACAGTGGCAGGAGCCACTCCCCTCCCCCACCCCTCACTACTTCAGACAAGCCATGGCTCCGTTCCCTGCCCTGTCCCAGCTGTACAGCATCTGCCCCTGCCCCAGCTCCACTCCTTCCCTCACCATGTGGGCCTCAATCTGCACCCCACATGCCCCTTCCCCCTGCCATGCCCCTTCCCCCCACAGACTTACTAGGTGGACGCTGCTGTCCAAGCTGTTGGGCTGCATATTGACAATTGGATTGGTATTAGCCAATATGGCTGGCTAATAAGGCCATCATTATCTGCCCCAAAATTCTTTATCGGTGCACCCTTAATAAACATGTGTCTGCCACTACTTCCTATACTAATTCTTCATTTTCCTTGGTACAAACAAGGTTAGGTAGAGGGGTGGGGAGCAAAGGAGCAACTGACTATGTTCTTTCCTGGTTTGCAAGAAGCCCTGGTTCAACTTTTAAGTTGCTTCTTTAGACCTCTCTTGCAAGCAGTCTTTGGCATTATTCTTTACGTGAAGCTTCTTATGATGCTAACCATGGAGGAGGTTGGTGAATTAAAACTAATAATCTCTTGCCTTGGGACTCCCTGGATTCTTATGTGCAGAAGTACCACTTATTAGGATTTAGTAAAAATATAGGTGGGCCAGCACTTTGCCACGTGCAGCAGGTGTTAGTGTCCAAGAAGTTAAGTGCAGGATCTGACTTTGTGGCTGGAAAATGCATTTTAGTGAAATAAGAAAAGTCTGCACAGTTGCTCTAGAAACACAAATGAAAGCTATGCCTGACCAGGACTGACTGCTGTTGGAGAAGGCTATTTCAGAGAAGTTTTAAGCAAGCCTGGCAGGGACAAACAAAAACATTCTAACCATGGTAGAAGCTTCCTAACTCAGGTGGCAGTGGTTGGTGTACTGGGGTCAGCAGTGTTTTTGGGCAGAGTGGCAAAAACACTTGCAACCTCAATTTGTAAGATATTGGCATGTCAGGGGCGGATGGCAGGGGAGCTGTGAGGGGCTCAATCCTTGTTGTGACAGTGCAGCCCAGGCCCCTTCCCCGCTATCTGCCCTGAGGTATGTGTTTACCTGCCACCAGCAGTGAGCCAGGCTGGGGCTCTGTGCACCTTGGTGCAGTCACTTGCAGCCTCCCAGTTTCATGCCATAGTCAGCCTGGGCTCTGGGCAGGCCCTGCCTGCCTGCCACAGAGCCCAGGCTGCTCACGAGCAAGCAACTCCACTTTGGTTCATGGAGCTCCAGCCTGGCTAGCTGCTGGGAGCAGGTGCATGGGCTGAGGCTGCACTGCCACAACAAGGATCAGACTCCTCACAGCTCTTCCGCCATCTGCCTTGGTGTACGTGCCAAGCAAAGTGCCTTTGTATGCCACACCCTGGCACGTGCCAGGGGTTGCCTACTCCTGGTGTAGGCCTTGAAGCAGGCAACCATATCTCCCTTCAGGACTGTAACATCATCTAATGGTTTTATTTTCCTCCTTTCTTAGACAAACCATTAAAATTGATATGGAGAATGATATAGTTATTCTACACTTATGTATTATATTAGCTATTGGTTGTAAGATGTGTTGGTGTTGATGGTACTGTACCAGGACTTTCTTCCTAGTATACCTTTCTCCATCATGTAAGAAAATAACTTTTTTCAATTTCCAAATATAAATGCAAGGTTCACTTGGCATATTGATGAAGACCATGTGTTTTGTGTTGCTGCTGTTGCTATGGGAGAGTAAGTATTTGTTTTTAATTGAATAATCTGTAGATGGTAACATGGAGCTGCCATAATGCAGGCTGTGACCTTGAAGTGCTGTGGAGAGGTCTGCTTTGCAGCTGACTGCCTCCTCTGCAGTTCCTGCATTCTGCAGATGCACAAGTCTCCAAAAATACCTCACTCACCATGGAAATAGCTTATTTTGTATAGTTTGCTTTCTGTTGGTACTTCCGTAAATTGAGCTTGGATAATCGTGAAACGTAGTGTTTTTTGGCATGGGTTGAGGAGAGAGGAGAGAGATGCTAATTAAATAGTATGGGTCTTGATTTTTTAAAAACTGAAAAGTATAGTGTAGACTTATTAACTAGTCACGTAGTCACTAAGTCTTGAATTGACACTGTTTCCTATTCTCTTGAATTTCATTAAAGACTTAAATGCAAGAATTTCTCTGTTCTTTCTCAACTATTTATTTCACATTGTTTGAGACTTAAAAATTGTTTATGTAGGCCAGGGGTGGGCAAAATACAGCCTGTAGCCTGGATCCGGCCCACCAGCCTGTTCTGTCTGGCCCGCGGAGCTTCTAAAAAAGTAGGACCCAGCGGGAGCCTGTGACTAAGCATAAAGGCTAGCCTGGCTCCCCTCAGCCCCCAACCAGAAGTCTTTGCGGCTTCTGGCCCCTGCCCCTGGAGCTGTTCCCCCTCCCTCTGAGTGGAAAATGAGGTAAGAGTGGCTGGAAGTGGTGGTTGCGGTGAGCGTTGGGGCTGCAGGGAGCGGTGCAGTGGGAGGGGGCTGTGGGGAGCAGCACGGGAAGTGGCAGCTGCGGGGAGTGGTGGGACCCACGTAGTGCACAGCAGGCAGTGGAGCCACAGCGGTCAGCGGAGCCATGGTGGTCCCCGGTGGACAGCGGGGCCACGGCAGGCAGTACAGTGGGCCCCGACAGGTGGCAGAGCCATGGCCAGGCCCCAGCAGGTGGCGGGGCCGCAGTGAGCCCCGGGAGGCAGCGGAGCCACGGCAGGCAACAGAACTGTTGCAGGCTCCGACAGTTGGTGGGGTTGCGGTGGGTGGTGGAGCAGTAGCAGGTGGTGGGCCTTGGCAGGTGGCAGAGCTGTAGCTGGGCTCCAGCGAGCGGTGGGAACCAGTGGGCAGCAGAGCCGCAGCGGGACCTGGTAGGTGGCGGAGCCCCAGTGGGCAGTGGGGAGGCAGCAGGCCCCAGGAGACGGCAGAGCCACAGCAGGAGGTGGGCCCCAGGTGGTGGCAGAGCCGCGGCTGGGCCCCAAGAGGACCCTGCGGGCAGCAGAGCCCCAGCGGGCTGCAGCAGCACAGGCACAGCTGACCCCAATGGACAGCATAGCTCTGGAGGGTCCAGCAGATGGCAGAGCCACAGTGAGTGGCAGGGTTGTGCCAGGCAGTGGAGTCATAGCGGGGCTGTGGCAGGCGATGCCCCCTGTTGGGGGCTGCAGACAGCACTGCAGGGAGCAGTGGGCAAGCCTGCAGGAAGGGAATGCAGGGAAAGGTGGTTGTGGGTGGAAACATGGAGCCTGTGCAAGTGCCCTGGGACTGGCAGAGACCCAGGGCATGGGGTCTGCCTGGGTGCATTGTGTGAGGCTCACATGCAGTGTGTTATAGCTGCACACTATGGAGCTGGCAGCCCAGGCCCAGCTCTCAGCACACACCCAGCCACTATTCCCACACCCTACCGCACACACTCTTCCCAACCACACCGCCACTTATACCCCTTGCTGCCCACACAAAACACACAGTAGGACTGTATTTTAAGCTATTATGCAGCCATTTCTAGATACATTTTTTGTAAACACATAAATTAGTAGAAAAACATTTTTAAATAAAATTAAAATAGGTTTATAGTAGATGTCGTGTGTGTATTTTTGTGTGGGTGGGTGTATACATATACATATATATATATCTTTTTCACAGTTTCCAGATCACAGCACCTTTCCTCCCAAAAGGAGTACTTCCAGGGCAAGGGGAGGGACGTCCAGTGGCAAAGGTCAGGGGCTAGGAGGTCAGACTTCCAGTCCCAATATGGCAACCAGGGGCGGGGCAACTGTCAAGGGGCGGGGCTACCCATGCAGCCCTCGACAGCTTCCCAAAACTTGGTAAGTCGCCCTCCACCCAAAATAATCGCCTGCCTCTGATGTAGGTGAAAGTGACCTATAAGACACAGACAGTGTGAAGTTACTCTTTTCCTATTATCCACATCTAATATTACTTTTATTGAAGTAGTGTTAGTGTTCTGCATCTTGTAGCTCAAGTGTTGCAAAGCATAAATGTCGCTAATATTTTTTTTTAATTATGGGAACTGAGTGCTTACAGATCTTAGATTTACTTAGGATCCCATGCTAATGTTTTGTCAAGCTTTTCATTAAACTCATAGAACTAAGGAAAAGCAAAGACAACACAGTTGATGTATAGCACTTAACTCCATTCCTTAGGTCTAGATATTGCATCAGACCTATGCTGATCTCCAATTATGTGGGAAAATTTGGGAATATGCAACTGAATTGAACATGGACAGTGCAGAATTGGTGTTCTGTTTTGTCTTTCATGTTTACTTGCATTTTAAATTCTTATAATTTATTAATGTACATAGTAGGCTTCTGTTGCCAAAATTTCTTGCAAGGTAAGACTACCTTTTCAATGTAAACTCTTACACATCTGCATCTAACATGGAAGGGCTGTTTGCTTTTGTTTCCTCATGCAATTCCCTGCTTTTAAAAGTTCAGAAGTGGGTATGCAGTTATCCGAGATAACTGTATACTGCATTATAGTGGAATTTTTTTTTGTAATGGCTGCAGTACATTACACCTGAAAACAATGCAACAAAGAAATAAAACAGAACAGCAAAAGTACTAGTTCTGTGGATGCTTTTAACTTGATGAATTGTTAGACAAGTTAATAGAATGGGCCTTACAGAAGATTTATATAAATGTGTTATGAAAAGATGCTTGTGAATAAAAAATAATTAAATATCACAATAGAGGGAGTCTAAGAATGTTTCTTGTATATTAGCAAATATTTTGGGTTCTGTGGTCTAATATATTTTGACATGAGACTCTCAGAAAAAAATATGCAGAGTAGCATGCGCTCTTCTAATGGAGCATTCGGTGTTCTGGAACTAGGTTCCCTGTATAGTTTTTTTCAGCTGCAAAGATAAACAAATACTATCTTGTCTTGTTCTCTCCAACAGCTGCGGATAACTGTCTGGTCTTTGTGTACAAAATCTGTATCTTATATCAAGTATCCCAAAGCCTGTCAGCAGGGTGAGTGTATCAAACCTAATATGGGAATGGTATTTTTAATAATGGCAGCAGAGAATGGAATTTATATATAATGATCAAACATATGTTTAGGATCTGGGTGCATCTGAGTTCTTGCCACCTGAATTGTACATCAGCCTTGGGGCATGTATATCTTCCTTCAGCAAGCTGTCCTACCATTATTGTAGTCAGTGGCAGTGAAAACTACCCTGTAATCATGTTCTCACTGCCTGAGATGCAAGTGTTGCATTTAGCTTATTTAATTGGCCATTTCCCATGTCTTTTTTTAAAAAAGATGCTGAACAAAATGGTTGTGAGGTCTTACAGTAACTAGTGATTTTTTTTCTGTAAATAATATAGCTAGAGAGCCTAGAATGACACAAAAGCATATAAATGCCTTCTCCGTTACTCTTTCTTTTCTATGCATCCCTACTTGATCCATGCAAACGTGGTTGCAACAGGGTGGCATATTGAGACCTTGTACAGAGGTTCAAGACATTGATGTCCAGTGCTTGAGCTATGTGTGATGAGAAAGTAATTTACTGCCATGTCTTAGTGGCAGGTGCATTTTAATTAATTCCAGAAAGGATTGAAAAAGGGATGCAAGTGTCTTTGGGTAGGTACAAAGGGAAATATGGTGGAAAGAAAGAATGTGCAGGGGAAATGGTAGGCTCATCCAAGCTTGATGAGAGAAAAGTTTGGGTTGAAGACTATTGTTACCACTGAAGTGAAACCCCAAGAAGGGGTAGACTTGCACCATGTACAATGATAGCCTCTTCAGAGAAGGGTGGGAGCAACTTCTGGTAACACTTGTTAGATTGTGGGATTTTTTGGAACAAGGAGTTTGCTTAGTTTTGCAAAGTGCCTAATGCGCTCCATTACAGCAGTGAATAATGTGGTTGTTTGGCCAGTGGGTTGGATATATTATCACTTCACTAATACTAATCCTCAAAGAGATAAGTGGCTTTAATTGCCATTTAAGAAATGTGAAAAGGGTATTAGTGTCAGAACTGAAGTTAGAATTTTAGCTTTTAGTTTAGCTGCCTTCTGTTCTGAGATCATGCTACTCTTCCTTACATGAAGCAGTTCAGGTATTTTGTGAAAGCTGTTGAGAACTGATATTGGAAAGGGCATGAATTTCTTAGTTTAAAAACTAATTCTTCCATCTCAATTTATTTAACTTATCTCTATTTACTTCTTTTATTAAAGTACAGTTTTACATAAACATGATCTGACAGTGGCTAAACATGTGACCTGACAAAATAATTAAATATTTAACACGTAAAAACTGCCAAGGTAACAAACCAGCTAGTAACTAATCTTTGATGCCATAGAAGAAACAGATGTTAATCTGTTAGAGGACAGGCTAAAGGAAAATTAAAAATTTTAACTGTTCTTTCATGAAAAGCTGTTGCTATGACTTCACAATTTTACTTTTTTTTAACCTCATAAAACTCTAACCTTTTTGGCAGGGATAGCGTTTACGAAAGATGGCCACTACATGGCCTTAGCAGAGAGGCGTGACTGCAAAGACTTCATTAGCCTATTTGTGTGCAGTGATTGGCAACTCTTGCGGGTAAGACATCTCTTAATATTCCACTGCTATTGCACAGATCTCAAGTGTACACTCTTTAGTAGAAATTACAACTAAGTGACCAAACTGCTTTAATTCTTCATGTTTAGACTTGCAAATATAGAGCATCTCTTTCACTCCCTGGTTGGTGTACAAATATGTGGAAAAATCTGCTCAGGTTATCACAAACTTTACTGTTGAAGTGCCACACTTCTGTTGTGAGGCCCTGCCAATATCTTGTCTTTAGTTCTTGAGGAATTATCGTTACAGTAAAATACATTGTATCAAGTACATTGAAAAGAACTTGCAAATTAATAATCTAATCTGTAAATTACAACATTATTCTTGCTGTATTTAGTAGATTATAAGATGAGGGTTCCCCCTTCCCCCACTCAACGTGGGTTAAGCCTGGTCTTATTGCACATGATTTACCTGGAATCAGAAAATGCGCAGGGGACAATGAAATTAGTGAAGAGAGAGCACAGCCAGGCACCCGTCACATGGCCAACCAGCAGAGGGTGCCCAGGCTCATGCAAGCCACCCTCCTCTCAGCATGCAGAGTTTCTAGCCAGCTAGTGTAGGGTCACTCGTAGCTGCTGCCTACCAATGCATGCCAAGTTACTTTGGCACCCTGTGGTCAGAAATCTTTCAGGCAGCTCAAAATGACCCAGCAAGTATCAGCCAGGCACTGTTCCCACAGCCTATGGGGTTTCTGGCCAGCCCATGCCAACTGACTGAGCTGCCGCTCAAACAGGAGGTGCCAGAGCAACCTGGAACACAGCAAGGGACTTGGTGCATGCTGGCCAGAAACCCCATATGCTGCAGGGACTGTGCCTGTCCAGCGCCTGCTGGTCATTTCAAGCTGCATGCAGGATTTCTCTTCAGAGGGTGACAAATTAACTCAACATGTGCTGGCAGGCAGCTATTCAGAGCGACTCAACACCCACTGGCCAGGAACCCTGGACACAGCTTGAAATGACCTGGTGGACAGTAGCCAGGCACAGTCCCCGCAGCATGTGGGGTTTCTGGCCAGCATGCACTGAGTTGTTCTGAGCTGCTGCTCAAGTGGTGGGTGCCAGAACAACTTAGCATGTGGCAAGGAACACAGCCCAGGCTGTCAATGCATGCTGAGTTGCTCTGGCACTTGCGACTGGGGCAGCAGCTCAGAGTGACTCAGCACATACAGGCCAGAGATCCTGCATGTTGCGGGGGCAGTGCCTTACCAGTGCCTGCTAGGTCACTGAGTTGTGTGCAAGGAGCCTGGCCAGCACATGCTGAATTGTCTTGGTACCCACTGACCAGGCAGCAGCTGGGAGTCACTTGATCACCTGCCTGCCAAGCACCCAGCACACTGTGGGGAGGGCCTGGCAAGCACACAGCAGGAAGGGACCCCGCAGGGGCTAGTCATTACCCAGGAAGGAGGGATCCCAGTCAGTACACAGCAGGGAGGGACCCAAGAAGGGCTGGCTAGCACTCAAGGAGGAGGGACCCTCGGGGGCTAGCCAGACACTCTGTATGTTGCAGGGAGGGACCTAATTGCAGTGACGAGGGACACCGCATATGGTGAGGGACCCAATGCAAAGCTCTGGGCCGCAGTAGGGAGGGATCCAGTGCACACTGAGATTCCTAGCAGTGGCAATAAGGGATTTAGCACATGGCAAGACTCCTAGAAATTCCAGTGAGGGACCAGGCAGCAGTGACAAGGGATCCAGCCTGTGGCGAGGCAACAACGAGGCGCCCAGCATAAGCTAGCCAGTGAGGGACCTTGCACACAGCAAGGCTCCGGGCAGCAAAGTATCCAGCAGAGGGGCAGGTGGCAGGAGAGCAGCCAGCAGGGTAGCAGGGAAAGCAGCAGATCACAGGGCCTGATCACCACTGACTGGCCCAAATTTAAAACTATGGCAAATTCTGTGGGGTTAGTAGTGGTAGGGGAACCCCATTACAGACCGGGCATGTCTACATGTGTGATTAATGTGCATGAATAAAATCTGGAGCTTATTGCTCCAGAGTTCTTGAGTGCAGCACGTGGAGCCTGGTTGGAGCAGCCTGGGCTGGCAGGGGACCTGGAGGTCAGCCTGCTAGCCCAGGGCTGTTCCAGCTGGGCTCCATATGCTGCGGAGCAGTTGGCTGAGGCATGAAAGTGCTTCAGTGCGGGGGCTGCCTGCCAGCTGGCCCCACACTGAAGCACCCTGTGCCCCAGCCAGCCAAAGCAGTGTGTACACATGTCCTGCTGTGTGCAAAGAAACTCCACAGCAGGGTAATACTTGTATTTACAAGTACTACCCTGCTGCAGAGTTTATTAGTTTAATTCACCCTAATAGAGGTGCACATGTAGACACTGAAACATTTACTGTGCAGTAAGTCAACTGCGCAATAAACGTCTCATGTAGACATGCTCACCATGGAGTAAGAAAAGGAAGAAGTGGTACAAATGTGAAGATACCAAAAGGATTATGGTGCAGCTGTGATATAAACTTAAAAATGAAGGTTGTAAATTATGCTAAAAAAATATAATTATGAGGCGGGAAGGAAGTTATAGTATTACTGAAGCAACTGTGCATTGATAGAAGCAATTAAAAGGAAAACCCGGAAATGCTAAGTCCACACAGAAAATATTCAGGGATCCAAAAAGAGGTCACTTTTCTGAAATCTGATAAGCAAGTTCTCAAGTATGCTCAAGAAAAGAGAAAGGAGGGGGATGCCAATTACCCGTGAAGTGCTTTGACTCAAGGCATTAGAAATAGCAAAGGAATTGAACGTTCCTCTTCAAAAATTCAAAGCAAGTAGTGAGTGGTTGTATCCAAATGATGTGACGTAGTGGCTTAGTCGCAAGATAAAGAACACCACTTGTGCAAAAATTACCATCAGACTGCAGCAAAAGACTTGTTGAATTCTGCTGCTACATTATTGAGCTACACAAAATATGATTACCTGCTGGGCCAGAGATGTAATGCTGATGAGACTACAGTCTATATTGACATGCCAACCAATGGTATCATCCATGAGAGGCACAAAATCCATAATTAGGAGAAATGCAGGAAATGAAAAGTTGTGAATTAGTGATGTTAGCAGTATTGGTGGATGGGAGAAAATTGCCAGCCTATGTGATTCTGAAAGCAAAACTCTGCCAAAAGAAACGGTTCTGTTAAAAGTAGTGTTTAGGTGCCAAGAACAAGAATGGATGTCAAGTGAACTGATGAATGACTTTTTAGATGTTGTGTGGAAATGGAGACCTGGGGCACTGCTAAAGAAAAGAGGAATGTTGGAGTTAGATGCATTCAGAAGGTATTTAACATCAGATGTGAAAGTAAAAATTCAGTCCGTGAATTGTGATCTTGTAGTCAGATCTGCTGGTATGACATTTCAACTCCAAGTATTGGATGTCAGTAAATAAGCCCTTTAATGACAATTTATGGTGTCAGTACTCAGACTCGCTCGTGGCAGGGAACCATGTGCTTAGATCTGGTGGGAAGATTATGAAGCCAACCATAACACTACTTTGCCAATAGATTCTGACTTCTTGGGAAAGGGTATTTTCAGAATCCATTTTTAAAGGCTTCAAGAAGTGCTGTATATCCAGTGCCCATGGATGGAACTGAAGATGATGTTTTATGAGAACAGTGAGGAGTGTGAGGATACATATGAAAGTGACCAGTCCTAAGTTGTAGGTCTGAAAGGAGTAGCACTCGCCAGATTCTGGACAGAACCTAATATAAATTAAGTTAATGTTTCACATTAGCTCCAATTCAAACTTACGATTTACTGGGTGCATCTACATGTGAAATTAAGGCAAAGCAATAAACTCCAGAGCTGTTTGAGCCAAAGTAAACTGCTTTCAGGTGGAGCATCTACATGTGTGCCTGGGACAGCAGCAATTTGAGCTGGGGCAGAGCAGGCCCGGGCTGGCAGGGGGCATGGGCGTGGTCAGCTGCAGGCTGTGGGTGGCAGCATTGGGGTTGGCTGGAACGTGAGGGTGCAAAACCTGTGGGGCCGTTGCCTAGGCAGCCACCAGGAGTCTGGCCCCTGCCCAGTCACCATTTACACATGCATTTCAGGGCCGTTAATTACTCTGCTGTAAGATATTTCTTACGGTGGATTTAATTTGTTTACTGTGTGCTAATACCGGTGCACTTGTAGAAGGTGGTGCTTTACTGTGGAGCTAGTTGGTCTATTCTGCATTGAAGTGCATGTGTTGATGCACCCCTGGTATTACTGTAGTTTTTGTCAGTAGGTCTGTTTATAAAAATACCAAATTAAGATTTTTCGTTGTGTGGGATCTAATTATTGGGGGGTCCTTTTAAATTCAGAGTTGTCTCTAGATTTGAGTAAAATACAGTGTGTCTGTATTTTCTATTTAAAGTAGACTATGCAGTCTAAAGAATGCATGCTATGAAAGGCCACCAGGAAATGCACTTCATATTAAGAAAGCTTAATTACGTCTATCTTCCCTAGAGAAAATAAGGAAAGAGTGAAAGCAGAATATTATAACAAAGGAAAAGGAATTTTGTTTTATATAATCAAACACAGGAAAAATCTGTTAACTTAGCAATAGGATCTAAGTAAGTAGAAGTGATAATTTAGAGTGGATTGTTCTATTAAGTTGTAGAGCTGGTATGCAAACACGGTGTTCTGTGTGTTTAACTATTCAGTTTTCTTTTCTCTACATTTGGAAAGCATTTTGACACTGAAACTCAAGACTTGGCTGGCATTGAATGGGCTCCAAATGGATGTGTTCTGGCAGTGTGGGATACCTGTCTAGAGGTATGAGAGACCGTTTGTTTCTAAAGATTGTAAGTGCTTAACGATGACACTTCCTAGTTGCTGTTACAACATAAAGCAGTATATTGTCAAAAAGAATAACAGCGTAAGAGCATTTTTGTAGCAAAAGCAATCAAGCAGTTAAATGGTGATGTTACATGTGTATATCAAACAGTTCCTGCATTCGCCATCAGAGGTCACTTACTACATTATCCAGCTTATTCTTTCTAATATATGTATTGTATTAAAAATTTAACTTTTAGTTTGTTTTGAAAAATGGGAGAACAGCTGCCTAAATCTTTAACAGAAGAGTTTTCACTAAGGGATTGTTTACCTGGTAAATTAAGGTTGGGTAAATGAGGATGTGAATCTATGGCACACTTGAAATGCCTCTGAGCAGTAAAGTTAGTGTGTGCTGAGTGATCCTGCAGAGTTAGTATGGAGTAATTTGTGTTCTATAAAATTACACCCTAGTTTGCTTTGTAAGAACTTGCCTGTGTAGATAAGTTTGTAGAGAAAAAGACAACTCTCCCTTTAACATATGTGGTTTTTAGGTGAGGATAACCTGACAAAAGGCTATTTAGTTTGTATCAGTAAGTTTGTTTGCTTGTTCATTTTCTTAAACAATATCGCTAATCTTTAGAGCTAATGAATTTGTGTTCCAGTATAAAAT
>NW_017729014.1:5488773-5498211 GCF_001723915.1 Gavialis gangeticus
TGATCCTGCAGAGTTAGTATGGAGTAATTTGTGTTCTATAAAATTACACCCTAGTTTGCTTTGTAAGAACTTGCCTGTGTAGATAAGTTTGTAGAGAAAAAGACAACTCTCCCTTTAACATATGTGGTTTTTAGGTGAGGATAACCTGACAAAAGGCTATTTAGTTTGTATCAGTAAGTTTGTTTGCTTGTTCATTTTCTTAAACAATATCGCTAATCTTTAGAGCTAATGAATTTGTGTTCCAGTATAAAATTTTGCTGTACTCCCTTGATGGCCGACTGCTATCCACGTATCGTGCATATGAATGGTCGCTGGGTATTAAATCAATTGCCTGGAGCCCCAGCAGTCAGTTTTTGGCGATTGGCAGCTATGATGAAAAGGTAAAACAAAATAAAAATTTGAAGTCAAGACTAAAAATTGTCATCCTAGCAATCTCATCTTACAACACTGTCTTTGAATCAGGTACGCATATTGAACCATGTGACCTGGAAGAAGATCACAGAGTTTGAGCATCCTCCAATCATTGCTAATCCAAAGACTGTAAGTACAGAATCAGGACCTATTTGGATCCTTTATCTGTTGGTGAGAGAAAGTAGTAAAAGTATTTTAATTTGAAGTCCTGATTTCCTCCTGGCCTACAAATGTTGGTAGAGGAACTCAATCAAAATGCTGAAGTACGGATAATTTATGTCAGCTAAAAATGATTAATCTGATTGAATGCGCCCACAGTCTTTTATTCTGTCTAGGTATATGGTGTGATTGATTCCTGGAGACTACTGACACATGCTAATGTCTTCTGCTAGGAATGGTGACTGTTAGACTGAGTATACATGTGGTGTTGTGAACATGAAAGTGTACTCTCTATGAAACAGATTTACGTTATGAATAGGCATTTAGGTAGGGGTTCAGTTGAAATTGTAATCTGATCAGTCTTCATCTTTACAAGCACGTTAAGCTCAATGAGCATTTTCTTTCAGTTTATTTTTATCCTTGAGTCTAATAAGTGTGTGAGACCATAGAGTGCTTCATAGTTGTCAGGAAGCAGAGAACATTTTAACCCCAAACATGATAGTTTCTCTCAGATGAAGTAAAAGAGGACTCCAATGGTTGTAATTGTATTATACAGTTGATAGAAGGAACTTAAGCAAATCTTATTTATTAGTATGTTATGTAAGGATTAGTATTCATGATGTATGATTTTTTTTAAGTCAGCATAAAAGTACTGTTGCTGCTTACCAAAAGACATGAACTACAGAATGTTTGGTTTAAATTTACTTTGTTAGGAAATTGTTTTAGTTTCTTGGTATATAACTTCATTGTGTTTTTTTGGGGGGTGGGGTCTTTTTTCCTTCTCTTTCTGTGTCATCTTTTCAAAATAAGTTATAAGCAGGGGTCTGGGTTTTCTGTTTGCTATGGAAAAATGCAGATTTTATCCTTTGAAAGAGAAAAACATAGGAAACCATGGGTTTCCCCTTGTAGGTTGGGAGAGTTCTAGCCTGCAAGGGGCTGCTTGGGGCTGGTGGGGAGTGGGAGAAGAGCAATCACAGGCACGGACCTGGCACAGGGCAGTGAGACTCATTGTTGCTGCCATCTCCAGGACTCCTATGCTATCCATGCTGCCAGCAGCATAAGGAGTAATGAACTGGTGTGGGGGGAAGAGGGGAGGTTGTGCTGCCCTCACCTCCTCTCACTGCCAGCTGCGTGCACACGGGGCTGCAGCTGTACCTTGTGCCATGCCCCAGCTGCCACTGCTCCCCTCAGGCTACTCCATGGCTGTACCCCGGAGGGAAGGTGGGGTTGGGGGGCAGTGTGGTTGGCCTGAGGGGAACAGTGGCAGCAGGGCCATGGAGGCAGGGTAGAGCTGTAGCCCAGCATGCAAGCGGCTGGCAGCAGGAGATAAGGGCAGCACGGCCCACCCCTCCAATCTATTACTCCTCGTGCTGCTGGTGGCACAGCTGACCTGGAGGTCCTGGCAGTAGTAATGGCAGCAGCAATGAGTCTTGCTGCCCTGCTCTGCCTTCCTGCTCTGGGTCCTGCCTGCTGGACTGTGAAGGCAGCTCCTGCCTGTGTCGGTCTGGTCAGGCTGTAGCCCCATGCCCTGCTGTGGGCACACAAATCTGGAACGGGGGGGACAAATGTGTCGCCCCCCCCAGGTCTCTGATATGTCACCTATGGTGTCTTTATAGACATTAGGCCTCAAAGGGACTTGCGAAATCATTGGGTCCAGCCCCCTGCCCAAGGGGAAGGAAGTCAGTTGGGGTCAGATCACCCCAGCAAGATAAACATCCAAGCGTTTCTTAAAGGTATCCAAAATAGCATCACCACTTCTGGGGGTAGTCTGGTAAAGAAGTTTTTCCTTATGTCCAGTCTAAGATGGTCTTCCACCAGTTTGTGATCATTAGACCTTGTCTTCTCTTGGGGTGCGCTGGTGAACAAACGCTCTCCCAGTTCCTGATGCACACCCCATTATACGCTGCCACCAAGTCACCCCTGAGTCTCCGCTTCTCCAGGCCGAAGAGTCCCATTCCTCTCAGCGTCTCTTCATAAGGCCTGTTCTCTTGACTTTTAATCATGCACGTGGCTCTCCTCTGGACTCTCCCAAGCTTCTCCACGTCGTTTCTAAAGTGTGGAGCCCAGAATTGGATGCAGTACTCCAGCTGCAGCCTCACCAAGGCCAAGTAAAGCGGGAGGATGACTTCTTGGGTCTTGCTTGAGATACATTGGTAGATGCAAGCCAGAGTTTTATTTGCTTTGCCAGCTGAGGCATCACACTGGTGACTTATGTCAACCCAAGGTTGGGAATCGCTGCTCTAAGGTGACTGCACTTCACCACAATTTGGTGTAGTCTGTGAATTTAGCCGGTTTGCTTCTGACACCTGAATCCAGATCCTTTTTGAATATATTAAAGAGTACTGGTCTGAGTACTGAATCCTGGGGGGTGCCGCTGGTCCCTATGCGCCGTGTTAACTGTGTTCCATAGACTATAACTCTCTGGGTCCGAAATCACTCTCTGCGTCACCTATGGTCAGGCACGCTCCCTGGCCCCACCCCACACGCACAGGTGGGTGAGGTGTTGTGGGTCAGGAACGAGGAGCACTGGTGGGGATGGAGGGCTGTGGGCTGGGAGTGAGGGGCACCAACATATCAGGGCTGCTCAGCACCACAAAGCAGTGGGAGGGACAGCTGCAGCTGGACCTGCATCCTGGTGACTGAAGGGGGCAGCAGGAGCTCTGATCTATGATTAAAAAAAACCCAAAATCAAATGCCAGATAGATAGTTATTTAGGATTTATTTTGTTATAATGATTGGGACACTGGTAGGCTTCCAAATTGTTTTAAAATTGTAAATATCGGATCTTTTAAACAGAGAAAACCATGATCCCTGGTTATAAGAGTTGTGAGGTGCAAACATCAGTTTATCTTTAAGCTTCACTTTTGAGGATAAAAGTCAAAATTTGAAAATCAGAACCAGAAACAAGTTAGAATAGCCCTGTCTGTTTGCACTGGAAAGACTGGAGCCACTTGCTGATACAATTTCGTACTGGTGTTGACATTTAGAAACTCCTAGTTATAGTCACAACATATATATGCATGCTGTTCTGCTATCACCTCAATATGGCTTATTTGCATTAGTTTTCAGTGCCATGAAACTAAATAGTCACATGTCTTATCAAAACCAAAGTCCTGCCCGCTAGTGGTTTCTGGGCTATACTAGCCAATTTTGTCTTCTGTTGATAAACATATGGGAAATATGTGCTCTCTTTGTCTCATTTTATATAGATTGTGGTTTTCTGTGGCACAGATTAACTTTTTCTGATTGTGGACCTGGTTTTCAAATAGGGGAATCTGAAGTCCTGAAATTGAGAATTTGCTTTCTCAAATCTGGCTGCTTCAGCTGTGAAATAACTAGATGTATTTAGAAACAATGTGTGAATTAAAATGAATGTTCTTTAGTCTTGGATTTGAGTGAAATGTTAATAACTCTTTAATACCTCTGCTTCAAATCTTGTTTTGTGGAACTGTCTTTTGTTTCTATTCAGATTGTTTATAAGGAAGTGGAGAAATCTGCAGCTGTAGAAACACAGAAACTCTCTTTCCCTCCAACCAGACCACTGGCCAGCTCTCTCTTCAGTATACCGAGTAAATGTAAGCAAAAGTTGCATGTTATGGTACTGGTGACTGTAAAATCTTTTTTCTTTTTTTTAAATCAATGCTATAGAACACAACAGATAACATAAATACCAGGGTGGATTTAACTTGATTAAAGTAAATTAATTTAAATCACTGGCCAGGAAGCCTTGATGTAATCATTGTTTTCTACAAAAAAGTGCGTTCTTGTTGTTTTGATATCCTTTTATTCATTTAACTTCTTGAAACTTCACACTTTTAGAGAAAGGTAAAGGCTTGACTGTGTGTTCACAAACTTGCAGAGAAACAATAGGGCTGACGGGTGGTGGGTGGGTAATCTCACTTAGATTTGTTATCTCTTATATCTCCATATACTTCTGTTAACAAGGATGTTTTCTGGAGACGACAAACTCTCCCTGTGCCTGAAGAAAGGTATTTGTGCCTGAAAGCTTGCAAAGAACAATTTTTCCAACTATTTAGTTGGTCTAATAAAAGATATCACATTACCTAAAGAACCTTGTCTGCCTATACGATCTCTGGAGAGACAAATCCTGTTTCAGAACTGAAACTAAGCATCATCGAGATGCTTAATGGGATCTTCTAGACTGAGTGCTGAGTCCCATTGGGTAGAGTTGCTTTCTTTAATTTTTACTAATCTATAGAGGAGCCTCTGGAAACCCTATAAGATTGGGCCCCTAATATATGCCATGGCCTGTTATGACCTATTTATAAAATTTCTAAAAAGGTTACATGAATCTATTGTCTCAAATAGTATATAATTAGAAGTTCTAACTGTGAGCTTTAACATACCTTAAATTAAAACTATCTTTATATAATTTTATTTTTAAAGCATCTTAAAAAATACAATTAAATCAAATCTGATTTAAATGAAATAATCTGATTGTTGATTTTTATCCACCCTGATAAGTACTAAGTGCACAGCGCACTTTATAGTTATTACCTAGTTAACAGTCACGCAAGGCAAAGAAGTAATGAAGTTTTATCATATGGAATATTAGTTAACTCAGGAGTATCAAACTCACCTGGGGCTGCAGGTTTTGTTTCAGGCCAGATCCAACACAGGGCACAGAGGCAGCAGTGGGAGGTTCAGCAGCAGTGAGGGATGTGGTGATGATAGCGAGTCCAGAGGTGGGGGGGTCTGCCAGTTACAGGAGGGGGTCTGCTGGCAATGGTGGGTCTGGGGAAGGGATCTGGGGGCAGTGGTGGTGAGCTTGGCTGTGGCCAATAAAGTCAAAGACCCCCCGGTGGCAGGCCATGCCCAACTACTGGTAGCTCAGTGGGCCAGATAGAGTGACTCTGTGGGCTGGATGCAGCCCACAAATTGTATGTTTGACACCCCTGAGTTAAACTGTGGGATTGGAAGTTGGGTGATTTTTGGTTCTTTTTCTAGTTTTGTCCCAGCCTTGTTTGTATCTTCAGTTTTTTCTTCTACAGAGAGCAATACAGTGATCTAACATTTGGAGACATTTTGAGATCTTGTTATGGAATGATATAAAATGCAAAATATTATTTATTCTCTTACTTGAGATTAGAATGCTTAGCTGGTATGATTTAAGTATCAGTGCCTTGTCTGCATGAAATTGTTTGTTAAAGTGATCTTATTTCAAATTCTAGATAACATTTCCCAGGTGCCCATGTCTTTACAGTACATCAAACCAGTTGCTGATCGGGCAAATCCAAGAATTGGAATTGGAACACTGGCATTTAGTCCTGATAACTGCTTCCTAGCAACTAAAAATGGTTAGTTCCCAGAGGGCTATATTTTAGAGGGTAAATCTCTTTGGTTTTATCTAGGTCTTGCCATCTACCCTCTGAAGATAATCTCAGAAGTAAATATCACAATTATTAACTATTTGTATTATGGTAGCACCTCAAGGCTGGAGTCAGGACTGAGGCTGCATTGTGTTTAATTAACACTGTACAAACATAAAAGGACTTCAGCCCATGAGTTTTCACATCATAAAATGATAGACCCGAGGGATCAGCTATTAACTGCTGCCTTGGTGATACATGAACTCAGACACTTGGCCTTATGCACCAGGTGATAACTAGTTATACACCTTCATATTTAAATTATTGTACCATATACATAAATGTAGCAGACAGTGGGTAAAACACCAATCTTCCCTGGCTTCGTTTGTAATGAATATCTCCTTGCATATAGCTATTCTGCAGTTTTAAAAACACTGGCTTGTTTATTATTTACTTATTTAAATACAGAGATGGTGGACTGAACATATAGCTCTTTCCATTGGCAATGCTGAAGTTCCTATATATGACTATATAAATTTGTGGCCCTAAGAGGAGTTCGGGGTCTCCTAGACTCATTAAAGTTTACCTCAACTGATGGAGAAAAATTCTTATGGAATCAACTGAGGGAGAAGCTTTTAATCCAGTTACTAGCTGAGAAATGTTCATGTGACAGAAATCACCAATAATAGCATCATTATAAGTAGTTTTAGAAAAGACAATTAAGGACAAGAATATAAACTGAACTACTCTTTTGTCATAGTTGCAGTTTCCCTTAATGGCAGATTAAGGCCTATTTGGAGAGTAAGCTTGCACTCTTGGTATACCTGTGCTATAAATGATGTACGCAGAGGGCTTTCAATCTACAGTTTTGGCATCTTTTTATCATTACTTAAGGGCTGATCAGTAAGGCAGGTTGTAAGGTTGTTTATCTGTCATGTTAGTAATACACACTTTTATGCACTGTGCACCATGCTGCCAGTGGTGTAAATGGTAATACAGATCAGGAATTTCAATGAAAACGTGTAATGTCAGGTATTGAAATGACACTGCATATTGCATTTTTTTCTTACGGTATTGGCACTGTTTCCATTTTGATAGATAATATTCCTAATGCCATCTGGATCTGGGACATTCAGAAGCTTAAGCTGTTCGTAGTCTTGGAGCAGTTGTGCACTGTTCACTCATTTCAGTGGGACCCACGCCAACCTCGACTTGCCATATGCACTGGAAATAGTAAAGTATACCTGTGGTCTCCAGCAGGATGCGTGTCAGTGCAGGTACCAATGGAAGGTAAGGCAGCTTGAAATTATGCTGCAACTACATGTAAAAGAAACCAAAACAGCCACCCAAAACTTGTTTGTTAATGTGGTGTTTTGGTCAAAACATAGTTACTGAAGTGATGGATTAAAAGCGTCTGGAACTTCTGAAAAGGTACATATTGCCTTTCCTTAAATAATACACTGTAAATGAAACTGGACAACCAGATAACAAGAAGAGCTTAAATATAAGGTGATGTAGCCTATGATGGCTAAGTTACTGATATACCTAAACTGAACTGAAAGGCCTTGCTTTTTATATTGGCTGGCTGACTATAGAAGCTGTAGCTTTCCAGTATTTCAGATGCTGAAATTAGGACACCTAAGCATCTAATGCATTTTTAGATACCTCAAATTAATTGATACTTAAAGTAGCTACAGAAAATATGGCTACTACACTAAAAAGCAGTTAAAGTTCCCAAATGCGTAGTTACAAGGTCTTTGAGAATGTTTGCACTCAGTGATATGCTATGTTGCTAATTGTTTTAAGAAACCTTAGTCTTTGTATGGGTCATTTTAAAAAGGTAAAAAAGGTAACTACTTCAAATTTACTTCCATGAAAGTATTAGCAAATTAGTATAGGAAGTACCTTATATTAGCAGATTGAGAAGATTTGGAATTGATTGGTCTTTGTTAGATACCAGGGGCCAGGTCTTAATCCACATGTTCAGTTTTGAAATAGGATCCTATTTCATCCTGCTCAAATTCCTGAAGATTTTTTAGCGTGCCTGAATTCCTTGCTCAGTTGCTTCTCTTCTGTGTGTGCAGGTGATTTCCAGGTCCTCTCTCTTTGCTGGCACTCTGGTGGGGACTCAATGGCACTCTTGAGTAAGGATAACTTCTGTGTGTGCTACTTGGAAAGAGAGGAGGTAAAATAACCAAAGTAAAGGCAAGAAAAGCCATCCTGCAAATAAATCTTTGTGGAAAATGTGCTGCTGGACTTAGAGAGGAGTGAAGATGGGGCAGAATCTCAATCTTCAAACTGAAGATATTTTGAGCTCATTAAAATCTTACTTGGGGGAGGGAAACAAAACTCCCTTGTAAAATACTGTGATAGTTACTTGAATGACTTGTTCAAAATTAAATTGCAAAGTACTAGTGGTGGGAACAAGGCATCAGGATTTTAATGAAGTAATGGAGTAAAATCTAATGAAAACTTCTAAGCTTTTTGATGAGAAAAATACTTTGTGAAACTGTAGTTGTTTGTATATTGTGTATAGAAATTATTTAATTTTATATATCTCAATAAACATTTTGATAACTGCATAAAATCAATCCAGCCTACTCTAAGTATAGATTTTTCCATTCTAGTGTTTTGAGTTGGAAGTGGAAATGCATTTCACTGTTGTGCTCACATCTTGACCAGTAACACAGTGCACTGCAAAATGATATTGGTTAATGAATAACATATCTCAAACAACCTTTCTGGCTCTTTTGCACAGAGTAACATACATGTTTTATGTAAGCAGTTGAGACATAAGAAAAGTGGTATCTTGGAATTAAATAAGTGATAGGAAAATAGCTGTTAGATGCTGAATATGCTTACGGAATTGGTTACTCTAAGCCTGAGTGGAATATTGTACAGTATAATTTTACTTTGTGAATGTTCAGTAATCAAACCAGGTGTGATAACTAGCTTGCTTCTATAGACTAAAACATCAGATTGGGCACAATCTGAACTATTCTGTGGAGACTGATACTGCTCTCAATTAGAGCTCCCTTTTTCAAAAGCCACTCTTAAAACACATTATTTTATTCACCTGAGTTGATGAAACAATTACTATGCTAATAGTGAAAGGAGGAGTGATGTTCTCAGCTGTTGTAAGAAATTAATTTGAGAAATGAGGAATCAAATTGGATACAACTATTAGGAGGAAGGTCCAACAGTATCATGTCTTGATAATGCCAGCATCATATGCATCAAATTACACCTGGGCCTTGTTCTGTTAATTGTTAGTGCAATTTACATTTTAGTTTCAAGAACCACTACACCTGTCACCAAAGAATAAATAAAAAGCAACTGTTCTTAAAGTTAAATTTACTGCCAAATTAACAAAAAGCTAGACCAGTATTTTAAAAAAGAACCCACAGTGACAGAGACATACAGGTGCATTCCAGAATCCTTTTACACAAAATTTAATTGAAGAATGAACATACATCCGCTTTATTTCAAGGTAAAAAAAACAAACAAAAAACCAAGAAAAAGTAAACCTGCCAATACC
>NW_017729014.1:5499614-5501624 GCF_001723915.1 Gavialis gangeticus
GTGGAATATTGTACAGTATAATTTTACTTTGTGAATGTTCAGTAATCAAACCAGGTGTGATAACTAGCTTGCTTCTATAGACTAAAACATCAGATTGGGCACAATCTGAACTATTCTGTGGAGACTGATACTGCTCTCAATTAGAGCTCCCTTTTTCAAAAGCCACTCTTAAAACACATTATTTTATTCACCTGAGTTGATGAAACAATTACTATGCTAATAGTGAAAGGAGGAGTGATGTTCTCAGCTGTTGTAAGAAATTAATTTGAGAAATGAGGAATCAAATTGGATACAACTATTAGGAGGAAGGTCCAACAGTATCATGTCTTGATAATGCCAGCATCATATGCATCAAATTACACCTGGGCCTTGTTCTGTTAATTGTTAGTGCAATTTACATTTTAGTTTCAAGAACCACTACACCTGTCACCAAAGAATAAATAAAAAGCAACTGTTCTTAAAGTTAAATTTACTGCCAAATTAACAAAAAGCTAGACCAGTATTTTAAAAAAGAACCCACAGTGACAGAGACATACAGGTGCATTCCAGAATCCTTTTACACAAAATTTAATTGAAGAATGAACATACATCCGCTTTATTTCAAGGTAAAAAAAACAAACAAAAAACCAAGAAAAAGTAAACCTGCCAATACCACCGCTGCACAGCATTTAATTAGCATGTTAGTGGCAGAAAAATGCTTCTGGTGATAAGTTCATACATAGAGAAGCTTGTCATAGTCATCTCGTGCTGCTATTTGTCTCACTGTCTCTGTATTCTGCAGATGAAGTTACCCATTTCAGTAGTACTGCCCTACACAAATTTAAGTGGAAGATTTAAATAAATCCAGATTGAGATACGTTGTTATGACTAAAATTTCCCTGCCTCTCCAGCAGCTGTGGCCTTGCAAGTTGCAAATAAACCCTACTTTGATGTTGTCTAATAGGACTGTGCAAAACAGCACCATTTTGTTTCAGCTTACATTTTGATGGGACACTTCCATTTTGAGTTCTGTTTTGTTTCAAAACTGCTGTTCTGTTTCATTGAAACTCTTTTGGTGCTGTTTTGACATTTTGCACATAGGCTATAACAGGGAAGAATGAAAGTGCCTATAATTTTATCATTTTCTGCCTGATTCCGATGAAACTTGCAGGGATGGTAGCCCCTTCTGAGGCCATGAAGCCTGCCAGCTTTCAAGGAGATAGGTGCAGGGATTTCTGCGAAACTGTGCCTCAGGCTGCTGAGAAGCAAAACTTGTGACATGGGTAACACTGTGTGTGTGTGTTAAGGTGTGCCCTCACTAGTACTACGGCCTCTACACAAGGTAGTGTGCCCTAATGAGGCTGCCTCCTCCCCTACAGCCTCAGTCTGGTCCACCACTTTAAATGACAATAGGTAATAACTTAGCGAGCAGCACAGTAACATCAGCAGCATCTCAGGTAGCCAAACTGTCAGAGACTAGAGCCTTTCTTTCCTTTCCTGCAGGAGCTTCTTCTCCAGCAGCTGCCAGAGAACTCTGCCTGCCAACCCCAGCCCTGGGGCTTAGATGTGCCCAGGGCCCTGCATCCTTCTGGTCAGGTGCTAGGGGTGTTGGTCTAAGGACATGGCACTGGCAGACAAGGTCCTTTCCTTTGGGTCAATCTAAGCTGGTATCTTTTAGGAGACGGACTGAATAGTTAGTTACAGAAATGCATCGTAGCAAGCTTTCCGGTTGAAAAAACCTTTGTCAGGCTGAGGAAGCACCTTCAGTTGGTGTGTCTGTGTGCTGTTCCTGGATAGAAGGAATAGTAAATGAAAAAAGGAAATAGGTGCAGATGGAATAAGGAGGTGGCATTCACTCTGTCTGCACCTGGAGCTTGGGGAACCCCAGCAGCGGGAGGTTCACCTTGAGGAACACCAGCTGCTCCACCAAACCAGGATCCAAGCAGGGGTGGTGGGGTGTCACTACCTCTTCAGCAATGCTGAACACCCTCTCACTCGGAACACTGGTCGGTGGACAGGACAGGTGTTCAC
>NW_017729014.1:5501828-5502051 GCF_001723915.1 Gavialis gangeticus
GTTCATGGCCCCCATGATCTCGGTTGCTGTGTGGGACTCATCCATCACCTCAGCTTGAAGGAGAGCCCACCGACGGCCTGACTTGTCATGCCAGTGCCCTGTGAGGGAGAGGTAGGCATGATCACCCCGGCTGCTCCAGATGCCTGAGGTGAAGTGTAAGGCCACCTGCGGACCTGCCTTGCGCAGCTCCTCCCTCAAGTACTCCTTGCATGCCTCATACAGG
>NW_017729014.1:5502067-5502293 GCF_001723915.1 Gavialis gangeticus
TAGCCCCTTCTGAGGCCATGAAGCCTGCCAGCTTTCAAGGAGATAGGTGCAGGGATTTCTGCGAAACTGTGCCTCAGGCTGCTGAGAAGCAAAACTTGTGACATGGGTAACACTGTGTGTGTGTGTTAAGGTGTGCCCTCACTAGTACTACGGCCTCTACACAAGGTAGTGTGCCCTAATGAGGCTGCCTCCTCCCCTACAGCCTCAGTCTGGTCCACCACTTTAA
>NW_017729014.1:5507293-5509372 GCF_001723915.1 Gavialis gangeticus
GCAACACCCCCCCCTTTCTGTCTGCCTTTCCCCCACTGTTCCACGGTGGCCTGCCTCTGCTTTAGGGAGACAGGGGTTTTGGAGTGAGAGAGGGACTTCCCTTCAGGTACGTTCCCATTGGTGCCAGGCTGAGAAGCAAGGGCAAGGGGGTGGTGCCTGCGGAGATGCATCAGCATCCCTGTGGTGCTCATGTGTTTTGTTCCCTTGCCCCGGCTGGTTTTGGCTCGGCAGTGCAGGCAGATAGCATACGTGGGATCATCTGCCAGCTCAAAATGATCCCAGACCACACTACCCACTCGCTTTTGAGGCATGGGTGCATGTGCGGATGCTCCACTTCCCCCCTCCTCAGCAGGTAGAGGCCCAGCAACAGGAGGAGCAGACTCAGCTGTGCTGCCTGCCTCCGCAACCTCTACCTCAGCCTCCTCCAAAGTGCCTTCTGGGGAAGGAGACCTGGCTTTAGGGGAAACTTGAGGGGTGTGGAGCACAAACTCAGCTGATTCTCCCTCCTTCCCCAATATTTCCTTTGCTAGGGCACTCAGATCCACATCTAGCTCCAGCTCTTCCTCTGGCACTGGAAGGCTCAGCATGGGAAGTGAAATGGGAGTAGAAGAGACTGTCATGCTGGTGCTGCTAGTTGTGGTGGTGGTGGGGGTTATGGGTGGTGCCCTTGGAGGGGATGCAGTCTCAAGCACAGGCAGTGACACTGACACTACTCCTCTCTCCTTGCTGCTTCTAGAAGCTTCATCCCTGCTAGTTGTAGGAAAGATGCTGCGTCTCAGTTTGGGTGGCGGGGAACTTACCCCTCTCCCTCTACCCCCTCTTCTGCCCCTCCCTGAAGGCTTGCCAGCTGCCTTTCCACCACGCTTCATGGTGTGTTTCATAGTGTCTTGTTGTTATACAAATATATAAATGTATCTCCCTTCCTATATAAATTCTATAGTGTAATATCTAATATAATTACAAAATTGAAAATAATCAATTAATGAACATAATCATAAAATAAAAGGGTCTGGAAGAAAGCAAACAGTATTGTGGAATCCCACTAGCTAGGCTAGCAAGTAGGAAATCATTTAAATCAATGCAAATAGTAGCCTTTGCTGTCTAATGCTCCGGAGCTGCTGGAAGACACAGCTCAGTAACTGTCAGACTCCAAGGCAGAAAGCAGGCCAGTTCAAACAATGCTGCCTTTTATGCTGTTTTTCCATCCCTCCCCCAGAGCACTGGGATTGGAAGGGACCTCAGAAGGATCACAATCACTGGCAAGCTACATAGTCAATGAGAGCAGTCCTTCCCCCTCCCTCTCCTTACTTTGTTTCCCTGCAGGCAAGCCCAGCTTGAGCTTTGAAATTTTGTTTGGAGGTTATTTTGAAGCCCTTTGTTTCATTTCAATTTTGCTGTTTTGAGCTTGAAACAAGTAGAAACGAAACAGCTGGTGAAATTTCGCACAGCTCTATTATCTAACCTAGTGTTTCTAATACTTTTGGTCAAGACAAAACTAATTGATGGATTTTAAAAAAATTAAAATAACTGTGGTTTCAATTAGGCAGAATGTTACATGAAGGCAAAGACCCCCTACAAGCTTTTGAGTGAAAGTTGTGGGTGTCATGCATTCAAAATTTCTTATGGGAGGTGGCTACAGTGAAACGCATAAAGGAGGCATCTACAACTTATAACACATTCAGATATAGCTGTTTTTTTAAAGGCTGGTAAAAATCACTCCAAATTCACACGTTTCAGTTCACATAGCAACAGTTCAGTTCTGGTAATGAGAAGGTGTAAGGGTTCAGCTTTGACCAAATTTGCCAACACATTGGGTTAGGTAACGAATGAAGGCTTAAGAAGACTTCATGCTTGAATTAGCCCAGTTTCTGAGACTATTATATAATCTAGATTTACTACCTCCTCACAAGTAGTCTCAAAACACAGTGACATGATTTAACAGCTATGGATTTACATGATACAATTATAATATGGTATGAACATGCGACTATGTTGGATAGTAATATGGGGAGTACAAGTTTTACATTTATCAGGGAAAGGTGTATAGCTAGAAATGGAAGAGAAAATATCACAGCTCAC
>NW_017729014.1:5509407-5512259 GCF_001723915.1 Gavialis gangeticus
CAATTAGCTTGTGACCACCTGAGGTCTATTTGACTGAAGATTCTAGTAACCTTTATAACAGCAAAGTGATTTCTGTTAACTGCTCATTTTACAGCTAGCCAATCCCTTTTCTGTTTATATGCTTTTTTCTTTTGTTGCCCTGGAGTAATCTGCTACATGGTAAACTCCCACCTTGATACTAGCTTGAAATCAATTCTCCTTGGCATAGATTAAATACTGTGAATTTAAAATCCAATTTTGCCTCTTGTCATGGAATAGCCAAGTTTGGCTTCATTGTTGATGAAGGACATCAATCCCACATAAGTTTCAATGAGAAGAGGCCGCTCCAGGACTAGTACTCCATTAGCTCTTCCTGGCAGTGGACACTCTTTATGGGCTTTCTTCACTGCTTGGATTAATTGAGTCTTAAAGTTTTCCAACTGAAAAAAAAATGTAAACACCTTATTAATTATGACTGCATCACTTGACACTTTCCCATTAGTTCTCTACCAAAGTATAATTTTACAGGAGGGGCTTTGCAACTGAAATGCAAGCCACCATTAATTAGCAAGTGAGCTGTAGTTGTAAGGAAGGTGCAAGCCATAATCAAATCCACATTCTTGCCTTGAACCCTTAATGATGCTGTTGTTTCAAACTAGACCTTTATTAATGCCTACCAAAAGATTTTTGCAACAGATTTAAAGAGCTTCAGCTGTTATACAATGTTGAATGCTCTCTGTGCTACAGCTTGGAAAAGCTCCAGCTCTTTACTCCAAAAGCCTCTGAAGAAACGTTGTCTAAAACCACTGAACTAAAGAAGAGACTGATATAGTGCACATGGGAGGATTTCTTTGTCTTGTACCTACTGATCTACCACAAACGTTTTGGAACCTTGGGCTACAACTACTTTAGGTAAAACCTGGGCACCTGTCTAGTTAAAACTCAAAAAAAGGATTAGATTTCTGGTGCTGTGGAAAAATATTTTCCTCTCCTTTTGGCTTCAAAGGTGTGTGTACGTTGTTAGTGTAGTGAAAAGGAGGTGGAGATTTAATAGGAGAGTTACCAAAAATGCACTTGCTAGCAATAGCTAAGTAGCAGCACAATGTTAAGTGAATGGGGAACAGAGAAGTTTTGACCTATGTGCTTTAACTAGTTTTGTGCCTTCTATTTAGCTGAGTATGTCCTCTGATTTTTGCAAAGGGTACAACTATATCTAACCTACTCTATTTATCTTGTCATAGCTGGTACAACACAGATTATTTCCTTACTTGGCAAAGTGATGCAATCTTCTCATCAGCATCTGCCATTGGATGTTCCGTAAAAGTAGCATACGGCACGTTTTTGGACCATGGATTCCATCTGTTTATGAAGGAGGCACGGCTTTGCTTATCCCATTGAATTCGAATACCAATACCTTCTCGCCTAAAATTCAAAGACAATACACTTGATAATGTAGCACTTAAATTTTCACACCAAGTTTACTGATTAAAAATGCAATATCCGAGAAAACTAAAAGTGCATTTTTAGGATTTAAGTTTGATAGCAGCAGGTGGTCTCAAGACAATTATCAGAGTATCATAAACATCTTCACTGTTCAGTTTTCATGGTAAGCAAAGATTTTAATAGTTAATGTTGTAAAAAGTTTAGGTTTATTAGAACCTAGACATCTAGATGTACACTGAAGTACCATAAAGCATAAGGTACATAAAGTGTGGGCTGTGGTAACGGCAGTGCTCAATATAACAAGACTTATTCACACGTAAGTTAAGGTAGCACTATTATAAACCAGTTGAGTTGAGGTGCTAGGAGCTTGTTTCCCTAATAATAATTGCAACTTTATTTTAAAAAAGTACTTCAAGAGTAAGATAATAACTTAAGTCTATCTGATAACCATCTCAATGACAACTTCCTTACTGATCTCCCATAGCAATTTCAGTAATACTTAGATTCCAAAAAAAAAAAGTTTGTAACTTTTTCAGAAATCTGAACACTAACAAGATAAGAAGACTGAAAGCTTTAATGTTAGCAGTATCAGACCCAGCAAATCAGAACTTACTTATTCAGTGATTTAGGTGGGAACTCAAATTCTCCAACAGAAATTGTATCAACTGCATTAAGCGATATTCTAGTCACTTGCTCACACTGCAGGTTGATGAAGTCATATTTACAGATCAGAAGAGACCAGTCGGTGATAAGAACCAGGCGCTCCTTTTCATTATTCCAGTGATCAATCCTGATCAGATAACAAGCAAGGGATTCAACTTCATTTGTTTTTAGGTGACAACTTTCAGGAAAAAGCACTTAATAGCGTGACAAATACACACCAGTCACTACAAGAATTTAAGAAGTATATTCCGCAGCAGAAAGCTAAGATTAGAGTTGGTCAGAGTTTGTTAGTGGGGGTATACTGCAATACACTGAGAATAAAACAAATCTATTAGAAAACAACTAGTTATCAAGATCCAGAAAAAGGCTTAAGATGAACAAGTAGTTTGTAACAATGCTTTAAAAATTAAAATTAAAAGAAGGATCATCAACAACTTCAATAAATGTCAAAGGAGTCTCTTAAAGCTTACTGTCAGCTTTACTCAGGTACCAGGGACTGTGGAACATGTCTCTAAAATACAGGATAAAAAGCTGCCTCGGTACTGAACTACCTTAGCGCGCTTTTTGTTCTTTAGTACCTAGTCCACTGAAGCAATCTAGAGTAGACGTTGTGCTTTTATCCTTTGCTGTAGGAATACTACATCCTTAGACTTCTACCGTTTATTATAACCGCTGCTTAAATGTATGTTGGTCTTTGTTTTCTTTTCACTCCGAGGTTTAACAGGGGACCTGAAGACTAATGTCTAGCATTCAAAAGCTTGTTTTAC
>NW_017729014.1:5512270-5513118 GCF_001723915.1 Gavialis gangeticus
CCTGAAGACTAATGTCTAGCATTCAAAAGCTTGTTTTACTCTATCCCAACCAAGCAGTTGATCCATTAAAAGATAGGATGCCCTAAGAAATCTCTGCTGCTTGCAGCATAAAATAACTTTTAGTGATGCTGTTCAGGTGAAGCCCACTAAACTGAAACTGCCCCCTTCCTTTATTGTAAATAATCTAATCTTTTAGGCTGGGCTTTAACTGCAGCACTTACAAAACTGGGCATGAGACAGTATGATCTTATCAAGCGAGCACAGCACAGATGTGTTGACAGGTCATGCTCTGTGAAGTGCCCAGGGGGCAGGGAAATCATGGCCAGTTCTCCTTGCTCACAAGAGCACAGTGCACGTAGCGAATGTTTTGGTCTCGCCTATCACGCACAGCAGCTAGCAGCAGTCTTTTAGCTTGCGCCTTGTTTAATCCTTCCGAGTCTCTGCCAGCACAGACGACCCTTTAATTCAGACCTGGGCTTTAAAAAAAGTGGAAGTTCAGTGCTGGTCCTAAACTAAAACGGTTTAAACCCAGATCCAAGCACTTTGCTGCTGTGTAGCATCAGCAGCACATTGCAGGCCACGGGAGCAGCGCGGGGACAGGGCCGGGGTTGCTGAGAGCAAGCGGGAGATAAAACATTTGACCAGCGGCGTGGGGCGCTGCAAACAGGCGCGGTCCGGCCCGGAGCCGGCAGGGAGGAAGAACTGAAACAACAACGACCGGGAGCTGGGCCGTGCTGCCTCCGGGGGCCGGTACCTACTCTGTCAGCAGCCACACGCTCTGCACCTCCCCGTCCTCGCTGGGCATGACGACCAGGCGGATCTCATTGACGGCCTGCTCGATGGTGCCT